>NC_083347.1:110582416-110902168 GCF_019175385.1 Lycium barbarum | reverse complement strand
TTTACGTGCCTACTAATCACCTTTACCTTGGAGATGTATTCCTTCTCAATTCTAAGGACATTATGAGGCCAAATCTCTCTGTTAGAGAGGGAATAGGTAAGAGCTTAAACTTCAGCTTTCACAGGCATTCACGTGTGTTTGGTACAACACAAGTCACTTTCATGGAAATTAGAAAACATTTTCCTTCAAAATATTTTTTCGGAAAAAAACATTTGTTAAAGATTAGTTACTAATATATTAGCAAGTCGGAGGGCGTTTTGATGAAACATTTTGAGTGCTACAGATTATTAATAACGTTGAAGTGTTATAGCCCGAGCAAGTAATAGGAAGTTGAAAGTAAAAATAATCGCAAGGAAGATGACTTTTGTATTCATTCTCCTTTTGATGGAAAATGTTTTATGGTAATCAAACACCAGAAAATGACTTTCTCATAGAAAATATTTTTTTCTAAAAAATGACCTCTGTCGTACCAAACATTTACGACTCCCTCCCCAGGGGCCAGGATGATATAGTGGCTAACTTTAATTTTAAATGTTACAGAAATTGTCATCTCAGGAGGCATGTCTGTACCCAAAATATTGACTATAGTGGATGCACAATCCATTCTATCTCCCAGAGTTGGAAAATTTGCCGTTCCTCAAGTTTGATGATCATAATGTTTGATCTTAAATCACTCCATGACAAATACTGGAATTGATGAAGATGGACTTGACCAGTAAAATATTGGATGTAGGCTACCTTGAGTTACTGTTGATATTATTCAATAGATAGTCTACTCATCAGAGGCGGAGCTAGAATTTGAAGCTTATGAATTCCGGATTTTAGCTCTTTTACGTTGTTGTGTTCTTAATTAATAATTTGTACATATTCAATGGATTTCTTAATGCAAATACAGTTAAAGTTACTGTGTTCGGCCGAACGCACAAAATGCACAAAGTAGCTTGGCCCCTGCTGCCAGTGGATAATTCTTGTAGCTCTGCTTTCCCTGACACCCTTGTGAACACTGGTAAATGTGGAAATTTTTTGATTTGTTACACGAGCTAGCCTGTGAATGAGTAAGAAATATAACACACTGATTATATAGTGTGAGCTGCAGTATATTTTGAACTGAAAGCTTAACTTATAGATACAATGCTCGTATTAGGATTTTGTTTGCTATATCTTGTCCCTTCCTTCAAATAATTCCTTTAATAATATTGAATTGTGACGGTTACATTTCTTTTGAGCCAAGGGTCTGCTTGAAACAGCAATATGAACAGTAGGATTCGTATAGTCGAGTTCAACTTACTCGAGATTGAGGTGTAATTGTTGTTGTTGTGATTATTGTTTGTTTGTTATACTGATGATGTAATTTCATTGGTGCCAATTAACTATACTACAAGTTTAACAAGTTTTGCCCCATGAGCAACACTTTTGACTTTTGACTTTGAAGGTTTGACCATAAGACAAGCGGGATTAAAAGTTCAAGACCACTCATTTCCAAGTTCATTAATTTGGTTTAATTTCCTGAAGGCTTCGCCCTTGTATTCAAGAATATTATGCATGATACTAATAAATTTAGCCGCGCATCGCGCGGTTGTAAAACTTCCTTAAATCTATAATACTATTAAATTTCAGTTATCTAAATATTAAATAATCACAAAGTATAACTTCTAAAACTTGAAGTAAGTTATCATTAGTTTGTCTTTCAAAAGATAAATTTTAAAAAAGTGTTAAATCAATGTGTATTTTGGATGCGCAAAACAATGGCCACTAAATTACATGTTCATTCACATTTCAAGGGAATGAAAAGTGCAAAGACCAGAACCCGATGATTACTCATATGATTTCGCGATGTCAATTGTCGATCCCTTTATGATTTGCCTCAAAATTACCAATCAGTTCTGTTGTTTTGCATCTCATTATTTTGTACTTTATTCCGTTTTCAATATAGCTTATAATGATGATTAACTTTCACGGTTCTCAAACTATAAGTTGATATCGAGCAGAATATACATTCAGCTACACTGTAATAGAAGTCCATATAATAAAAGTAAGTGATTTATTATAAGTTTACGTTGTACTGAAACAACCTCTTGTGAAACTGCAGGGTAAGGTTGGGACACAATAGACCCTTTTATGGTTTGGCCCTTCCCCGATTTCGCGCATAGCAAAGGCTTAGTGCACTAAGCTGACCTATATATATTGGGTATAATCAAGCAGATAAAAATAATAAGAAGATGAAAAAGTTAAATAGAGGGGTAATATAGTGTGAGATTCTGATTACTGTGGATGATCTTATTAGTCTAATTGTTGGTTACCTGGACTTTCACCTTATTGGTCAGGAGTTGATTCTCTTGTAATTCCCTCACTTATTTTCCTTTCGTCTCTCCCTTATATTTACATAAAAATAAAAAAAGATTTCTATCTTTGTCAACAACCAAAAAAAGAAAAGAAAAAGAAAAGATAAGATGTAAATTAGAACAAGAATCAAGGAATAACTACATATAGTTTTTGTTTGCTAAATAAAATATTAAAGAACCTAAATTAGTAGAGCAATCAAGTAAAGCTAATGCAAAAAGGATTTTATTGGTTTCTCAGAACAAATCTAATCAATAAATTATCATTCTAAAAAAAAAATCATACAGTAGAATAAAATTATGAATTTAGAGACTGTTCAAAATTACCTTAGATGAAATGCATTCAACATTGAGGTAGATGGTACCAAGTGTACCAAGCTCCTCGATGGAAATGGCATAGCGCGAATCACCAAAATTT
Organism: Lycium barbarum; assembly: GCF_019175385.1. Taxonomy (NCBI): domain Eukaryota; kingdom Viridiplantae; phylum Streptophyta; class Magnoliopsida; order Solanales; family Solanaceae; genus Lycium; species Lycium barbarum. Next base: position 110,899,411 of record NC_083347.1, on the reverse strand, counting down.
CAAATATTGAGTAAGAAATTATGGGACGTAAGAATGTAAACTTTTCAACAAAAACATTGACAAACCTTTGCCCGTAAAGTAATGGTTCCATTTGAATTTTCTGTGAAAATAACACAGAAATAAGGTCAAAGATATATTCACTAACACATGAATCTCATAAAAAAAATTGTTACTGTGAAAAGTAAAACAGAAAAATGGTACAATGGACCTCATCATGCTGGAGAATTTCCTAATGCACGTTGAAGCTAAATGGATGATCATAAATCACAATTCACATATGAATAGCTCGGTAGTATGAGAGAAAGGTTGGTTCTTGTCCTTTTATCTCATATCTTTAGTATATTAATACACATTAATAAAAAAAAAAATTAAAGGGAAGCAAGAAGGCCCATAACGTTTTTTTATGGAAAACTCACGCAAATACAATTTTTTTAAATGGTAATTAAAAAGATTACAACTACTTTATAAAAATTGCATAAATACAACTTATTCAAAAATTTAACTTTTTAATTACAAAAATACAACTTCTTACATTCCTAAAATATCAGTAATACTCAATTTTAAGAGTTACTACCATTAATACATATATTCACTTTTTACTTTCTCTTTCTTTCAAACCGTTTTAAAAATATTTTTTGTTTCATTTCCTCCTCTTTATTCTTCTTTTTTTATTTTCACTTGATGAATGCAATTTTTTTTTTTTGTGACTTAAAGAAATTTATTTAAATATATTAATATTAAGAAAAGTACATGAAAAGATATGGTATATGGTATAATAAAGTACATCAAAATATACCTGATATGGTATGTGTTATATGGTATATGAAAATATACCTCATATAGTATATGGTATATGGAGATATTGTATATGGTATAAGAAAAGTACATGAAAATATACCTGGATATGATATATGGTATATAATATATCGATGCACTCATGCACATATATGCATAAATATAGTATGTAGTATATTATTTTTAATATATGTTATATTAACACTATCTATGTTTGAAGGCTAAGTTCAGGGGAAAGTGAAAAAACCTTCAAAAGACGACTTAAAGGTACATGTTTAGTATATATGGTATATGTATATTGTTTATGTCAAGTATACTTAATATTGTTGCCTTCATCATATTATTAATGGTAGGTAGGAAAAGAGAATTTGTAGGGACAAATAAAGGGAAAAATATAACCTGTATAAATTGGTTACCATATTTATACTAAATTGACCATATATAAAGATTTATGTCAATTATACTTAATATTATTTCTTTCATCATATTATTAATTCTATTATTAATGATAGGTAGGAAAGAAGAATTTGTGAGGACAAATAAAGGAAAAAATATAACCTGTATAAATTGGTTACCATATTTATACTAAATTGACCATATCTAAAAATTTATGTATATTATTTATGTCACTTATACTTAATATTATTGCCTTCATCATATTATTAATTCTATTATTAATGCAAGGTAGGAAAGGAGAATTTGTAGGGACAAATTAAGGAAAAAATATAACCTGTATAAATTTGTTACCATATTTATACTAAATTGACCATATCTAAAGATTTTTCCTTTTGTCATTTATAGGGTAGATTTTGTAAATTAAAAAAATAGTTGTAGGTACTTTAAATAGTTGTGTATTTACTATTATTTTTGTAAGTTTCCCTTTTTTTATCTCCTACCCTTTGCACATTACTATACACACTAATAAAAAATTAATTAAACATAATGTTTAGGGAATTTAATAGAAATTATAATCTTTGATTAGCTCTCGCATTACAAAGAATTAAGACAATAATTTCACTTTCCAAATTATGAATACCACATCAATATATAGTTAACGTTTTCTTTGCGGATGAATGTTTAGCTATCTTTACAGATAAATGAGCATTTAATTGCAATAACTACTCTTTTTATGCTTGTATTGAATTATGGGTTTTCTCCAATGAATATATTAGATTTTTTTAATAAAACAAAATGAGGTAAAAGCTTAAAAAATTGACAAAAAAGATAAATAGCAATGGTGGCCATAAAGAGGTGTCACATCACCTTGTCTATGCCTAGCTTTATATTATATATAGAGATTAATAGAAACATATGAGTCAAAAGTTTCAAACGGAAAGTGCAATTTCATATTAATTGGTAGCATTAATCAAAACAAAGGACACGGCTAGACTAAAAGACAAACTTGAAAAGACCAAATCAATAACTTGGTACATAGTCAGCAACAATAGCGATTAGCCAATAACAACATCTTAGATCCTATGCTCAAGTTTATCAGCTTTGCAGAGAGGATTTTCCTTAACCAAAATCGCACGGCCTATAGACTTGAAATCGAACATGCATGCATGTTCCTCTGGATACCTATGACTCCTGCAAAAAATTTCACCACACTTACAACTGAACCCTATTAATCCCACTTTCTTCTTGCAAACAATGCATCTCTGTGTTTTCGTCTTCATTGTCGACAAATCATCTTTTACTGTTTTAATAGTAAGAGAAGATATCTTTTCAGGTAAAGCTAAAGCATCCTTGGCGGCTTGTTCTTTCAAGAAAGCTTTGTAGCATTGAGAACAAAGATTGCGATTGCTTGGGGTTCCATAGAAGTCATAGTTCTTTTCCCTTTGAATGAAAAAGAAAATTATACACGATTTTGGTTTTTTCAAAATCTTTGGTTATAATGTGTTATTTTTCAACTTAGTAGTGGTAGTGATGGTGTAGCTAGTTAGTGAATGTGATGTTGTATTTGGTGTTATATATAGGGGGAATTGAAGCTTGTAATCCAAATAAAAATCAAATTAGGACTTTACTAATTTGATATCTCTTTCCGTATTCTGTTTGGATCTGGTTTGGGATATTAATATTTGGAAATCCATGTGCAAATCGGATTAAAGACTGGGAATAACATTTAATGCTTGGAACATTACTGGGAGTCCATTGTTTTAAGTTTCTTTTTTGTCAGTTTCAAAATAATATTCTGATTTACATTCTCTTTTCCAACGTCATTATTGGGTCTAATAGATGGAGTTTTTTTTTTTTTTTTCGATCTTTTCGTAGTGACTTGAAGTGTTTGTAATATTAGGAGAACTATGTGCCCTAAAATAATCATGAGAGCTTCTTCTTTTTTTTTTTTTTTTTTTTTTTTTTTTTTTTGTTTTTTGGTTGTTGCCCACCCGCTCTTTTTTTTTTTTTTTTTTTTTTTGGGCTGATTGTAATTGTATCAATATTTACCATTAGATTGAAAAAAACTAATTGTAATTAGGAAATTAAGATATATGGAGTATGGATTTCCATTCTGTTTGGATTTGGTTTGGGATATTAATATTTGGAAATCCTTGTGCTAAATCCGATTAAGACTGGGAGTTATAACTCGGAGCCCATTGTCCCTTGTGAACCCTTTTTTCTGTCTCAAATAATATTTTGATTTATAATTACTCCCTCTGTTTCAATTTAAGTGTTCTAGTTTGACTGATCACAACACTTAAAGAATAAAAGGAGACTTTGGATTCTTGTGGTTCTAAATTAAAAATGTATGTCATGTACTAAAATGTCCTTCAAATCTTGTGATTTTAAACTTGTCATGTATTTCCCTCAGCCTCAAATTATTTGTCGCTTTTTTCTTTTACACGCTCCTTAAGAAAGGTTTTAAACTTGTCATGCATTCCCTCCGTCTCAAATTATTTGTCGCTTTTTTCTTTTACCCGCTCCTTAAGAAATATTAATTATGGGGGAGTTTTGACTACTTTACCCTTATTTATGTCTAAGTTATAATCTCTCTCCATTAAATATTTATTCTATTTATGTCTGTCATTTACATTAATGACAAAATTCTATTAAGGGTAAAATGGAAAAAATGAATTAATTTTGCCTTGAAGTTCTAAAACGACAAATAATCTGAGACAATTATTTTTAGTAATCACGATAAATAATTTGAGACGGAGGGAGTAGGATATTTGAATTGCCAACTTATTAAATGTCGAAAGAGACATTCTTTTTGAAAAAGTTCAAAAAGAAAAGTAAAATACTTAAATTAGGACGAAGGGAGTAATAGATAGTGCCTCGGTCTTTGAATTGAAGTGTTTGTTAGAGCCCGTTTGGATTGACTTATAAGATGCTTATAAGTTGTTTTCAGCTATTTTGAGTGTTTGGCTGACCAGCTTAAAGTCATTTTATGCTTAAAATAAGTTCAAAAAAATAATTTGGCCCTTTTGACTTAGCTTATCTAAAGTAGCTTATAAAATGCAAACAACCCAACTTATTTTTTTTTTGTTTATAAACTGTTTATAGCTTATAAGCTGCTTAAAATAAGCCCATCCAAACAGGCTCTTAGTAATGTTAGGAGAACTATGTTCCCCAGGAAAAGAAAATGAGCTGATTGTAATTTACTATCGCTATATGGACTTCCACTCTGACCACCTATCCTTTCACTTACTCTATTAAAGAAAGCCTATGCTATTAAGGATATCAACCATCCGTTATCGTCCAGCGGTTAGGATATCTGGCTTTCACCCAGGAGACCCGGGTTCGATTCCCGGTAACGGAATGTTTTTTCCTTTCCTTTCATAATCACGAAATTACACAAATGCTTTGTGGACAACCTGATAATGTTTAGATTAATAGACCCCGTATGTATTTTTTACTTTTTACAAGTACCTCACAATAGTTGAATGATTAAAAGAAGGGAATAGGATCAAATTTACCCTTCAAGTATAGTTTATAGATTAAATTTAACCTCCATTAGAGTTAAGGGTCAAATTTGCCCCTCCCGTTAGCATACTTGTTAAAATTGCCCTTATTATGGATGGAAGTATGACTGAGACTCCTTGTCAGTCCACATAGGCGCCACGTGTATAAATAAATTTGTTTTTCCTTTAAATCTTAGTGTAAAAACATACCAATTAAATTTTGACATGTATTTTCTTTTTTTATCAAAAAAGAATACAATATATACCTAATCTTCTTCTCCATTATACCATCACTTTCCCTTCTTCTCCTCCGCCACTGTCATCGCCGTCCACCGCCCTCGACCATCGTTCACCGCCGCAGATTAATTTACTAAAAATAACCCATTACTTTCCGACTTTTCAGTAAGCATCATGGCTTTGAAATTTTAAAATGTGAAATAGCAAGGATGGAATTTTGCCTAAGCTTAATATAGTGTAGAATGGAAAGAAAAAAATGGAGCTTTATGAACAAGACAACAGAGTAGGGACCAGCTTTTGTTTGTCATACGGTGTCACCAAGCTTGCCACTACAAACCCTGGTAGTAGCTAGTGAAGCGTAACTGACTCATGTTACGTATAATTAGCCAATCAAGAGATAACAAGGAGTGTGGAACACTCATAGGAAATCTCAATTAGCTCATTGAAGGGGGATCCACTAACAGTGTGGATGAAGTACATTATAGATACCCATTTACAGATCCGGCCACGGCCTTCCGCCTTCACTTAGTTCTAGTTGACTCAACACTGATTTCTGATGTTTCAGCTTTTCATTAATGGTTTTTCACTATAGCAGGAGTCTAGATGGAGAAGTAATAGGTTTGGGTAAAAAATTAGAAAGTAATGGGTTTGGGTAAAAAAGTTGAAAAGTAATGGGTTATTTTTAGTAGATTAACCGGCAGCGGTGGACGACGGTAGAGGGCGGTGGACGGTGATGATAGTGGCAGAGGAAAAGAAGGGAAAGTGGTGGTTTACCCCTCTTTGGATGGTGGTTTCCCGTGGTTCATTAATGTATGGTTTTCTATGAAACCATGTTTGTTTCCATTGTTCTTAAAATTATGTGGTATGGTGTTGTAAAACTCGTGGTTCATTCCATGGTTATATAACCATGAAAAGTCCTAATTTTTGAAACTATGGATTTGGTGGTTTTTCCGTAGTTACGTATTTAATTTCTCCATTATACCCCACCCTCCACCATTCAACCCATCCCACCCCCACGCTACCACTCACCCCCACCCCTGCCCCACCCTACCACTCACCCCCACCTCCACCCCCACCGCCCGCCACTCACCCCCACCCCGCCCTACCACCCACCTCCACCCCAACTACCCCACTCCTCTACCACCCACTACCCCTCACCACCGCCCAAACCTACCTCACAACAACTCACCCCCACTCTTATCCCACACCACCCACCCCGCCCTACCACCCACCTCCACCCCCAACTACCCCACTCCTCTGCCACCCACCCCAACCACCACCCACTACCCCTCACCACCCCCCAACCCCTCCTCATAACAACTCACCCCCACCCTCATCCCACACCACCCACCCCTCCACCACCCCCACCCACTACCCCTCATCACCACCCAGCCCACCCCCACAACCACTCACCCCCACCCTACCACCCACTACCTCCACTCTCATCCCACAACCACGTACCTCACACCACCCACCCCTACCCACTACCTATTTATTTTTTAAAGTTCCTATTTTATTCTTTACCTGAGTTTCATATATATATATATATATATATATATATATATATATATATATATATATATATATATATATTTCTAATTAAGAGTTAAGGGTATTTTAGTAAACTTACAAGTTATTATACAGTACCATACAGTCAAACCAAACAATACAAATGTTATTAAACCACAACAAAAGATATAGTCTATCCAAACATTGTGTTCATTAATACAATACAATACAATACAATACAACACCACACTATGCCATACCATACTGTGCATTAATGAACCACGGGAAACAACCATCCAAACAGAGGGTTAGTGGAGAAGAAGATTAGGTATTGTATTCTTTTTTTATAAAAAAAAAAGAAAATACATGTCAAAATTTAATTGGTATGGTTTTTACATTAAGTTTTGAAGGAAAAACAAATTTATTTATACACGTGGCGCCTATGTGGACTGATAAAGAGTCACAGTCATACTTCCATCCATAATAAGCGCAATTTTAACAAGTATGCTAACGGGAGGGGCAAATTTGACCCCTAACTCTAACGGAGGGCAAATTCAATCTATAAATCATACTTAGAGGTTTTTGACCCTTTTCCCTAAAAAGAATTTCACATTTTTACATCATGTATCATCCCTCTCCTAGAGCTTGCAGCCATTATCTTTGTTTTTCAGACATGTTGTCATTACTTATATGTAAGATAAGGCTATGCGCACACAAGCTAACTTCGGGTATTTAGTTAGTTGTCAAGCGATTCCGTCGGGTGCGACCTTAGGGAGCTTGTTTTACATTTTTTTTGACTCCCCTGATAAATATTGTAAATATGTAGTAAAAGAATATTTTGTAAATCTTCTATTTTAGGTTAGTATATTTTGTATCCTAATAGGACGCTGTAACTATGGTATATTTAGCAACTCAATCAATGAGAATAATCACGGAATTAATCTCTTTCATGGTATCAGATACTAGGGTTTCTTTTCCTCTTCCGCTGCCCTAAGTTTCCGACGTCCTCTTCTTTGTTTTTCCGTCCATCTTCTTGCCTTCCATCAATGGCAGACACCAAGTTCCATCCTGTTTTGGCTGTCTCCAACATCAAGAATCACATTCCTATCATTCTTGAGATGGAAACGGATCATTATTCGGCTTGGGCTGAATTATTCAAGCTTCATGCCCGGTCTCACCGTGTCCTTTCCCACATTCTGCCAACCGGAAAGGAGAAGGCTCCCACCACCGACGACGAAAAGGAGTTGTGGTCCACTTTGGATGCCACGGTACTTCAATGGGTGTATGCAACCATCTCCACTGACTTATTGCATACGATCATCGAAGAAGATCTATCGGCAAAGGAGGCCTGGGATCGCCTCCGTAATTTTTTTCAAGACAACAAAAACTCCCGTGCCATTGCATTGGAACATGATTTCTCTCATGTCAAGATGCGGGATTTTCCAAACGCTTCGGCGTATTGTCAACGTCTCAAGACCTTGGCCGATCAACTCAAGAGCGTGGGGGCTCCGGTGACCAACAACCGCCTCGTTCTCCAACTGGTGGCTGGACTCACCAAGGCGTACAAGAATGTGGGCCCCTACATCCGCCAAAGTAAGCCTCTTCCACCATTCTCCGAAGCTCGGCCAAGTTTGTGCCTTGAGGAAAAGGTGTTGGCTGAAATGCATGATGACTCGCCCACGGCTATGGTGGCTAATTCCAAACGTGAGTTTGATGACTCTACTTCTCTGGAAAATTCAGGTCGTTCTCACCATCATTGGGGCAAAAATAACAACAAAAATCGTGGCTCTAGCGGCGGGAAAAATAACGGCAGTGGCCGTGGTTCTGGCGGCGGCAGTGGCAGCCGACGCCATGGAGGTCGTATCTCAGGCGACCAGCAGCAGTGGCAGCAGTCCTCCTCCCCGTGGCAGTGGGGATGGATGCCTTAATGGGCTCCCCCTTGCCCGTATCCCACCACGCAGTGGGCTCGGCCATAGCAGCAATGGCAGCCGCAGGCCTCTTCTTCTGGCCCCAGGTCGCTGGCCCAACCTGGTATTTTGGGCTCGCGGCCACAGCAGCAGGCGTATGCAGCCGCGGGCCCAACGCCGTAATGGACTCCGACTGATATTGAATCGGCCGTGCACACGATGACGTTGAGCCAACCCGATCCAAATTGGTATATGGATACCGGCGCCACATCCCATATGACATCCACAAAAGGTACTCTCTCGTCTTATTTTAATTTGAGCAATCGTAATACTGGCATTGTTGTTGGTGATGGTAATTCAATTTCAATTCGCGGTTATGGTCATGCTAAATTGCCTCCCCCGAACCCTCCTTTATTTTTAAACAATGTCCTCCATGCACCAAAACTCATAAAGAATTTAATATCGGTTCGTAAATTTACTACTGATAACTCTGTAAGTGTTGAATTTGATCCTTATGGGTTTTCTGTGAAGGATTTTCGGACGGGGATGACTCTCATGAGATGTCATAGTAAGGGTGCTCTTTATCCATTGTCCACCTTCAAATATCCCACCAATTCACCATCAACCTTTGCTGCCTTGTCTTCTACACGTTGGCATGATCGTTTGGGCCACCCGTGAGCTTCTATTTTGGATTTTCTTAGGCATAATAAAAGCATTGAATGTAATAGTTCTAGTTCATCTAGTATTTGTCATTCTTGCGTTCTTGGTAAACATGTTAAGTTGCCCTTTGCTAGTTTTGTTTCCGAAACTTTATTTCCATTTGACATTATTCATAGTGATTTGTGGACTTCTCCCATTTTGAGTTCTATGGGACATCGTTATTATGTTTTGTTCTTGGATGATTTTACCAACTATTTGTGGACTTTCCCTCTGGCTAGAAAATCTGATGTTTACTCGAAATTTATAGATTTTAAGGCCCACATTCTTACTCAATTTGAACGTCATATTAAAAATGTCCAATGCGATAATGGAAGGGAATATGATAATGGTCAATTCGGAAAATTTTGTGCCTCCAATGGGATGTCTTTCCGTCTTTCATGTCCTCATACATCCTCTCAAAATGGGAAAGCCGAAAGAAAAATTCGCTCAATAAATAATGTCATCCGGACTCTTCTTGCTCATGCCTCCATTCCTTCATTTTTTTGGCATCATGCATTGCAAATGACGACTTATCTCCTCAATATTTTACCAAGCAAGTTATTGGGTCACAAATCCCCTTTAGAAGTCCTTTACCAACGGAAACCATCTTATTCTCATCTCCGGGTCTTTGGGTGTTTATGTTATCCCCTTTTTCTGTCTACTACTATTCACAAATTGCAACCTCGGTCAACTCCATGTGTCTTTTTGGGATATCCATCAAGCCATCGTGGCTACAAATGTTTTGATTTATCCAAAAATAAAATCATTATTTGTCGTCACGTGTTATTTGATGAGACTCAATTTCCGTTTTCTAAAATCCACACTCCAACTCCCACCACGTATGACTTTCTTGATGATGGCCTTTCCCCGTACTTGATCCATCATCTCGCCACCAGCCCACCTCCACCGCTGCCGTGTCCTTCCCCGCCACTGCCCAGTGGTTTTCCGCCTGGTGTGGGCCAGCTGCCCACGCCTCCTTCTGCTGGGCAGCAACGTCTGCCCTCGTCTTCACTGGACCAGTCATCACCTCTGCCCCACCAGCTTGCCGCCAACCCACCAAACTCCACCATTTCTCCTCCTGTCCAGCAGCCCCCTACCCAAACACGCATGGTCACTCGTAGTCAGCGCGGGATTTTTAATCCCAAGCACCCATTTAATCTACATACTACGGTTACCAGGTCCCCCATACCTCGTAATCCATTGGATGCGCTACGTGACCCGAATTGGAAATTGGCCATGGATGATGAATATGATGCTCTTATTAAAAATAAGACGTGGGATTTGGTACCCCTCCCACCTAATGTGAATGTTATTCGGTCTATATGGATTTTTACTCATAAAGAAAAGTCTAATGGTGATTTTGAGAGGCATAAAGCCCGTCTTGTAGGTGATGGAAAAACACAGCAAGTTGGTATTGATTGTGGTGAGACTTTCAGTCCAGTCGTAAAGCCAACAACGATTCGCATTGTCTTAAGTCTAGCTCTATCTAAGCATTGGCCCATTCATCAGTTGGATGTCAAAAATGCTTTTCTTCATAGCGAGCTCAAGGAGACAGTATATATGCATCAGCCAATGGGTTTTCGTGACCCATCTCATCCCGATTACGTGTGTTTGTTGCGCAAGTCCTTATATGGGCTTAAACAAGCACCAAGGGCTTGGTATAAAAGATTTGCTGACTTTGTTTCTTCCATTGGTTTTGCTAATAGCAGGTCTGACAACTCCTTGTTCATCTTCCGCAAAGGGCATGACTTGGCTTACATTTTACTTTATGTGGATGATATTATTCTTACTGCTTCTTCAGATACTCTCCGTTGTTCGATTATGGATCTTCTTGGCTCAAAATTTGCTATGAAGGACCTAGGTCCTTTGAATTATTTTCTTGGCATTGCGGTGACTCGTCATAAGGGTGGTATGTTTCTCTCACAACGAAGTTATGCTTCAGAGATTATTGAACGTGCAGGCATGTCATCGTGTAAGCCTTCTTCCACTCCGGTTGACACTAAACCGAAGGTCAGTGCCTCTTCGGGCGATCTTTGTGAAGATCCCACTCATTTCCGGAGTCTTGCAGGCGCTCTTCAGTATCTTACGTTCACTATACCGGATATCTCTTATGCCGTACAGCAGATTTGTCTTCATATGCATGCTCCACGAGATACGCATCTGCTTGCTCTTAAGCGGATCATTCGGTATATTCAGGGTACTCTTGATCATGGTCTGCATCTCTACCCATCTTCGGTCACTAATTTGGTTTCCTATACTGATGCTGATTGGGGAGGATGTCCAGACACACGACGTTCAACGTCGGGTTACTGCGTGTTTTTGGGAGATAATTTGATATCTTGGTTATCCAAGCGCCAACCTACTCTATCCCGCTCCAGTGCAGAAGCAGAATATAGGGGGGTTGCTAATGTTGTCTCTGAATCATGCTGGATACGTAACCTCCTCTTGGAACTACATTGTCCGGTCCCTAAGGCTACTTTGGTTTATTGTGATAATTCCAGTGCCATTTACCTGTCAGGAAATCCAGTTCAACATCAGCGCACCAAGCACATTGAGATGGATATCCATTTTGTTCGTGAGAAGGTGGCGCGCGGACACGTACGTGTCCTCCATGTTCCGTCCCGATATCAGCTCGCCGATATTTTCACTAAAGGACTGCCACAGGTCTTATTTGAGGATTTTCGGGACAGTCTCAGCGTTCGTAAACCTCCCGTTTCGACTGCGGGGGTGTGATAAATATTGTAAATATGTAGTAAAAGAATATTTTGTAAATCTTCTATTTTAAGTTAGTATATTTTGTATCCTAATAGGACACTGTAACTATGGTATATTTACCAACTCAATCAATGAGAATAATCACGGAATTAATCTCTTTCATCCCCTTCCTCAAGTGCAGAAACGGGATCGTTCTACTATACATGTAAGATCATTCATCCCATACAAATTCAGTTTTAGCTTCATATTTGTGCAGTGAGAACAGAGTGAATCAAAAACATTGCTGATAGAAGTACTACTTGAATAATCATCAATAATGAGTCTGCAATACAGTGGCTATAGTGTCCTAGCACTATCCACAACCGAATCATAAATGAATCTATGATAAATTCTTGATTCAAGTGAACTCATTGCTTTCGCTCGAACTAAGTATATACGTATACAAAAGCATTAAGATGTATACATATAAATTAATGAGATCACACTCATTTTCATTGACTTTAGTTCTGGATTCGCCTCTATTCAAAATACAGCTTTCAAGGAACATACATAGCAGTTCTCTCATGTTGATAGAAAAAAGGAAAAAAAGGCAGACCAAGAGACAAAATGTTCATGACTTTTCTCGGTTAATATCACCACTAATTAAATAGTCATAGTCGAATTCAGGATTTAAAGTTTATCAGAATTCTAGTTTTTTTGAGTAACCGGATTCTTAAAATAATTTATACACATTTAATATAAAATTTTAAGACAAGTACAATATTTAGGTCAAAGCTACTGAATTCAACTGAACCAGAAACTGTACATCATCCCCTGTTTTTCATCACGAATTAGTAGGAGGTTAATTTCTGTGAGACTCTGACTAACACAAAATAAGAGTGTGGTACTTCAGCTGATAGTCAGAGGATTCTTTTCTATTAAAACCTCATGTTCTTTAATTAAAGTTTGGTAGTATCAGATAACAATAAAGTATTGTAAATTGTAATAAACTTATACAGTTAAAAGTATAACAATCTTTTTTATCTTTTTTCCTGTTGCGTGCATAATATTACAATAGTCATATGCACATTGAAGGCTTATACAAGTATCTAATAGGAGTAATTGAAACTAAATCAGTAATTATATTTCATTAGCTTCCTACATATATAGGACTTAGCAAAATCACATAGTGATTTATTCCATACTTCAGTCTTCTCTCCTTTTCTCCTTTCCAAATAAATTATATTTCCCTATGTTATGCTTGAACTCTTCAAATAATGCCATAGTGTGCATGTCACATCTGACATAGGTGCGACAATTTCTTTCCTTTTTTTTTTTTTTACAGAGTCTGAGCAACACATATATTTCTGTTAGATCCAATTCATTTTGTTGTTTGCTTGTGGGCCCCAGAATGATTATAGTCACTGCTAAATTCACTGCTAGTATCAGAAGGATGAAGTCCATAATCACTTGTAGCACCATATTCACTGCTATTGAATTCTTGGCTAGTCATCACCATTTGCCTGAATTTCATCATGTCAGCATTATATGCACGAGTGTCGTAGATATCAGAGGCAGGCCCATTCGCGCCAAAATTAGCTGTGTTGTTCTTGCCAGGTTTCTCATTCAAGTCCTCCAAAGATGAATCGCCGTCCAAGGCACGTACAATCTGATAAATCATAATAATGTCTATAAGCAAATGTAATAGGATCACCAGCACTTTATCTACTATAACAGTAAAGTCGCAAAATTATCTTCTGAATGTTACTCATTGTTATAGTGAAAGCACGATGCTATTTTCCGTCACATTAAAGTAATTGAACTATGTGTGCAATGTTCAGAAAGTACAAATGGCGAAAAAGTCAAATTTCTGGCATAGAAAATACAAATGACCAAAAAAAAAAAATCACCATGTCAAACTTGCTGCCCATATTTTATAAAATGAAGGACTACTATACAACAACAACAACAACCCAGTGAAATCCCACAACGTGGGGTCTGGGGAGGGTAGAGTGTACGCAGACCTTACTCCTACCAAGGTAGGATGGCTGTTTCCGAGAGACCCTCGACTCAATAAAAACATAAAAAGAGGTCAGATACGGCTAAGAGATTCAAAGCGATATGGAAATGAAGTAACGCAAGCGACACAGATAACATAGAATAATCAAAGCACAGGAAATAACAGACTACTATAAAAGAAGAAAATAATTCAGTATAGTTCAGTTACTTAAATGTAATAGTAAATGCTAATATGATTTTATTGATATAATGAGCTAAGTTTAGTTACTTTAATGTGAATAAGAAAAATCATTTTACTGTTATGATATATATAGAGTTTTGAGGACTTGCCTGGCTCATTTTTGGACGTCTTCTGGCAGAATGGCGAACGCTAGCAGCAGCACACGCTACCATCCGTTGTAGCTCATCAGGATCATATTTTCCTTCAAGTCGCGGGTCTACCAATTCACCGTATTTATTCTCCTCCAGTGCTTTTGTAAGAAAAGGTCTAGCCTGTTCATGAAGGACATAGTACAAAATAATCAGTTACAGTTTGAATAAAAGAAAATAATCTCATAAAATTATCCTTTATTTTATATCACGATCTTGAACGTTTAAAATAAAGATCTTTTGTAAAATAAGTCATATAACTAGAAGAACATTTCTAATGGGCATATTACCGCCAAACCTTCATATATTCTAGATCAATGAGAGAAAGAAAAGAAGAAAGTCTAAGCAAGGGCGGAGCTAGAGTTCAAATTATGGATTAGCTATGGCCTGAACTCTCTATTTGTGTTAGGAAACCCACTTAATTGTATAAATAATCTATCTAGAACCCATTAAGCTGCCTTTTCTGGAATAAAAAACTAACAAACTCAAAATTCTGAATCGACACTTTAAATCTTGATATAAAATATAATCATTTATAAAGCAGGGGAATTAGGAACTTATTAATATCAAGAAACATTTACCCAGTCTACAAGGCTGTCATCCATGAGTTTATTGGTAGTATCCAAAGGTCTCCTCCCTGTTATCAGTTCCAATAGCATGACTCCAAATGAAAACACATCAGACTTCTCAGTTAACTTGCCACTTGATGCATATTCAGGAGCTAAGTACCTGTTACATAACAAATTTATTAACTAATTGTGAATTTATTAATTTGTTATGAAGAATTATGAGATGGATAAATGAGTTCTACTAGCTTTTCCACAAAGGCCTCAGAAAAAAGTAAAAGCGAAGTGGGTTATAAACACAATATTCAACATTTTGCTCAAGATTAGCAATGTAACCTGACTTTAAATAATTAAATTGCAGCAGACTAAAGTCGTGTTTGGACATTAAATTGAAAGGCTGTTTAAATGTCACAAAATTTATTGGATTCGTGCGAACTCGTACGTAATATTATAGCTTCGCCCCTTATTACATATAAATAAAGAAAAAAATATGTTCGACTCACCCAAAAGTTCCCATAACACGAGTGGAAACGTGAGTATTGTTGTCTTCTGTAAGTTTAGCCAACCCAAAATCTGCCACCTGTTAAACCATAAACACTCTTGTAAATCTTAGTTCAATATGAAGGTTAATCAACCCTTTAAATAGAAATATAATGGAGGTATTGCATAACTCAAAAACAAAAAGAATATATGACAGTTATGAAATCTCCATTGTACCATGGCTTCATAATTGTTATCCAGTAGAATATTTGCACCCTTGATGTCACGGTGGATAATGCGAGGATGGCCTGCTTATACAGCAAAAACAGAGAAAAAAATAATAGTTACAAAGAAGACGGTTTTGTAATTTTACTGTTATAACGAATAAAAGTTGGACTGTTTAAATGTAATAAAAGATAATTTTGTAATATTATTGTTATAGTGGATGAAATTCAGTTAATTCAAAATGGATGGATAGAAAGAAAAATGTCCATACAATCTTCGTGAAGGTAAGCAAGTCCCTTGGCTGATCCCAAAGCAATTTTAAGCCTAAATCCCCAGTCCATGACAGGTTGACCTTTACCTGCAAACCACACCACACAATTCCAATTTTTCCATTAGCAATCACATCTTAAACGGCTCTAAAGTGTAATTCAACAATTAATCTTTTTGTGCTAATTAAGAGTTATTCTTAGCAATTTATAGTTAAATAAGGCATTTCGTTTCTTCCGGGGTAGACAATCAGTTAGGCATTTTCCGTTTCATTTCATATGATTGTGTTTGACAAATCACGAAAATTAAGAAAAGAAAGAGACTTCTAGCACATATAAAAACAAATTGAAAATTATCATCTTAAACATACAACAACATACTCAATGTAATCCCAAAAGTGAGGTCTGGGAAGGTTAGAATGTACGCAGACCTTTACCTCTGCATTTTAAACATGGTTTAACTATAACATATGCATATAGCGTGTCAGTAAAGAAAGCATAGAAATTTAAATTCAAGAGTTTCCAAATAGAAAAAGCTTATCATTTTTTTCTGAACAACACTAAAACATTATGCATATACGGCTACACATATTCAGGTACAACTATGAAAATTGTCTAGCACCTAGATAGCCATAAAATTAGAATTCCATGGCTAATTACTATTTCGAGAAAATTCTTAGCTACAAAATTTATAGCCCAATCTAATTCCTCATTTGTGCTATAATCGCTAACCATTGTACAAAACATTACCTAAATAGCTACAATACAATTTTGTATAGTTAATCATAATATTTGCCACACGTTTGAAGTTACTATAGAATAGTAATCCTTTAACTAGTCATAATAAGTTATTCGAAACAAAATGTTGTAGCTAAATAAGTACACAAGTGTTAGACTAATAGAGAAAGTTTATACGTACCATGAAGGTGGTGCTCCAAAGTTCCGTTGGGAACAAATTCATAGACCAACATACGTTGTCCATCGGCAATGCAAAATCCAACAAGGGAAACAAGGTGTCTATGATGAACTCGACTAATAATTTCAACTTCAGCTTGAAATTCTCGTTCGCCTTGTCCACTCCCGGACTTCAAACTTTTCACCGCGACAACACTTCCATCGGTCAAAATACCTTTGTGTACGAACCCGAACCCTCCTTGACCTAACAAATTGGCTTGCGAAAATCCACCAGTCGCGGCTGCTAAGTCCTCATAAGTGAACTGAATTTTTGAGAGTCCACCATAATTAGGGGATAGAGGTACTGTGACTGGCCCTCCAGGCGCATGGCCTGAATAACCTGAGCTAAATTCACTGCTCGTATTAGCAGCTGGAGGCGGGGGTGGCGGGGCCCACCCACGTTGTCCTTCTAGAGGAGTTCCCATTACACCTGGTGGTGGAGCTAACTTAACAATGTGGTCCGTAGTGGGTAGAGGGCTGGTTGAATAATTGGGTGTATTGTAGTAAGGATCACCACCTACACTAATGCCAACAATATGCAGTTGTTATTCCGAACGAAAATCTCGTACAATTACTACTAAAAAATAGGAATTAGTGACAGACAAATACTGTAGCTAAACAGTAAAATTCATCGTTAGTGACAAATTATCAAAAACATCTTTAGCTATTAGTAACGGATTAGCGACGAAACTTGTATGCAATTTCAGTTTTTTTTTTTTTTTTAAGTGAATGTATACTACTAATTTCACTTATAATTGACAGTGTAAATATGTGTTGTATTATCAATATAATTCAACATATTTTAGCGATGATCTGCCTTATTTTTTAGGTGTTACATACAACAAGACAACATTAATAAACCCCCAATTTATAATTAACAATCCGAAGCAAATATATATTACGTTCAATGCTTAAGAAAAGAGCCATATAATATCCTTATGGAAACATATAATTACAGAGACGAGTCCAAGATTTATATCTTTATGGATATATACATGTGAGCAACTACCTAGGTATATGAAAATGGGAGATTGAGCTAATAATTAACATACCTGTTGGTGGTGGAATATGTGCGGGATCCATATAGTAGGGTTGTTTCTTCTTCCGTCTACTCCATAATAGGCAGACAATGACAACGGCAAGAATCAATAGGCCTGTCACAGCTACTGCAGCTATTATTACCACATTTCCGGAAGATGAAGATGAATTGTAAGACGGTGATGGGTTATTGTTTCCCGAGGAGCCAGGTGATTTATTATTCGATGGTGCATCTCGTGAAGGAGGAGGTAACGCCTTTTCAGTCGGAGATAGAGGTGAATTCGGAGAAACAGGAGCCGGTGGAGAGAATGTTGTAGGTGATGGCGGGGAATTAGGTTCGTTAGGGGAGGCATTTTTGGAAGGAGGGGGTTTTGTGTTTGTGGTTGGTGGTGGGGGTGATGATGATGAGGAGGAGGAGGAGGAGGAGGGTGGTGGTGATTGTGTATTAGTCTTGTCAGAAGAAGGTGAAGAATCTGACTTTGGTGGTGGAGGAGAAGACTCCGTGGGTGGTGGGGATGTAGGAGGAGATTCTTTAGTAGGAGGTGGTGATGCAGGAGAAGGAGAGTCAGATTTTGGTGGGGGTGATTGATCAGGGGATGGAGGAGGAGGAGATGAATCGGATTTCGGTGGTGGTGATGATTCGGGGGATGGAGGAGGAGGAGAATCCGATTTCGATGGTGGAGGTGAAGAAGAAGGAGACGGTGGAGGAGAAGAAGAAGGCGGAGGTGGAGAAGATTCGGGAGGAGAAGGAGGAGGAGAAGAATCAGGAGAAGGAGGCGAAGGCGAAGAAGGAGGAGGAGAAGAAGACGAAGAAGAAGAATTAGGAGAAGGAGGAGAAGGTGAAGGAGAATTTTCCATGTTTACCAATGTTTAATTTCCGGCCAAGATTGAGCGTGAAGATACACGCAAAGCCGGAAAATCAACCTTTATTGTTTAATTGTTTGTCTCAACAACTCCTTAATGTCCCTAAAAGATTGCCATGCAAAGAAGAAAAAAGATTACCTTGACATTATTTTATCGTGAAAGAGAAATGTGACGACTTGCTTATTATAATGTGCATGTAAGAATAACGAATTGAATCAAGTCAAGATCCTTCAAACATAACAATGCATATATATAATATGCATTAGGATTATTGAAGGTTTGCCATATTCAATCGTTGAAATTTATGAAGTTGGTTATGGAGTTTTTGTAGTAAAATGGAAAAGGAAAATGAAAGACAAAAATAGAAAACATGTACCTGAATGAAGACCGAGAATGAAGGGTTCTCAAAGGGAAAGAGAGAGAGAGAGAAATCTTATTGAGGCAACAATGTGATTTTCCCTTCGAAGGGAGAAAGTCCCTTTCTCTCTTCCTGTCACTCAAAATATTTGGCTTTTAAACACCTCTACTTTGGGACGAATGTGAGGAGACCTTAATTTTTAATGACCTTACAATTGTCATTTTTTCTAGTTAGACTAAGGTTGCTTACTTGTAACTCTAGTTTGTCCTTACTCCTTGGAGAAATCGGCATATTTGATTTGAGAATACAAACAAATACTCCCTCCGTCCCAAAATAATTATCGTATAAAATGATATAATGAATTGATTAAGTAACAGAAAATGTCACTCTTAACCAAAGGTTTTGCGTTCCCTTAGAATAGAGAAACTTAGTAGGCATTTGACCATAGAATTTGGGAGTCTGATTTCAAAGTTGTGTTTGTTTATGAAATTTGCATAAAATTTCCACTTCAATTTCAAACCATAATTTCAAATCCCAAGTTCTCCAAAAACTAGGATTTGGACTTTCAAATCGTGATTTCAAAAAATTTTAAATGTAGAACTTGACCGTTTATATTTTATAAAAACACGTTTATATTTCGTTAAAAAAAAAAAAAACCTCATACTCAACGTGAAGAGATTGTCTGTATACCATGTGGAAGGATTATATTAATGAATAGTCAGTTACTACTATTGTTGATGTTTTGAAAGTGGATCTTTGTAAAAAATTGTGTGTATTTGAAAGTTTGTAATAACATCTAATCGCAAGCATCTATTTATAAAAGAAATATGGAAATATATAATTTATTAATGTAGTGTCTTAGGATATTCCGATATCTTGTTCATGAACTATGATTTGATCATTGACAATATTATATAAGAGTTGGGGAAGTTTTGATAGTCTTTCACAAATTGTGGGTTTTCATATTTATGGGGAAAAAAACACAACTTAAGAAATTCAAATTGCATGTCCAAACAAATTTCAATTTCAAATCAACCTGGTTTGTATAAACGGCCCTTAATAGAGAATGCTCTCACCTTTATTAGCTCTATACAATATGAATCTGAATTAATCGGGCCGATAAGTTCAAAGAACCAAATCGTTAAAAAATGCGGATACATTGACTGGGATGTCCCAGAAAATTTGTCATTATACGACCAAATGCCTGAGTGCCTTGTATTATTTTGCGGATTAGCTTTTTTCACTTTTGAAGTCTCTAAAATGTTTGTCTCTCTAGCTCCATCATCTCCCAAATGGCTTCCATAACAAACTTACCACTCAGTTACAATTTCTGTGAATCCTCTCATTCTTATTTTCAATAATAAATTCAAGAGCTTTTGAGCTTAATTTTGAACTTATGATAGATTTGATTATGATTTGAATTGATTCGTCACCAACACTTTGATTACCCCACAACAATAATTCTCCCATGAAAAAAGTGAATTTAATCTTGTACGTCTTTCCATCTGGATGCTTGAATTAATAAAATTTACACAACTAAACATATAAAATGATAAAAATGAATTGATTAAGTAACAAAAAATATCATTCTTAATCAGAGGTCTCGCATTCGAGACTTGAGAAGGGAGAAACTCATAATAGGGAGCACTCACGACATGAATCTGAATTAATTGGGTAAGTAAATTTCGATAACCAGATGGCTAAAAAAACATTTTGCCGGATATATTATACTAAATTTATACTGATGGGGACCAAATACTTGAGTGCCTTGTGTTATTTCACACACCTACACGAACTCAAAAAGATCAGCTTTCTTCCCCTCCTCACTCTAAAATGTTAGTCTTCCTAGCTCCTTCATCTCCCAAATGGCTTCCATCACAAAAATACTACTACACTCCCAAAACAACTCACTCCCATGCACAACTTAAAGTCCAATCAATGGCTAAACAAACAAACGAAACCGAAACCGATAACCCAATCGATAAAATTGCCATAGCTGGTGGACTTATATCCACACCAATAATTGGATGGTCACTTTACACTCTAAAAACAACAGGGTGTGGACTGCCACCTGGACCTGGTGGTTCAATTGGTGCACTTGAAGGTGTTAGTTATTTAGTTGTGGTAGGTATTGTGGCTTGGTCATTGTTTACTAAGTCGAAAACTGGGTCAGGTCTGCCCAATGGACCATTTGGGTTGTTAGGTGCTGTTGAAGGGTTGTCATACCTCTCATTGTTGGCTATTTTGGTTGTGTTTGGGTTGCAGTTCTTGGACCAAGGTTCAATTCCGGGCCCACTTCCATCGGATCAATGTTTCGGTTAAGAGTTATTGAACTGAGATGAGCTTAAATGAAATGACATATGGAGTAATTCATGACCTCAATTTGCATGGTGTGTAATTGTTGTTGTTGCATTAGGGGTCATTTGGTTGTTGGTTAAAATTATGCAGATATTAATAAGAGATTCATTAAGTAAGGATTAGTTATGTAGAGTTTAATTATGCAATATTCATGTATTACTAATTCATGTATTAGTTATTTCATCTTTTATCTGTATAAAATAATATATAAATTGATCATAAGCATATGTTTTAGTTATGCGAAACTGCAAACTGATAACCAAGTGATGTACTTAGTTATACTAATTTTAATACATGAGAATAATTCAATTCCTAACAATCAAGTACCCGTGTATAATTTACCTCTTCATTTCAAGAATCAGAATGAACATAGAACAAAAATGGTGTACTTTCAATATTTTTATTTTACGTTTGAGTTTGTGGTGATAATGGTTTGGTATAGGCCATTGAATTGTTATCCAGTGTTATGTGGCCGTGGTTTGTCTAGGCAATGATCAAAGGGACACGGTTCTTTTCATTCTTCCATTGGGATCAATGTGAGTGGATCTTAACAAAATGTCTCTCTTTTTTAATTTTATTTTTATTTTATTTTGGGTTGAAACCTAAGTAGCTCGGACTAGGGTCGGGTGTCCGATACAGGGGCGGATCTAGAGGTCGGATCCTTCATGATCTAAATTTTAAGATTTGGGGTACGGATCCAAGTATAGATACAGGTGTGGAATTCGGCTAAAAATAATTCAAATATCTAAAAGTAGAATTATATGTCTAAATTATGAGACATTATGTGGAAAGCTCACAAGGAATTCTATGGAGAAACTATTAATCAAGAGGAGAATATAGGTGATAAAAGGAAAAGACTAACATAAATCTTTCTATATACAAGCTATTTCATTTTCTTCAATTTCACCTTAGCATTTATTTTGATTACATAAATCATTGTATTTGTTCTGAATTTCTCCGTCGCTTTTGATCAAAATACTCAAAATCGGCTAACCAAATTCGGTACAGATTCCACACCCACATCCACGCCCATGTTGTGTCAACACGAATGGGGCACCGAAAGTGAAGATTCCGAGCAACTTCATTTGAAACTATCGAGTCATAATTAATTAAGATTCGTGTCGAATAAATATACTGGAGAATAAGCACTTCCCTTGCTTAACTTTGAATAAGTACCGTTCAATAAGGCCATGCTCAGAAAAACAAAACGTCATTTATTACTTTTTTCACATCTGCCTGTAACACCCCGTACCTTTAACGAAAGTTTTGACCACGATCCTAGACTTAGAAAATCAGATAAAGAATGTGCGAATTTAAATTTTCCTGTTCAGTTGTGATATGGTGGTTTACGCCCATGAACAGTGGTCGTATTTTAATTTACGCCCATGAACAGTGATCATAAACTGAAATCAAGAATTTCTGAACATTCTGGAATTTGACATTTTGAGGTCATATGGTTAAATACGGACCATATTTCACTTTACGGCCCGTATTTCAAAATGTATTTGGAATTTGGGAAAACTTCCTTGATGAAAGTTGTACAGCTTTGAAATACCTTTCCAACGGTATCTTACGGGGGTCAAACGGACATCTGTACAAAGAGTTATGACCATTTTACTGAAGAGACGCAGTGCAGTCCGTATTGCAAAATACGACCCGTAAACTCAAAATACGACCCGTAAACTGAAATACGGCCAGTATTTTGCTGGACGTAAAGTGCAATTTTCCAGAACACTATATATTCGTCCATATCAGTTCAACTCATTATTTTTCACTCCCCCAAACCCTAGAACGACTTCCTACTCTCCTCCAACATCAAGAACACTAAGGTAAGTCCATTCTAATTATTCCAACTCAATTCTAACATATATCCTTGTAATCTAAACAAGAAATCATCATTCCTAATCTAGGGTTTTCAAGAAAACCCATCTCAAGATTCAAGAATCAAGATTTAGGAAATCTTCTCCAAAATTCAAGTCTTTAATTCAAGTTTTGGAGCAATTAAGGTATGTAGAACTTCCATCCACATGTGGGAATCTCTATGTTCTTCCCCATGCTTCGTTTCCTTGATATTCATGAAGTTCAAATCTTAGGGCATTAAACCCAACATATTGGTAGCCCGTATTTATGTACATGAATTTTGTATCTATATTCGTTGTTGTATTCCTAATCTTCCATTACGGTTATTAGGAACCCTAGCTTAATCCATGAATCATAAATTCTTCCTCATGTGTTCTCATTATGTTCATATGAAACTTAATGATTTTATTTTGCAAGTTACAAGCATGTTTTCAAGTCAATTACATATATATGATTATGAACTATTGTTATTACTCATGAATCAAGAATATGTTTACAAGCTATTTCATGAAACCATGTTTACAAGCTATTTCATGAAACCATGTTTACAAGTTATTTCGTGAAATCATGATTACAAGACAAGTACAAGTAAATTCACGAAAGTCATGGGCTTCTTAGCCAACTATGTCATGTTCATGTTTTTGGGAGTTGCACGAATTACCGAGAAGGCTCAGATAGCCTGAAACTATGTAGCCACCATAGGACAAGGATCGCTCCGCCCAGTTAGGACGATACCTTAATTTTCACTGAATGGATCCATCAGACACGTTACCACCTTATACCCTGGCAAGGTATGAGGGCTCTGATGGTCCGGCGAGGTACCAGACTCCACGTATCCACGTGGTGATATCACATGTCGGTTTATGAAATGCTCTCCCTACTTATCATGTTTTTACTTATGTTATATATATACATATGTACTCATGCTCATGTTCATGTCCAGGTTTTCAGTTTCAGTTCTTATCATGTTATTTCATGTCCCATGTTGTTTCTTTCGGTTGCTTTACATACCAATACATTCAATGTGTTGACGTCCCCTTTTATTGCCCAGGGGTCTGCATTTCACGATGCAGGTACTGATTTACAGAACGACGCTTCTGCTCATTAGGATTTGCACATACCAGCTTATTGGTGAGCCCCATCTCATTCGGGGTTTAGACATTGTATTTCTTTATTTAGTTTTACATCTAAAGGTATGCTGCGGGCCTTGTCCCAGTAAGTATGTTTTCTAGTCAGACTCATGATAGAGGTTTCATAGACTAGACAAGTCAGTTATGTCATGTCAGACATTTGGAGTCGTATAGCCATTTTGGCTCACTCATGTTTAAACAAGTATTTTATTAAGTATTATGACTTACCATGTTTTATAAAGGCTCATCATGCATTCACTTTATATTCCGCTTATGTTTTGTATCATGATGATTCAACAAGCCATGTGGTTTGCTCGGTCATATGCAGTCAGGCACCGAGTGCCGTGTTACGTCCAGGCCATGGTTCGGGGCGTGACACTGCCCATGCTTTCTAATTAATGGAGTATCAATTAAGTAATAAGCACTATTTAGAAAAATAAAAGGTGATTTAAATAAATACTTTTTGTAAGGATGTGTAGAAACCTCAAAGGACAGATGGAAAACATTACATTACACGTAATATGTCCAAATCTTGATGAGTAAAGTCATCTATATCTATATTAAAAAGAAAAGTAACAAGCTCATAAATTAATTGAAATATGCACATATGTCCCAAATATCATTATTATATGAAATTAATAAAAAAAGTCATAGCAGAAAGAATCTTTTATTTTGTGGAAAACGCGCTGAATCAACAATATTGCATTGACGCCGTGGAAGTAAATGACCTGAAAAATCTTGAAATTTTCTGATCCGTAATTTTATGAGTCTATGGATTGGTAGTTTGTGCGTGAAATTAGCTTCTTACCGACAAGGGTTTTGATAGACTAGTAAATACTTTTTATCCTTATCCAGAAGTTTAGATTTGAGTCTTGCTGGGGACAGAATCGTCTTGGTTAAGGCGAGCACTTTATCTTCATGTAGAATTTCTCGATGCGAATTCGAATTTAGTCAGCCCCAATATAGATATCAGACCCAAGTGAAAATCCAACAAAAAAAAAAAAAAAAAAAAAAAAAACAGCTTCTTTCGAGTGGTCAGTCAATGTTACGTTGCTAATGTCTTCTTTTAATAGGCCACAACGCATCTATTTTACTCAAGGCAACGAAGAAATGAAAATATCGTCGGATAAAATTGGAACTGATTTTCATTTTAGTATAAAATAATTTCTTCATCCCAATATTAGAATCTTTTTTTGGTCTTTTGACAATAAACTCCGAAATGCATAATTTGGTCCAAATAATATAAAGCATACAAAGGTGAATTGTAGTGCTATAACGGTAACGTTGAAAATTTAGTAAGAATTGTATGTAAAACAATAATTGTATTGCACTCCAAGCTCTGCGATTTCCTCTCTTTTTCCTTCTAGTAATAAAATGTAATTTTCTACTTTAATTTACTCAAGGTTTAGTAATAAAATCTAATAAAAACCTATAGCATTAATTTTATAATTAATTGGTTTACGGTGCTAGACAAAGCCAAAATGTTAAAATAGGTAACTTTGGAATTTCACCTTTTAGTCATTCTCATATTGTAAAGAGATTCTTTTTCCTTTTAGGGGAAGGAAAGGATAGATAATAAAGAATTTTTACTCTATCAGTAAATTTCTGACTAATTATAGCATACCACAATATTGTCGTAGAACGGTAAATATTTTTGTATTCTTAAACCTAAGTTTCTGGTTTCGTACGAGAAGCGCTATACACACTTTGCCAACATGAATCCAAAGTAACCAGATCCAAAGCGGATACCAAACATCGAATGTGGGAAAAAATTGAGATTTCAACCTTGAATTTGGTTCACGTACGTTTAACATACATTGTTTAAGCAACTAATGCTAGTTCTCCAATAGAGACATTAAGCCTAGATTCTTGATTGATGGCACGACAGGAAATAATATTACTCCTAAATCCTAATTACTGGAAGTTTCTGCTTATGGTCCTAGCACTCTCATTAATTATGATTTAGCTGAAAATAATGTCTTCCAAATCTCAGAGAAAGCCTCAACGATCACCCCATGATAATGCTTAGCATTTAATGACAAGAAACACTGCAAAAGCTGCTCTAAATCATTTTTTTCAAACATTTGTTTCTCCAAAATCATTTCCATCATTGACCTTTTGAAATCTTCATATGGGTCCTCTGATTTCTTCACTATGGCAAAACTCTCCTTCACTTTCCCGTCCACACTACATGGTATCAACTTCTTGAACACTGACAACCTCGGAGGTACCTCGCTGTCCGATGATGAGATCGTTGAAATTGATGATCTTCTACCTGAAAAATAGTTTTAGGTGTTCAATCTGTTGAGATACAATATAATTAAGTAATTAAAATATATTTTTTGTAATATTTTAAGTTTTTACCTGAGATGAACATAGATTTCAATATAGTACCAAAGCAGCTAAAAGGCTGTAAGTTCATACCTTACAGCCACTCAAAAAGCAAAAAGAAAATGCACTTATTTGACCGATGTGAAAAGGAATCAAGCTCATACGTGAAGAGGTGTATGTTTAGATATAATATAATTAGATGATTAAAATATAATCCCTCTAGCAATTTAACTCTTTAGATGAAATGGTCATAAAATTTAGCACATTTCATACAATTTTTAACATTTAACTTAATCTTACTTGCTCCAATGACACTTAATTATTATTTTCGATCTTTAGTATTCAAAAGTCTCATCAAAACACTATCTAATTTGCTAACATTAGTAGTATTAATTTTTGATGTACGAACATTTCTTTTTTTTTTTTTTTTGAAAAAATATTTTTCATTAAATGACTTTAACTATTTTTCATTAAATGACTTTTTTTTTTTTTTTTTTTTTTTTTGGATAGACATAAAATGACTTCCGCATCTTACTAAACGAACGCTAAAAATATACTCAGGACAGTTCAAAGTTTTAGATAAGTAAATCTATTACATAATTCAACACTACTACGTACCAATATTGTTGATGCCCCTTGAAGCGCTGGATCTTGTGTTCCTGACTAATCTTCTCTTGCAAGTGCCACTCTTTTTTTGACGCCTTGTCGTGGTAGTCTCAGATATTGTCTCCAACTCTTGGTTTAAATCCGAGGACGAATCATTCGAAAAGTCTAAGCTTTTACAAGAAGACACTAATGTCTCAGTCTCATCTTCTTCATCATTAATATCTATATCATCCCAATTAGCTTCACTACTAAAAATTCCACTTTCATCAGCTGAGGACGTATTGCTCATCATCGTAAGGAATCTTGTTTTACTACTAATTCTTTTCTTTCTAGTGCCTTGGCGTTTGTTTTTCTCTGTTACGGAAGGAAAGGCTAAAACCTCGTCGTTGTCTGAATCGTCGGAGGCAGAAGAGGAGTAAGATGTTTTCCTACGAGGTTGTTGTTCTGTCTCATCATCGTAGGTCGTCTTAAAAACATGTCGCAACTTGTCTTCTTCTTTTTTCCACTTGAATTCTTGTGAAGGTGGCCTGTTAGAAAAATAAATATAAAAACGAATGTAGTAAGAAGAAATTAAAGAGTTTGAGGCACGACAACAATTTTAATTTTCTTAAAGAGGTACTATATTGCCATGTATACTGCTTGAAAAATACAGACAAGTTCATACAGACAACAAAGTCTGCTGTATACGGGTACAAAGTGATTTAGTCACTCCATAGAGTTAGAAGGCTAAGTTTATCCAGAATATCATCAAATTTTTTGAAAGATGTTCTTAAAGTTTTATAAACTTTAAATAAAACTTGAAAACAACAAGTCTTTTTAATAGGAGTATGTAAAGTCTTAAAATCCATTTTTTGGGGACAATCTCGTTACATATTACTTCCTCTGTCTTAATTTATGTAGTTATATTTGATTAGACACGTGATTTGAGAAATATAGAAATTTGAAGCTTCTATTTTTTAAAAAAAAAAAATCAATCCAACAAACAACAATAGGGGCTCTCACCTCCCCTGGTGATGGGGAGTTTGGCATAGACCCCTACCTCAATTCATCGACAAAAAGTTGCAAAGGAGAGGGACAAACAACCAAAATCTCCCAAAAGAAATCAAAAATAAACTATCCTCGTGTCTACAAAGCACAATAAGCAGATTCAAAGAAATAAACTGCTCCACAAATCTATGTACTCCCTATACAATTTAGAGTCATTTGAAGCTTCTGGTCTAGAAAAAGTCATAAACATTTGTGTGGTTAAAAATCATTTCATTAAATATAAAATAAAAAAAATTAAGTTAATTCTTTTTTTCAAACATTCTTTTTGTGACTGACTAAAAAAGAAAGTATGACCTGATATCGCTATCATCGGATGTGTATGCTTCTCTGGTCCTTGAGCGACATGGGCAGCCGGCAGTCAGCATAGCCGCCGAGACATGGTGTTTGATGGAGGAGCCATGATGGGGTTTGGATGGAGGGAGTGGGATAATGAGTTGTGTATTTGTGTTATTAAGGGATGATGATGGGAAGAATGAAGGGACAGGATCTTGAGGAAGAGTTGAAGGGTCCTTAGAACGGCAAGATTGGAAGGAGCTTGAGACAGCTTTGGAAATTCTAAGTTTGAAACGTTTTGCCATTCTTTTTTTAATTTGTGTCTCCTTCTGATCTCTGTATGTATATATGAATGATATGGTGGAGAAAACTCTCCACTTTGCCTTTAATGACAAAAAGTGTGAAAAGTGTAAAGTGATTAATGTTGAGACTAGAGAGAATAGTGAGTGAGATGTGTAATAGATTCTACAAGGAAATCGGAGGTTGGTGTTGAGGTGGGGCCGGTGGTGGAACCCGAATTTTTAAAGAGGCGATTCAAATATAATGAAATAAACGCATGAAAAATTTAAGGGAATTCAACATTTATGATATACACATAATAAATATTTTTAATTTTGTATATAGAGTATAATTTTTCCTTGCGGTACCTTAGCTTTATCCCGCATGGGGGGCAGCGTGATAAGGTCTTTTTGCCTTTGGTTTTCACCTTTTTTTCTAGTAAGAGAGGGGAGCAAGTGCATAAAAAGTGGAGTTCATAACAGACTAGTGTAGTGAGTCTAGTGTGATGGTAAAACACCTTTACTATTAGTCGTTACAATAAATTAGCAATACGTACGGTAAAGATTTACATCAAATCATAATATGTGCAATGTGTCGGTAATTTCATATAGTTTGATGTAGACAGTTGATGCGGGTAATTTTTTTACCAATACTTAAGCATCGTTTATCCCCTTAACAAAGAGAATTTATTTCAAACAAGGGAAAAAATTGATCCCCAAGGATAACAATAATTAATTAGGTACACATTGTTGATGAAGGCATATGAGAGGGAAAAAGCAATCATTTGTCGGCATCATGCTGCCATTTGTACCATCATAGTTAGACTTACCACTTTGAGAAAAAGAGCAAAGTATTATCATTGCGATGAAAGCTTTATACAGGATGGCCCATTGAAAAGTCAATTCAAGGAAGAAACTTCCCAAAATATAGTAGAGAATCCAAGGGAACAAAAACAATATCATGCATCCATGAGCATTTCCCTCCTTTTCTCCCCTTTTCCTGCAGTAACTATCTGTCTTTGACAGAGATAATCAATCTGCCTTTTGCACTACTTCTACTTCACTAGACAGCTACACACAATGATGATGTAGTGAAGAAATACTCATTAAGCTTCTATGAAGCACATGCCAACTCATGCTTGGTTATCTCGTCCAAACATACCGCGATCTAACTCAAGGGCATGACTTAGTGGTCAATGAAGTGAGTTAAAACCCATAAGATCTCGGGTTTAATTCCCAACGGAAGCAAAAACAATAAGTAATTTCTTTCCACAAGATGTGCATAAGTTGACCCGAACACCACAGTTATAAAAAGGACATGCCTTGATCTTGGCTAGTACAGGTATAGAACCCTTTATAATGTCCTTGTATTAACTTAAATCCTTTTTTTTTTTTTTTTTTTGAAGCCTTGTATTAACTTAAATCCTATCAATTAAGAGCATGAGACCATATCCATAGAGATACTTATAGAGGGTAAGTTGATTGAAGAGCTTTACCAGTACATAGATGTTTAAATTCAAACTGAAACCAACCACTAGAAATCTGATCAAGATACTCAAGGTGACATTAAGAAAAGAGATTTGTAAAGCCAGCAGATAGCTAGCATATAATGCAGAATGGCGAAAAAAACAAAATGAACCAAGAGCAGCTTGCTGTTAAGAAAAGTTTAAGATCTTATAGCAAGGACATCAACAGATTCTAACGTGGAATCTGAAAGGAAACATAATTATACAGGAAGAAATATTAACACCTAAAATAAGGCCGTGTGCTGCATAAAATCACTTGAGAGACTAACAAAAAAAAAGGTTAATTACCATGCGAACTCAATATAAATATATAATCTTTCTATTCCCGTGCAAGCTTGTATAATGGGCATCAAGTGTAAAAATTAGTAAGGGTTCTTCCAGTGTAAAAAACCTCAAAGAGTAAATTTCCAATCTCTTTGCATGAAGCAATTAAGTAATGATACTGTTGAACTTGTATGAGCTTTAAATGGGGAGATGAGATAGAGGGAAAAAAGAAGCAGAAGTAACAAAAAGTTAATTATGTTCATTCCTGTTGCAAAAATGCGAGGAACCTGAATGTAATATTTTCCCAAATATGCCCTTTAGTCAAATACCAGGGAGCAGGTTAGTGCATGTTTTCATTCGTCTTGTATAAATAAGTGGAAACCGTGCAAATTTGGATCCTTGATGTTCTTGTCATAAGTTACTTCCTGTTGCAGTCCTCTGTTTGTTCTCAGCTTGTTTTTGACTTAATTCTCTTACTCCCTGAAATGATTCATGGAAAGATCAATCATGCATGTCAATTACAATGACTGAAAATGTTCAAGGAGCAATTGCAAAATTATAAGGGTGAAAGAGGGCAGGACGAACGGACTATGGAGAGAACTACGAGCAGCTGACAAAATCTTAACTAAAAAAAAAAACCTCAAGTAACAAGTGGATCATACACCTTTACATTACTGAATTCCTGATCGTTTCTCCCTGAAAGTAGTATCATCCTTAAAAGATCACAACTGTGGCAATGATGCATTTTTCCCTTGAAGTTCATAATAACTCCTCTGAATGGACTATTTGCTTGCTTTTAGATCTTGAATAGTTAACTTAGTAGAAGCCCAGTGTAGCAACTCCAAGAAAGATTCTGCGGAAGTATAGTGGCTGCTATTGGACTTATTTAACTCCTTTAGATTCTCACACGGAGAACAAATGTGGTTGCGAGCTCTCTAATGAAAAGAAGACTGAAATATAGAAGTGATAAGCATACAACTAAAGATCTCACAGCTTTTGCACAGGAACAGCTAGAGGATAATTTTAAGTTTAATAAATCCAAAACTGCTAATGTTTGCAGATCATTAAGTCAAATAAAATCAAGATCCAGATTCCACAACAAAGCATAAAGGTTACTGCTGGCCTAAGTTGCTCGGATTCCGGTGTGGATCTATAGCTCGGATCCTTCGTGATCTAAATTTTAAGATTCGGGGGTACTGACCCAGGTATGGACACGGGTGGCGCTCTTTTGCTCGCCCCTATCTCTAAAGGGGCTTTGAGAGGTTGCTTGCGACGGTAGCATTAGCGGGGATTCGGCTAAAAATAATTCAAATATCTAGTGTAGCACGGCTATTACAAATGATATAATGTCCACGGTAGGCTTCTTGAGTTCATTGCACATTCAGCAGTGATGTTGACCGGTAAATATCCTTAAAGCACATTCTGGTAGCGGACTTTTTAACACAAATATCTTTTAACGATAAAATAACATATGCCTAAATTATGATTTCACCGTAGCTTTTGTTTTGATTTTGAAAATCTTTGTATCTGTCTTGACTTTTTCGATCGATTTTAGGTCAAAGTACCCAAAATCGATTGACCATAACGGGTACTGAACCCACACCCACTCAATGTCACTGGACAAACTCTGAATTACTCTTCAAGAACTAAAAGATGGAACTAATAAAGTTTGTAGATGATGAAGGATTTCAGAAATCTCAACTAAACGAAGAAAGTTACAAAAGAATTTGATGGAAAATGTAAGCAAGCATGAAAAGAAGTTATGACAGAGAATAATTAGCTTCACAATCTTAACCACCTAAGAAATGGAAGAGGAGAAAAGAATGTCTTTAGTCCATTATCACGGTTACAGCATATCCTAGGTCCTGATTTTCATTATCCACATAACTGTCCTGTCCCCTAATAGAATTTGGATATAGGGGTAAACATGCAACATAGGAACAAATTTCTCAAGTTGAGATGGGAAAGGACTAAGCAGTTGAATTTTTTGTTAAGTATAGAGCTGTCCGGGCAAAACCTTGGGCACACCTCGAGTAATCCATTGGATAGTCTGCTAAAATCCACAAGTAGTGCGGTAATCTTGTCCACCAAGACTAGAGCAGATGGACTTACTTAGTATTATAATGAGATGGAACCTGAGATCCACGTGGTTATTCTATCGAAAAAGGGTCAAATATACCCCTGTACTATTGGAAAAGGGACAAACATACCCCTCATTATACTTTGGGTCCAAATATACCCCAGGCATTATACTATTGGTTCAAATATACCCCTCCTCCGTTGAAGTTGTCCGAGGTGAACATCCAATCCTACGTGGCACTGACATTTGATGAGGTGAACGCCACGTGGCATGCCACCTCAGCACCCCAAACCCTTTTTACCCCTTCCCTCTATTTGTTCTTCCACCACTAAAAAAATTTTCAAGACAGGCCAAAGGTGAAAGTCAATCAAAGTGAGAAGGATGTAGTAATATTCTTCTTCTTACATATCAATCATGTTTACATGCTCATCAAGACTGTTAATTAATTGTAGAGGGATGGGGCTTATGACCACCAGCATCACGGATAGCACCCACATAGACACAGTTGATATCGGCATCAGGATAAGTTTCTGTAGGAGGATGATACAAACTTTTAGTCACTTCTGTCAAGCAGAAGAATGAGAGTGTAGCAGCTCTCTTTTGGAAGTTTAGAAGATAACTGGAGCTGAATGAGTTACAAAGGGGTCAACTAGATATGATAATAAAAATACGAATGGACCCTATTTCCGCTTTGCTCTTAAAGCCCCAATGGACCTCAGAGCTTTTTTACGCTTTTCGCTTTTGGTAAAACTGGTAAGAGGCCATGTCGATCGGTACTAAAGGTACAATATCTTTCCTTCTCATTCCTTTCCTTTCACTCCTATTCCTTCAAAATAATCTTTATGGGAAAAGTGATATATCGAGATGTATACTGTTCTTACGCATTGTCATTGATATGTAAGAAGA
Organism: Lycium barbarum; assembly: GCF_019175385.1. Taxonomy (NCBI): domain Eukaryota; kingdom Viridiplantae; phylum Streptophyta; class Magnoliopsida; order Solanales; family Solanaceae; genus Lycium; species Lycium barbarum. The sequence goes on along the minus strand of NC_083347.1, from coordinate 110,865,873 downwards.
AGAATATTACTACATCCTTCTCACTTTGATTGACTTTCACCTTTGGTCTGTCCTGACATTTTTTCGTCTTTCTCTATGTGGCAAAATCTATCATCTTGAAAGCCAAATTAACATATAGTGACATTGATATCTACTAATTTGAATCTATATGCTATCTTTAAAGCAGATTTGAATCTTCTAATTAACATACTAACCCCTAACAAAATATGATACTAACTCATTAATACGTTATTCGCTTAACCGCCATGAAAAGTCACCAAATTATACAACTTTGGATAGAGGAAGTTCTTTCCGATGGAAAATCCACTTTTCTACATTACAAGCATCCCAAGTAAATGGGCAATTGAAATAACAAGTTCTTCATTACTTCATAAAAGAAAATAATAATCAACATAACAAGTCAATACATTCAAGACAAGGTTAAATTTGTGAAGCAAATTGAGAACAGTGTTCAAATAAATAGTAGTAAGACTCTAACGATTTTCTTCAAGTGTAAGAGCACAAAAGATCAAGTTCCACCACAGCCCCACAAGGGAAGGTCCAATAGTGCAGATGCAGCTTACCTGAACAATTTCCTAATTAAGCCTTGAAAATCTTTAGCTATATTATATTGGATACTTGCATTGCACCTAATGCTCAATCACCTATGCACTCAAAATCTTACAAGATCTAATTGTTATCCTGCGAGGCTACTTGTATATCATGTATATTCGATGTTATCTTTCACAAAATGATTCTTGTTGAAACTTATTACACCCTACTGTTACTAACTATTCAAAGTAGCATGCTCAGAAATCATAACAAAAAGGAAACAACTTTCAGTGAACAAGAGGCACCCAAATGACTGGATTTAAAAGAGAGAGAGAACTAACCAGCGAACGTGGAGGTGGCAGCTCAATATGAACAAATCGGAGAGACATCTTAGAGATCTCGGAGATAGCAGCCTCTCGAACTTCAGCAACGTCATTGCTTAATTCCTCATAGGCAGCCTCAAATGCCTCCTGCCAAAACTTAGGCAATCTGATCCGAGGACTATTAGTATACACATCCCACATATGCTTCACCAACTTTTCCCTCTCTTCCATTTCCTAGAAAAAGATGATGATTTTCTCAAATAATCAATCAAACACTTACAATGTACCCACTCCATCCAAATATCTTCCACTTTTAGCTTATCGACAGTCAATTTTAACTAATTTTGGAGCTAAATCGAATAAGACTAATTCCTCCCTTTTTAAATTCAAACTTACAAAATGGTAAAAGCATATATGATTTTCTCAAAGAATCAATCAAACACTTACAATGTACCCACTCCTTCCAAATTTATTCGCCACTTCTAGCTTATTGATAGTCAATTCTAAATCGAACTAGACTAATTCCTCCCTTTTAAATTCAAAGTTTACAATTCTTCTCATATCAAAATAGTAAAAGTGCGAAAAACATTTTAGCACAGATGGAGTAAATTGAACAACAATCAATGAACTTATGTACAGAAAGGCAAAGAGGTATAACCAAACACAACTCCATCTTCAACTCCAGCTCCATAAATTTCAAAGTGAAAATTATTTGAAATCTATGGCCAAACGCCTACTAATTCCTCCCTTTTAAATTCAAACTCACAATCCTACTCATATCAAAATGGTAATAGCATAGTCAAACTTTACTTACTTTAAATCTAGAGATACGAAAAGTGCAAAAAACATTTACACCCTCTGTCCCAATTTATGTGATACTTTTAGTTTTTTCTAGAGTCAAACGACAAAAATTTTAACCGCGATTTATTCGTATGCCCTTTAAATATTTTAAATTGTTAATTATTGTGACTTATAGTACCTGTTTCTATAAATGTAAATTATTTTTCAAGAAAACTTATGGGGGTCAAAATAAATAAGTTTGACTCCCAAAATACAAACTGTATCGCATAAATTGGGACAGAAAACAGACGGAGTAAATTGAACAATAATGGATGAGCTTATTTACGGGTTAATTTCTCGGTCACTCAACTAATAGTTATTATCTCAAAAAGTCATTATTCTTCTTGATTTGATCTTTTTAACAAAACAAAAAAAAAAAGAGTTTATGCGATAACAACTATTAGTTGAGCTGAGAAACAAAGGTAAAAAAGTATACAGCATTGTAATAACGTACGAGGATGTCGAGATCATCGGAGAAAGACTACTAAGGTTACCAGCAGACCAACGGAGAGTAATTACGAAGATCTATTTGTTATTACAGTGTGATTACAAGCGTATTGTTTGGTTGCACAAGTGTAATTACACAGCTTGATTACAGTTTGTTTTTTAAAAATTAATTATCAAAAATTTACAAGTACAACTTTAACTTACGAGGATGTCGAGATCATCGGAGAGAGGAAAATCGAAGAGATCGGAGAGAGTGTTAAGGTTACCAGCAGACCAACGGAGAGTAACAGTACCAGTAAACATTGACCAAAATGCTAATAAAAGTATACCCGCCAATGCATAAAACTTGTATCCACCTCTTCCAAATAGTGTCCAATCAGATAATGTTTCCTTCTTCGATGAATGTGTTGATTCGTCGTCCTTCATTTTTCTTTTTTCTTTTTTTCTGTTCGAAATGTATAATGAATTGAATGGCTTATAATTTGTAATTTTTGCTTTGTGTTAATGATTTGTTTGTTGAATGTTTAATCTGTGTGGAGTGGATCTGGAGAGAGGGAATCTTGACTTACCGGAAAAAGGAAGCGATCATGAATTTGCGGGCTAGCACGTTGAATTGTTTATGTGGAAACCTGAGGGAGAAATAAATTGGCAAATATACTAATCTTATACTTTCCTTGGTAGTAAGAAATGAGAAAGAAAAAGAAAAAAATCCCTCCTTTCTATTGTCCACATTACTATAAATATTTATGTCAAAATACTTATCTATTTACAAAATCAAGATAGAATTAATTAAGTTTTTCTTACTTTTTCCTTGGTATTAATTATTTTTTAAAATAACAAATAGGGAAAAGGCCCTGATTTACCCCTCTACTGTTGAAAATAGTCCACATTTACCCCCGTTATACTTTCGGCACAAATTTGCTCCTACCGTTACCTAAGTAGCAATATTTGCCCCTATTTTTAACTATGCTCTATGCTGGCCATTAAAATTTCACGTGGCCTGACATTTGAATGAGGTGGCATGCCACGTGACATGCCACCTCACCACCCTCTCCCCTCTATATTTCTTTCTTCTACCTCCAACCACCATTGAAGCCACACAATTTCTGCAAATCTGATTCAACCACCACACATCATTGCCCCGTCTTTTTTCTCTCACCTTTTAGATACACCACACCACTGTCTCGCGGCACCACCACCCCAAGACAACCAAACAACATTTTCCCCCTCTCTCTTCCATCTCAACCCAATTCCAAACACTACTCATCTCCATCATCATCCTCTTTATCCTCCCCCTTATCACTGTCACAAGCTCCCACTCTGGCGAACTCATAACGCAGGAGAACACTACACCCGATCTGCCACCCAACAACCTCCACCACACCATCGCTTCGCCACCAAACTCCCTCACTGTCACTACCACTGCCGCACAACACTATTTTCTGACGGTGAGAAATTGGGTGTTTTGCAAAATGGGTTTACATTTTGGAGTAATTGTGTGGCTTCAATGGTGGTTAGAGGTGTCTTTGGTCGGAGGTAGAAGAAAGAAATGGAGAGAGGATATGGATCGGGTTGAGTCGGGCTAAATTAAAAGGGTGTGGGACTTTATTTTCCACCGTAAAAATATTACAATTGCCACGGTGGACTGGTGTTAAAAATAGGGGCAAATACTGCTACTTAGGTAACGGTAGGGGCAAATTTGTGCCGAAAGTATAACGGGGGTAAATGTGGACTATTTCCAATAGTAGAGGGGTAAATCAGGCTCTTTTCCCTAACAAATTTTAATTAGAGTGCAATAATTGGAAAGAGATAAGGGTAATGTAGTAAAAATATACTTTTATCTATGAGTTCTTAAAAGGCGTGTAAAAGAGAAAGTGGACAGGTAATATGGATGGAGGAAATACAATTCTATATTTAGAAATAATTTAACTTTAAACTTCACTCTTTACTCTTAATAAAATTATTCTGAGACACATAAATATATATGGCTTGTTTTAGATCATAAGTTTTAATAATCTTTTATTTCTTTTTTAAGTCATGCCTAATCAAATTATATCACATATATTGAGATGGAGGGAGTACTATAATACATCTGTCCACTTTTACTTGTCTGTTGTATTAAAACTAAAAATAGAAATCCATTTGTACTCGTCCAACTTTGAAAAATTAAAATATAATTTATAATTATATATCTATTTTACTCTTATTGTTAATGCTTTAATTATTTCCAATTCATTTTCCAACTATTAGATACTTACAATAGTTATGGGTAATATAACAATATTATCATTTTATTTATTACTACTTGTTTAGGGCTGTCAAAATCGAACCGTTATTGATAACCCAACCGTAAAATTGGCTTATTAGTATTGGGTTACCGTATTAACGATTGGTAACCAGATTAAAATTTTATAGTTAACGACTTATCGATATGGGGCGGATTACTCAATTTTCTTATTGGATAAAGCGTTAACCCCTTAAGAATTATCATATTTATATTTTGGGAAAACATCACCTATTGCCCGTCCAACCCAATTTTATTACGAGCTCATACCCCTTCTGAAAGTATTCTTCACTTATGCCTAGCCCATTTGAAAAATATTACCCAAACGTGCCCCCCTCCTAATTCGCTCCTATGAGGCCCAACTAAGTCGTTTGTATTGCGGCCCAAATAACCCAACTAGGTCCTAATCGCTATTCTTCACTTTGCTACGTCTCTTGATGCTCGTTTTTTTCAGGGTGGAGTTTTGAAATTGAAAAAAATGAGAGTTGATTGCATCAGATAACTTCCATTAACGGGTACATTGATTCCTATCCTTCTTTTTTGTTTTTATTTAATGGTTTATTTCATTTAAGTTCCTAGTTTTACAGAGTTTTTAGCAACAGTTGTTTCTAAAAAAATTCAAGATCATTATTTTTTTCCCATGTTTTTTTGCTCTCTTTTCGTGTATTTTTTTTTTTTTTTTTGTGGTTTTTGTTGGTTGTTTTTTATGGGTCGTAAGCATGTTAACCTCAATGGAGGGGTCATCGTCTTGTTCTTACTGATGTTGTTGAATCTTTAGACGAAGGTGTAGGTATAGAAGACTTTATTTCTTCAAGGATGTCGACCCCAAATTTTTCATTGCACCTTGGTGACTCACCGATAGTTTATGTGGGTAGCCCTAAACTGAATCAGGGTGACCCAAAATCTCAACACTCGGGGATGATGATGAAGCAGTGGCGAATAAAAATGTTGAGAATGTTAAAAGCAAATGGAAGGAACAAGTAGTGCATGATGGTTCAGTTGATGAGAATGTGAGGAAGAAAACGAAAAAGACTGTTGAATCACAAGATATTCCTTGTGAATCAATTCCTGAAACAACACCCGATACAGCCCCTGCAACCCCTGATATTGTTGATGATATTAAGGTAACTTATTTTTTTATCTTTTTTTTACCTTTGATTTTCTATACTTTTATGCAAATTTATGGTGAAACGAAAGTTATACGTGAATACTATGTGCGTTTTTGAAGTAATGCAGCCTTTTCTCTTCTGTGATACTCTGATAGTATCATAGAGGATTTAGTAGTTTTAGTTATTTTTAGCCGTCCCTCTATGATACCCTGTTAGTATATTTATATACCATTTAGGCATCACAGAGTACTGGGTGTTTTTGAAGTAATGCAGCTTTTTCTCTTCTGTGATACTCTGATAGTATCATAGAGGATTTAGTAGTTAAGTTATTTTTAGTTGTCCCACTATGATACCCGGTTAGTATATTTATATATTATTTAGGCATCATAGAGTACTTGGTATATGATAATTGGTATATGTGTATGATAGAGTAATGAGTTTTGTTGTTTTTGATGTAGTTTTTTTTTTTTTTTTTGGATAATCATTGTGTTTGTAGGTTGGTGATTTTTATATAAAGATGGATAGTGACTATAAACCAAAGATTGACTACAACACGAACTGCAATATTGTCGGTGATTTTCATGACAAGTTGTCGACTAAGCAGCTTGCGCTGTTTAGAGATACCTTTTTTGGTTATTTTTTGGACATGCCTCCAATTATGGTGCAAGGGCGAGTGTTGCACAATCTGTTGATGAGGGAGATCCTGTCACGACCCAACTAGGGGCCACGACGGGTACCCGATACTTGTACCGAGCACCCCTTATCTCGTATCGTACTTTTACTACTAGGTGGGCCGTATAGACTATACCGTATCTTTTTTTTTCTGTTGCTTAACGCTAACATTAATGGCATAATTGTAGACATGGACTTATAAACTTTGCTAGCACATTATACAACGACGAGGACCACAAAAGTACAAAACATCTGACTGTACATATCTGTCTACGAGCCTCTAAACAAAGTACATCTACATATACAAGAAGGACCGGTTCTACCGTGCCCGAATATGTACACAAAAGTAGTACCAAGAAACTGAGGCTCCGGAACAACTGGAGCGCTGCCACAGTACTGCTGATGGAGCTTCTAAGAGTCAAATCTGTCTACCTGTTGACCTGCGCGGCATGAAACACAGCGTCCACAAGAAGGGACGTCAGTACGAGTAATGTACCGAGTATGTAAGGCATGAATAATAACATAAAAGAGATATAGCGCATGTCATGAAGTAGAAACACAACCTGTACATATAAGTGCACGTTGGTGGATACCATGCATGCTTAGCGCTGCGGAACGTGCAGCCCGATCCATATGTGCATATACTATAACGTATTGCTGCGGCACGTGCAGCCCGATCCATATACATATAATACTTTGCTTTCTTGGAAAACATTTCTTTTCATATATATATATAACATAGAACATATCATATTGCCGAGGCGTCGGCTCCGATCCATTTAACCATATATCCCGCGTCCGGGACGATATCATGTACCATACTCCAACTGATCAGGTGGCTATGCGTCTATAGCGCCTTCTCTTTCCCAATCTTCCCCATATACATGTACATATACTTATCGTTCGATAAACGAAACAATTAAGAAAATCCGGGAATAACGGGCCCACCTCGGGTCAAATGAGGTGGCGTACACGATTTACATACGTTACATTTCATGACGTCACTTGTGAGAGTTTTAAGGTAGTCGGGTCCTATTTGTGCAAGTTCTAGATGTTTAGGCAATTTTTCAACATTTCATACAATATTTAATTCAATTCTACTGAATGAAAAAGGGGAAACTTTGGGTGCGGATTTCGGAGAATATAGTTGTCCCCGAGGCTCGTATCCAACTTATTACGTTTAAGACATGCCATAGAAGGAAGGGTGAATCCTTACATACCTTTTCTGATTCATACACGTCTCCAAAATCAAGTTTCAAGTTCGCCAAAATCTACAATTTGGTCACAATTACCAAATGTTAATTGTAAGGCTTTAAGATTTCAATCTTAACCAATACTTGTCTACAAAAATTTGGGCAGCATCTCCCCTATAAATACACCTTCCCCAAAATTCAACTTAGCCAATTTTTTAATCAACAACAATCCGGGAATTCAACCCGGCCAAACTATCAACACAATGACAACAACCATGACTACAAAACACAATATAACACAACTAGTCTTCTTTCCAACATAATGCAATAGCTTTCGTTCCAACTTCACATTTCCAAACCAATCTCAATGTTTTTACATTCATTACTAATCAAGATCATTACAATCTAATTCGGAAGCATTTCATATCATTTCTACCAAGTATTCACAAGATACACAAAATATACAAACTTTCCACCAAAACCATAATCCATCCAAAACTTCAAATCTTCAATCTACATATTCATAACATATTTCCATCTTCCAATTTCATCAACCATAATCATAATTTGCACCTTAATAATTTCATTTTCATAATTACATAAATCTACCATAAAATCACAAAACTTCTCATAACCACTTAACAACCAATCTTTCATGCCAATATGGACTATTATCCTTCCAAATTCACCAACTAACATAATAATTCACATTTAAAACTCCACTTCTATAATTACATAAAAACTTCATTAAAATCATATAATTTCCTATAACTATTCCCAATAATTTTTCATGCCAACTTGAACCATTTTCTTCCATTTCCAATATAAATTTCACCATAACCACAACTAGAATACAACATAAAATTCAACTCATATTATTTATACAACAATATACATATATGTCCACTTACATATATGCACACCCACTTTGTAAACTTCCATATTTCCATAAATTCTACTCATTTCTACATACTACAACATAAACCAACCTTCATAACATAATAAAAAGAGATTAATTCTTACCTTTTTCTACAATCTTCTTCACTTGACCAAGTTGTCAACTTGAAGAAACAAGTGTTCTTTCTTCCAAAATAATTACACCAAGTTGTAAAGGACCCTTTAATTGGTATAAAATGATTTTTGAAAAAAAAAAAAATTTTGGTCTAGAGCTTGGCCGAAAATGGCCTTCTTATTCTTGCTCTTCTTTCTCTTGTTTCTCTCTTTCTCAATTGTCTTGAAACTTCTAAATGTTTCAAGACAATTTAATGATCCTTTATATTAATTATCACATGGGAAATTTATTAATTTTGTGGGCTTGGGCCATAAGATGGCCGGCCACCCCTCTCCTTTGGGCCTTAATTCGTTTTTTATTTTTTTGGGCCAACTCGGTTGATCCCGAGTTGGGCCTAGCCCACTGACCTTTCGACCTTAAAACGTCCATATCTCCTTGTACCGATGTCACCTGGGAACCCACGACCTATGGTTGGAAAGCTAATTCAATTATCTACAACTTCTATTTCTTGGTATTTTCCAAATTCCAAACGTATAATACCGTTTTTGCCCCTAGAAGTCAGATCACCCGAAAACGTTTTCTTAAAAATATTCGTTTGGAGGACTTCCACTTTGATTTGGCCCAAGGGTCCTTCTTGAGTTGTGTTTAACTTCACATATGTGATTCATATGACTTTTCAGATGTCCCAAAAAAATCTCGATGTGTGGGCCCCACCTCAGCAAATAATCTGACGTTAAAAAATACGGGATATAACTGATGCATTGCTTGGAAGATGATGCATTTTACTTTATGGTGAGTGGTACCAAGCTGTGTTTTGGGTTCGGTGAGTTTGATCTTGTTACGGGGTTAAAATGTAAAGGCAGTACATCTATCACGATCAAATCAGCGCCCAATTGGTTGGTGAAAAAGTTCTTTAAGAGTTCAGCCAATGTGACATGGGCTCAGCTTGAGCAATGTTTTAATAAAAAAAAAGTTGGAGGTCCGATGCTGACTCGGCGAAGATTGCAATTTTGTACTTTGTAAACACGTTCTTGTTTGCTACGTTGAAGACCAAAGTTGTTGATATGGGATATTTTGATTTGGTTGAGAGTGGTGAGTTCTATAACTATCCATAGGGGATAGACGTGTTTAAGGCAGCTATTGAATCGTGCTCGAACAAGTTTAGGACAAAGCCTTCATATTATCGACATGGTGGATTTCCTCTTTCATTACAGATCTGGATGTACGAGAGTTGCCCAACTTTGGGAAGTTTTTTTGCCGAGCATGAATTTGGCTTGACCCCTCGTATTCTAAACTGGAAAATAGATAAGAGTTTAAGCCATGATTATGTGTGTTTGCGGACATTTGGCTTACAGCCTGATCAGGTATTCTAGTTCTGTACATGTTAGATATTTGTTAGTTTTGATGCTATAATTTTGTGAAGATTTTTAGTTTTTTTGTTAATTGTAATTGCAGTTGAGGAATGTCTTTCCAACCGAGGACGAGAGGTTGGTATTAGACTAAGAAGGATTACCATTTGAAATTTCCCCTAAGCCTTCTCAAAGTCAACGTTTTAGCGATGGATTCTTTTGCACGCAAGCGCCAATGGGAGATATAGGTCAGAGTAGTCGTGGTGATGGTGAATCTAGCAATGTTGTTTTGAAAAAGGAGTTAGAGGCATTTCGGCTTCATGTTGATTCAAAGTTTGGAGAGATGCTTAAAGCTATTGGGGATCTAAACAAGAAAGTAGATGCAAACCCTGATTTGTCGGTATTGTTCATTTTTCCGTATTTAGCTAACGTGTGTTCTGTACTAATGTTTTGTCCTTTATGATACTTGTTGACACCCAATTTTGTCCCGTCTCTCTGCCAAAATACCTATTTTTAAGCTTCTAATATTTTTTGAAAAAATAAATAAATATTATGTTTACTATAATTATTAGCCTCTTATCAATACCGCCATTGTATCATTCTATCAATTATTATTATTTACCGTATTTTATTTTATTATTATTATTATTATTATTATTATTCACAATTTTTAGCATTTCGGCATTTTATCAGCTTACGCGCACGCATCGCATTTATCTTTGCATAATTAAATAAAAAGTATTTATTTTAGTGCGGATTTTCGAAGAAAAAATAAGATATATTATTACACGGCTATTATAACACCATATGATCTTATTACCCGAGTCTAATAATCACACATTTTTGGTATTAAGTAATATTTTGTCACCCTCGGTATATCATTAATTAAAATGGGTCTTTTATTCAAATTTAAAAGCCAAACTATTTCTTGCACTTGGTCCGTATTTTGACTTACCGGACCTCAAATCAAAGTCCGATTAACTCCTAACATTTTTTCGACTGGATCATATTTTTTATCTCAATTTTTAGACCAGTCCATATTTTTAATTCATTAGCCCATTTTTAATACCCGGTGTAAAAATTGACCCGGTCTGTAAATGAACCGGGTCTGACCCATTTCATTGAAAATAAGGGGAACCTTTTAGGGTTTCCCCTCATTTCTCTCTCACCTTCCACCATCCGCCTCCCCCGCCCCCTTCTCTCTCTTCCCTTTCGTCTCTCTTCTCCCTCCATCTCCATCCCACGCCTCTGACACCCCCACTCTCCTCTGTCGTCACCACTTTCATCTTCCCACCACGCTCCTCTGCCATCCCCACCTCCGTTTGTCCCCCATGCTCGCTGCTACCCCCACTCCCCTCTGTCGCCACTGCTACTTCCCATTCCTTCCTGTTCCCTATGCCAGGGCCTCTGCGCTCCACTCTCCTTTGTTCCCTCTCCTCTGAAACTCAAACAAAAATCAGTCTATAAGTGTGGTTTCAGGATCCATTAGAGGGGGGGGGGGGGGGGGATTTTTTGGCTTTTTTTGGGGAGCTTGATCGGAAACCCCCCAAAAGAACGAAACCTTTGATTCAGAAAGTTTCCTCAATAACTGATTTTCGGTTCAAGGAATCCCTTGCAAAGTAATTTCTTTTAGCTGTCACAATATCACGAAACACCGAATCGAAAAAAAATACTCAAACAATTTTTTTTGTCTACTCTGTGTTGGTCGCGAATTCGAGTCTCGCGTCATCGAATTGAAGTGTTCGAGCGTGAATCGAAGGCCCCGCACTCTGTTCGCTGCGCCCGAAGAAGGTGATTCGCTATTTTTATTTTTTTTATTTTCGCTATTCGTTGTGTTATTTTGGTTTGTTACTTTGAGATTAGAATACTTCAGTTTAGATGAGCTGATTTTGTTAGACATATAAGTTGGTTTGCAGGTTTTCTGTGTTGGTCTGTTTGTATGGTTAAGTATGACAATTCAGTTTAGTTTGTCTAAGCATGTGAGTAGCTTCCTTTGGTCAATTAATTTTGGTCTCATAGTTCAGTAGGTGCTGATGTATTCATTCAACATTGTCGTCTCAGTTGGCTTGCATTCTGTTTTGGTTTAATTTGGTAGCATTACACATGTTCCTATTTGTGATTAGTTTGGTTTCGTGTTAGGGGTGAACTGTTTAAATACTCATGTCCAATGTGGCTTAGTTCAGTCCATTTTATCCTGAGTACCAATTTTAGACTACTTTGATACATCTATTATGTTGAAAAGAGTCCAGCTCAACCTGTTCGAGCCTTGAATATTCTCTATAAGTATTTTTTAGTTTGGTTAAGCATATTCCGGGAGAGTATGGTTGTTTGATAGTATCTGAGTTAGACTATAAACCAAGGATTTATCGATTATGTTTTGTCTGTAGCTATGTTCAAAGGATGATTTAGAAATCTGCCAGGTGTATTGATGCAGTTAATCTTATCATGCTTGTGTTGTCTTGTTTGGTTGTTCGCATTCGATCTCTTACTCACAAGTGTTTGGTCATATGCTGTTTGATCCACTCTCCCTCAATTAAATGTTCTTCTATGTGCAAGCTGGTATGGTTAAGTAAGTCTATATGGTAGCTATGCCAGATGAATGATGCCCCCTTGTTAAATATGTCCTTGTGTTTATATGTTATGTTCGATTCAGGTCTATTTAGATATGTTTTCTATGTTAGTTTGTTTATCTGTTCAAGCATGTGTGGGTATGATAGTTTAGCTCAATTCATTTCCAGTAAGTGAATACCTTCCTTCCCATTTCTGTCAAGTTCTATTCAACCTCTGCTTATCTGCTTTATGGCTGTTTGCTTCATTTGTGTTTGGTTTAGCATATGGTCATTGCTAGTTAGTTGGTCTGATCATGTTCCGTATGTTAAGACTTTACTGCAGTTACTGCCTTGATAGAATTCAGTATGATTCAATGACTTACTTTTATCACAAAAGAAGGTCAGATGTATGTTTAGTTAGTGCATTTTTAAGCATAAGGTTCAATTGGCTTAATGATTGGTTGTTTTTCTTCTGCTTGACAAATGTGCTATTATGTTTTACTTAAGATGGATTTTGGAAGTAAGAGGCTTATTAAACTGATAATAACATGTTCAAGCCCACTTGAAAGATTAGTTAAAATAAAGATGTGGTTGCTCTGAGGTGTCTTTCTGGGAACCTGGGGAGAATATAAGTTTTTTTTTTTTTTTTTTTTTCCTTTTCCTTGCACTGCTAAAGTATGTTTATTCTCGGCATTGGTTTAAGATTTTATATGCTTTTTCATAAGATATACACAGTATATACATAACTCACATATTTCTTTTGAATTCATATTTGATATGTTCTAACTTATTCATCGGTTAGATACTAATCCTCATTCTCTTTCGTTTTTATGCATGACCATCATATACGAGTTCGAGGAGGCTCGTTCTTCTTCCACATCCGGTGTTGGGCTAAAAGCCTAACGAAATCTTTTCCGCGTCCAGCCAGTCCGCAGCAAAACAAAAGAAACGGAAATTCTGGGCTAAGGCCCAATAGCGTGAACAGTTTCTCACCAGTCCTAAAATGGGCTGAGCCCATTTTAATATCATTTGCTCCTTTATTTCATTTCATGTATTTGATTTGTATTTGCGCAACTAACACTTTACTTGTTTGTTTTCTTAGCCAAATGAACCTTACTAGATTAATATGAGACTTAGTTTTTAGTGAAAGGGTAGTTAACTTAAGAAAGACCAGTTAATTCCATAAGCTTCATTTTTCTTTTATGTCAAAACTATTTATAGCATCTAATATTTATTTTACTTATTAATTTGCAAATAGCATAACGATGTATTTTGAGTTAATGGAATCATATTTTATTCTTACTATCATATACATTTTCTAAAGCGTCACTAATACGCAAATATAAACTCAAGTATATTTTATAAATATTATTTTTATGATTAATTCAATTATACATATTCCTAGCCGAATATAGGTAAATAGGTTAATAAAAAGAGAAAACTCATGCCCCCTTTTCATCATATTAAAAACAAGTCGAGGCTTCTTTTTTTACATAATATAATTTCTATCTAAAGTTCACATCTACTAAATCTTCTCTTAAAAAGTTATTATATTTTAAATAGCATTGTCATACTTTCATTGGAAGCCTTAACAACCTTTATAAGTCCTATTTTTTTAAAAAAAATGGCATTTTAAGTTTTCTTTTATATTATATTTTCTGTAAATCTTATTTTCACTAATATTATTTTCCTTTTAAAATTTTAGCAACATTTACGAATTTAAACATTATATTTACTCTCAATTAATTAACCTAAGTTTGGTCGGATAACCGTAGTTAACGGATTCTAAAGGATGCCTAACACCTTTCCTTTAGGATAATATAGAACCCTTACCTAGAATCACACTGGTTAAGCAGACTATTAATTGAGGTTTAGTTTTAACTTTGCCTTAATTAACCCCTAGGTGTCCTAATTCACCGTTAAATTAATTAGGTGGCGACTCCTCAAATAAAAATAAACAGGAATCACCAATACGTCATACCCTAAAATCAACCCGGTTAAAATGGGGTGTGACAGCTTGGCGACTCTGCTGGGGACTTTAGGCTCTAACCATAACAACTTAGGTTAATAACTAATTTGTGGACATTTTGTTTGTTTTGCTTTTTTTTCCTTATATTGTTGCTTTATATACTTCTAAATGTTTGTATTTCATTCCTTATGTGCATTTTTTCTATGTAATATGTACATTACTGCTTTCCTTAAATTGGCATTCCGTTCATATTTCTTCCACTTCTGGAAACTCACACTATCACACGTACACGCGAGGTGTGTTTTGCGCACCCGCAAATTTCTTTCGTACAATCCAAATTTTAGGAGAGTTGGCGTATGCGCGGGGTGCCCGAGTAACGGGGACCGCGTAGCCTTCTCACTCGAGCAGTCCGCTTGGGAACCTTGCGTCTAGTAAACCCATTCTTAGTCTACTTAGGGTAGAGCGAAGCCAAAACCCTGTAAGGACATGCATCATTTTAAACCTAGGAGGCTTAATACCCTTGGTGTATTAAGTTCATTAGTCAACCTTACCAAATGTCCAAATGGGTCTATGACTCTAAGTGACGCTCTCATTATTTATGTGCATTATTTGAAGGACAAATATGTAGAATATGTGGACCTAGTACTCTATAGACAAATATTTCGAGGAAACTAACCTTTTGTCGCAGGTTGCGTGGAGCATTCAATTAATACCGGAGGTCGAAGACAACCAAAGAAATTAGTGGAGTTGAAGTATTATATCTTAGACTAATTTTGAGATGTATTATCAATTTGGCATGTAATATTTTTTTTATTTTCTGTAAATTACCGTTAGGAGGAGTTGCGGATGATACATAAAAACATGTTTGTCCTTCAAATATTCGTTAGGCCTACCTCTGGCATAAAGAGGTCCCTTGCATTATAAAACGCGATGTATTATGTGCAATAATGTGTTTATATGCAATAATATGTCCTTACCGTATACTGACTCATTTTCTTTTTTCTTTTTCTTGTTTTATCTTTTTTCTTTTTAAAATTTATTTTCAAAAAAGGTTGACTTGTGCTAAAGGGGAACTGGCGGAACATCCATATTTCACGCGGTCTAGAGCCAAGAAATCAGACTCTGACTCATCACTAATCGCCTGGTTAACTAAAAGGACTCGTTCTAAAATGGAGCAAAGTTTGATCAATGCAACCACTTCATCTGAGCCATCTCTTAGTTTACCAATCACGAGTGATCCCACATCCTCTAATGAACCAGAAACACATTTGGAGACCATTGCTCGTCTGGAGCGACGAGTTGCCGAACTAAGTCATATGGTACTTCATAACCGGTCATTTTCTCAAACACCGCCACATATGACTCCGTCCCAGGGAGTTCGTCAGACTTTGCCTGTGCCACCTCCATTCCCAAATTTGGACGAATTTAACCAAGCAAATTATTTCACCACTTCTCAGCCAGTTCGTTCCGAACACCTCACTCAAAATGCTCCCTTTTTATTTACAACCACCTCTTCAAAAGCTCAATTCATACCGCCAGCACATGACACACATCAAGTTCCGCCAGTGTATACTTATACCACAGCTCCACCCATGACACAGATTCAAGGACAATGTCGCCCAGATGTTGATCATTATGTCGAAGTTGAAAATGAGGCACGGTCAGTTAATGATGAAATGATAAATAGAAAGCTCAAAAGTTTGGAAGATGCCATGAGAAGTTTGCGTGGACTGGGTAGTAATCAAAGCGTGAGATATGAAGAATTATGTGCATTTCCTGAGGTAGAATTGCCACCAGGTTACAAGATCCCAAAATTTGAGAAGTTTGATGGGTCGGGAAACCCTTTCTTTCATTTGAAAGTTTATTGTGAAAAGTTGATTGGCGTAGGAAAGAATGAAGGGATAAGAGTCAAACTATTCAATCAAAGTTTGAGTGGAAAAGCCTTGGAATGGTATTCCAAGCAAGATACAACCAAATGGCGTACTTGGGATGATTTGGCAAATGCTTTTGTGGATCACTACAAGTTTCATGTTGAGATCGCTCCTGATAGAATCTCAATTACAAAGTTGCAGAAAAAGTCGATCGAATCATTTCGAGAATATGCTATACGGTGGAGAGAAGAAACATCTAGGGTACACCCACCCATGGAGGAGACCGAAATGGTTATTTTGTTCATTCAAGCACTAGAACCGGAATACTATGAACGTTTGGTGACAATGGGTGGAAAAACTTTTGCAGAAGTGATC
Organism: Lycium barbarum; assembly: GCF_019175385.1. Taxonomy (NCBI): domain Eukaryota; kingdom Viridiplantae; phylum Streptophyta; class Magnoliopsida; order Solanales; family Solanaceae; genus Lycium; species Lycium barbarum. The sequence goes on along the minus strand of NC_083347.1, from coordinate 110,849,349 downwards.
AAAGCTGGGGACATGATCGAAGATGGCATTAAGACAGGGAGAATAACAAGTCTTGCGGCTTTGCAGTCCACTAGTAGGGCTATACAAACAGGTACTCTCGGAAACGGAAAGAAAAAAGAAAAGGAAGCAGCCTCGGTAATGGCTTTGGGAAACACCTCGTACCGCCATCAACAACCACCACGATACCAGCCTAACGCTCCTCACTCACAGTATTTCCAATATTCTCCATATCCATACGACCAAACTTTGTCATCTTACCAACCTCAATCACCAGAAATATCCTACCCCGTTTACAACACACAACCAGCATATCGAGCTCCACGACCACCAACATATCCAGCTCCACCATCACAACCTCATCATCCAAACAATGCATCCGAACCTCGCCCAAATAAACCGTTTCGCAATTTCACACCATTGGGAGAACCACTGAGCGTTATTTTCGAAAGACTGCAAGCTTCAGGCTTAGTATATCCTGTGGAAGGTAGAATTCCAGATCCATTACCCAGAAGCTTTGATCCCACTAAAACATGTGCATATCATTCGGGGGTAAAAGGCCATTCCACTGATCATTGTTACGCATTGAAGCATAAGGTTGAGGATCTTATTGAAGCAAAACAGATCACGGTCAAACCACCAACACCAAATGTGGTTAACAATCCACTCCCGACCCATGATGGGGCCACGATAAATATGATTGGAATAGATGAAAATGTTGACGACCCAGCCGAATTTATAGTGCCTGTGGATCGTGTGGAGGAACATGATTTTGTAGCCGTTGCTTCTCCGGCTGTAGTGATAAGGGGTTGTGTGCCTGTCGAGATATTAGGAGCTTCATCAACGCCTGTGGAAGTAGTTCAAGCACCAAATCAGTTACCAGTGCTCGATACAAAAGCCGTACCATGGAATTATCAACAAACTGTGATGGAATGTCGAGGAAAGGACGCGATCACTGACAAGGTTAAGACATCAGGAATGACAAGGTCTGGAAGATGCTATTCTCCAGAAGAGCTAGTTAGATTGGGGCAAGTTAAGGAAACCAATGTACCTCCCAAAAGGGTCGTGACTGAATTCGAAGCAGAAGAATTTCTGAGGAAGATTAAGGCTAGTGAGTATTCAGTTGTGGATCAGTTGAAAAAGACCAATGCTCAAATTCCTATTCTCTCTTTGCTTTTGAGTTCGGATATGCACAGAAATGCACTGTTGAAGATCTTGAATGAAGCATATGTCCCAAGCGAAACAACTAGTGAGGCGTTAGCTGGGATGATTGAGCGCGTACTTGACAGCCATCGAATCAGCTTCGATAATGAAGAACTGCCGCCAGAAGGATGTATGCATAACAAAGCGCTCTATATAACTGTCAAGTGTCGTAACATGTTTGTGGCTAAAGTATTGATTGATGGGGGTTCTGGACTCAACATCTGTCCATTAGCAAGTCTGAAGAAGATCGGATATAATGTTAGTGAGCTCAAGACCAGTGATATGAATATTCGAGCATTTGATGGGGCTCAAAGGCGCCCTATTGGGGAAATAGAGTTGAAAGTGTTGATTGGCCCTGTTGAATTCATTATGGATTTTCAAGTACTTGATATTTCCACGACATACAACATGTTGTTAGGTAGACCGTGGATCCATTTGGCTAGAGCCGTACCATCTACTTTGCACCAAACTGTCAAATTCGAGTGGGATCAGCAACAAATATGTATACACGGAGAAGGAGACACGTCTTTCTATCTAGAGCAATCCACCCCATTCGTCGAGGCAGAAGGAGGGTTCGACGGAGCAGCTTACCACGCTTGGGAGGTTGTGAATGTCACTAAGGAGAGTGAAGTATGTCAAACTCAAGAGTTCAAAAGATCATGTGTCGCAATTATGGTTGCAAAAGAAATGGTGAGAAATGGGTACCAACCTGGATTTGGGCTAGGGAAAACACTAAATGGGCGGGTTGAGCCAGTCGTTCTCCCTACGCAACAGTTTACATTCGGTTTGGGATATGAGCCAACTGAGGAAGAAGTGAAGAAAGCACGAAAAAATAAAATGAAGGAGATTGCATTGCCAAAACCTATTCCTACCATTGATCAAAATTTCTCAAAACCTTCAGATCTGATTGTTGAAGTTGCCTATGATGATATCGTGGAGGGAGTCAAGAACCTGTTCGTGGAAGATGAAGATGATCATGCTGCGATAATCAAAGACTTTGCTGAAATATTGACTTTATAGGCTGCTGAGCCAGGACCTGAGTTGCAAAATTGAACTTCTATCTTAGCCCCGGTTCGTCGGGAGTTTCAGTTTTTCAGTTTAAATTTCCTTTTGTAGTAGGCCGGAGGCATCAACTAGAACATTTAGTTCCTTTTGTCATGTTGCCTCTATGTTTTGTTACGGCCTTTTTAAATTAAGATTCTGTCATTTTGTTTGTAACGAACTACGTACGGCCTGACTTCCTGTTGGATACGTAGGCAGCCCATATCGGGTTCGGCCACTCTTTTCAAAATATTTTAGTGTCTTCGTTTTTTGGGTGGAACTACGTGTGGCCTGATTTCCTTTTGGATACGTAGGCAACCCACATCGGGTTCGGCCCTCCCTTTTATTAAAAACAAAGACTCAAAAGTCTTTATTTTTATCACGAACTACGTCTGGCCTGATTCCTTTGGGATACGTAGGCAACCCGAGGCGGGTTCGGCCCTTCTATCTTAAAATTTTTATCTTCAGTTTGTCCAAACATTTTGGTTCCTATAAAATACATAAGGATTTTTATACAAGACTTGGTCTTCCCACCGTTTAAATTCATGTGTTTTAGTATCTTGAAACCGGGACAAATTTTTGAAATCGGTCAAATCACTTTCAAAAAATTTTCATTACAACTTTCTCACTTTTCGATCGTTTAGAACCAAGCGTTTCCAGGACTTGAAACTGGGACAAATTTCGAAGTCGGTCAAATCACTTTCGAAAACTTTCATTATAAGTTCTTATTTTTCAATTGTCCAGAATCAAGCATCTCTAAGACTGAAACTGGGATAAATTTTTAGAAGTAGCATAAAAGTGGTCTTAAACAAAAGTCCATCCATATTTCTAAAATGTGAATAAATTCAAAAATCGAGTCTTCTTAGTCATGTTACATATTAGAGCCACTAAGTATTTCCTTTCAAAGTCATCCAAATCTCATTACTTTTATTTTCAAAATACATTTTTTTTTATAACTGAAACTCCCCGGCAAAGCAAGATATGTGGTGAGACATCGAAGAACGTGAACGCGACCGAGACAAAGGTCAATTCAAGGGCCAAGTTCCCCGACATGCACAAGTCAACCAATTTTCTTTTAAACTCACAATTTTTCTTTGTTGAGACAGGTCCAATTAACATGAACACGGTGCATGTATTAAATTATGGGCGTGATCAAAAAGTTAACTTTCTTCAAAATGCAAATACTCTTCAGCGTGGATGCAAAGGTAGCTTATGCCGAACGGTGGGCGTCGTTCCACTCATCACGAAATTTCAATTGGAACAGTGGACACAAGTTCATCTTCTCAACCAAGGGCTGTAAGTATAATTCTTTTAGACCCAGCTATTGATTCTTATCACTAACAGTTGTTTTAGCTCGTGACATTCATCGATGGATCGAATACATATAATCATGGACACTGACCTTGATCACCTGTTATTGGTTAGAATTCCTCAATTTCGTCATCACTTCATACATGTTCAAATCATTATCAAATTCTTTTTATGAAGTATGTTAATAAGATAACAAGATCGAAATATTGCATCGTATATCAAATTGTGGGGGTTAATTATAGATTTAACTTCCGTCACAACGGGACATGGATTAAGATGTGGATATCTTTTTACAATACTATTTCTAAAGTGGACGTGGATTTACATTTACATTGTGGATGCAAGCATGGAAGTGGAAATAGAATTATATTACAAAATATACATATAATTGTAGAAAGTGGATACAGATTTATTTTTTCGAAAATAAAAGTGAATTTATTTTTGCGCCGTATAATGCAGACGTGAAAGTAGATTTACTGTAGTACCGTATAATACGGACGTCAAAGTCGACGTGGATTTATATTTTGTACCGTGAAATGCGGACGTAGATTTATATTTTGAACCGTGAAAGTGAACTTGGATTTATTTTTTCTGCACCCTGAAAGTGGATGTGGATTTACATTTTTTGCACCATGGGAAGTGGACATGATATAGGCACCCACCTTAGAATGCGGGTATTTCAAAATTTAATTTAGGCACCCACCTTAGAATGCGGGTATTTCAATGTTCAATTCAGGCACCCACCTTAGAATGCGGGTATTTCAATGTTCAAATAAGGCACCCACCTTAGAATGCGGGTATGTCAATTTTCAATTTAGGCACCCACCTTAGAATGCGGGTATTTCAAAATTTAATTTAGGCACCCACCTTAGAATGCGGGTATTTCAATGTTCAATTTAGGCACCCACCTTAGAATGCGGGTATGTCAATTTCAATCCAGGCACCCACCTTAGAATGCGGGTATTTCAATGTTCAAATTAGGCACCCACCTTAGAATGCGGGTATGTCAATTTCCAATTTAGGCACCCACCTTAGAATGCGGGTATTTCAATGTTCAGTTCAGGCACCCACCTCCGAATGCGGGTATCTTATATTTCAAGTTCAGGCACCCACCTCCGAATGCGGGTATCTTATATTTCAGTTCAGGCGCCCACCTCCGAATGCGGGTATCTTATATTTCAAGTTCAGGCACCCACCTCCGAATGCGGGTATCTTATATTTCAAGTTCAGGCACCCACCTCCGAATGCGGGTATCTTATATTTCAGTTCAGGCGCCCACCTCCGAATGCGGGTATCTTATATTTCAAGTTCAGGCACCCACCTCCGAATGCGGGTATCTCATATTTCAAGTTCAGGCACCCACCTCCGAATGCGGGTATCTTATATTTCAGTTCAGGCGCCCACCTCCGAATGCGGGTATCTTATATTTCAAGTTCAGGCGCCCACCTCCGAATGCGGGTATCTTATATTTCAAGTTCAGGCACCCACCTCCGAATGCGGGTATCTTATATTTCAGTTCAGGCACCCACCTCCGAATGCGGGTATTTTATATTTCAGTTCAGGCGCCCACCTCCGAATGCGGGTATTTTATATTTCAGTTCAGGCGCCCACCTCCGAATGCGGGTATTTTATATTCAAGTTCAGGCACCGACCTCCGAATGCGGGTATTTTATATTTCAATTCGGGCACCCACCTCCGAATGTGGACTCAACTTTCGAAACAGGGGTTGCAAGTGTAACTTCTCCAACTCTGTCTTATTTACACCTATATTTCTTTATTGCTAACAATTGTTTTTAGCTGGTGGCTTTGAACAAATATCGAAGTTGGCATCACACATCAAATCGTGGAACTATTTCTTCTGCAGCGAACTGGGGCAAGTTGTCGGGAAGGATAATCAGACTTCCCGACACGGGTCAAAGATCTACCTCGAACACTCGTCTCTAATTACAAGTATTCTCTTGCGTTCCAACAATTCAATTTTCAGAATTCTCAAGTTTCTATCATAATACCCAGTGTTATCATAATTCAGCACTGGGACAATATTTTGCAAGATTCGCGCTAATCGGGTTCAGGTGTCGTAATTGTTCCAGAACTACACTTGACCTGATTCTCGTGCAGCCCGAGATATGTAGGCAACTCAGAGACCGGAGTTCGGTCATAATCCTCTCAGATTTCCTTTAGCCGGGACAAAATAGGCTATTGAGTCAACGTCTTTGCCCGACAACTCTTTTCATCATTACCGGGCAAAGAGGGACAAGTTGTTGACACCCAATTTTGTCCCGTCTCTCTGCCAAAATACCTATTTTTAAGCTTCTAATATTTTTTGAAAAAATAAATGAATATTATGTTTACTATAATTATTAGCCTCTTATCAATACCGCCATTGTATCATTCTATCAATTATTATTATTTACCGTATTTTATTTTATTATTATTATTATTATTATTATTATTATTATTATTCACAATTTTTAGCATTTCGGCATTTTATCAGCTTACGCGCACGCATCGCATTTATCTTTGCATAATTAAATAAAAAGTATTTATTTTAGTGCGGATTTTCGAAGAAAAAATAAGATATATTATTACACGGCTATTATAACACCATATGATCTTATTACCCGAGTCTAATAATCACACATTTTTGGTATTAAGTAATATTTTGTCACCCTCGGTATATCATTAATTAAAATGGGTCTTTTATTCAAATTTAAAAGTCAAACTATTTCTTGCACTTGGTCCGTATTTTGACTTACCGGACCTCAAATCAAAGTCCGATTAACTCCTAACATTTTTTCGACTGGATCATATTTTTTATCTCAATTTTTAGACCAGTCCATATTTTTAATTCATTAGCCCATTTTTAATACCCGGTGTAAAAATTGACCCGGTCCGTAAATGAACCGGGTCTGACCCATTTCATTGAAAATAAGGGGAACCTTTTAGGGTTTCCCCTCATTTCTCTCTCACCTTCCACCAGCCGCCTCCCCCGCCCCCTTCTCTCTCTTCCCTTTCGTCTCTCTTCTCCCTCCATCTCCATCCCACGCCTCTGACACCCCCACTCTCCTCTGTCGTCACCACTTTCATCTTCCCACCACGCTCCTCTGCCATCGCCACCTCCGTTTGTCCCCCATGCTCGCTGCTACCCCCACTCCCCTCTGTCGCCACTGCTACTTCCCATTCCTTCCTGTTCCCTACGCCAGGGCCTCTGCGCTCCACTCTCCTTTGTTCCCTCTCCTCTGAAACTCAAACAAAAATCAGTCTATAAGTGTGGTTTCAGGATCCATTAGAGGGGGGGGGGGGGGGATTTTTTGGCTTTTTTTGGGGAGCTTGATCGGAAACCCCCCAAAAGAACGAAACCTTTGATTCAGAAAGTTTCCTCAATAACTGATTTTCGGTTCAAGGAATCCCTTGCAAAGTAATTTCTTTTAGCTGTCACAATATCACGAAACACCGAATCGAAAAAAAATACTCAAACAATTTTTTTTGTCTACTCTGTGTTGGTCGCGAATTCGAGTCTCGCGACATCGAATTGAAGTGTTCGAGCGTGAATCGAAGGCCCCGCACTCTGTTCGCTGCGCCCGAAGAAGGTGATTCGCTATTTTTATTTTTTTTATTTTCGCTATTCGTTGTGTTATTTTGGTTTGTTACTTTGAGATTAGAATACTTCAGTTTAGATGAGCTGATTTTGTTAGACATATAAGTTGGTTTGCAGGTTTTCTGTGTTGGTCTGTTTGTATGGTTAAGTATGACAATTCAGTTTAGTTTGTCTAAGTATGTGAGTAGCTTCCTTTGGTCAATTAATTTTGGTCTCATAGTTCAGTAGGTGCTGATGTATTCATTCAAGATTGTCGTCTCAGTTGGCTTGCATTCTGTTTTGGTTTAATTTGGTAGCATTACACATGTTCCTATTTGTGATTAGTTTGGTTTCGTGTTAGGGGTGAACTGTTTAAATATTCATGTCCAATGTGGCTTAGTTCAGTCCATTTTATCCTGAGTACCAATTTTAGACTACTTTGATACATCTATTATGTTGAAAAGAGTCCAGCTCAACCTGTTCGAGCCTTGAATATTCTCTATAAGTATTTTTTAGTTTGGTTAAGCATATTCCGGGAGAGTATGGTTGTTTGATAGTATCTGAGTTAGACTATAAACCAAGGATTTATCGATTATGTTTTGTCTGTAGCTATGTTCAAAGGATGATTTAGAAATCTGCCAGGTGTATTGATGTAGTTAATCTTATCATGCTTGTGTTGTCTTGTTTGGTTGTTCGCATTCGATCTCTTACTCACAAGTGTTTGGTCATATGCTGTTTGATCCACTCTCCCTCAATTAAATGTTCTTCTATGTGCAAGCTGGTATGGTTAAGTAAGTCTATATGGTAGCTATGCCAGATGAATGATGCCCCCTTATTAAATATGTCCTTGTGTTTATATGTTATGTTCGATTCAGGTCTATTTAGATATGTTTTCTATGTTAGTTTGTTTATCTGTTCAAGCATGTGAGGGTATGATAGTTTAGCTCAATTCATTTCCAGTAAGTGAATACCTTCCTTCCCATTTCTGTCAAGTTCTATTCAACCTCTGCTTATCTGCTTTATGGCTGTTTGCTTCATTTGTGTTTGGTTTAGCATATGGTCATTGCTAGTTAGTTGGTCTGATCATGTTCTGTATGTTAAGACTTTACTGCAGTTACTGCCTTGATAGAATTCAGTATGATTCAATGACTTACTTTTATCACAAAGGAAGGTCAGATGTATGTTTAGTTAGTGCATTTTTAAGCATAAGGTTCAATTGGCTTAATGATTGGTTGTTTTTCTTCTGCTTGACAAATGTGCTATTATGTTTTACTTAAGATGGATTTTGGAAGTAAGAGGCTTATTAAACTGATAATAACATGTTCAAGCCCACTTGAAAGATTGGTTAAAATAAAGATGTGGTTGCTCTGAGGTGTCTTTCTGGGAACCTGGGGAGAATATAAGGTTTTTTTTTTTTTTTTTTTTTTCCTTTTCCTTGCACTGCTAAAGTATGTTTATTCTCGGCATTGGTTTAAGATTTTATATGCTTTTTCATAAGATATACACAGTATATACATAACTCACGGATTTCTTTTGAATTCATATTTGATATGTTCTAACTTATTCATCGGTTAGATACTAATCCTCATTCTCTTTCGTTTTTATGCATGACCATCATATACGAGTCCGAGGAAGCTCGTTCTTCTTCCACATCCGGTGTTGGGCTAAAAGCCTAACGAAATCTTTTCCGCGTCCAGCCAGTCCGCAGCAAAACAAAAGAAACAGAAATTCTGGGCTAAGGCCCAATAGCGTGAACAGTTTCTCACCAGTCCTAAAATGGGCTGAGCCCATTTTAATATCATTTGCTCCTTTATTTCATTTCATGTATTTGATTTGTATTTGCGCAACTAACACTTTACTTGTTTGTTTTCTTAGCCAAATGAACCTTACTAGATTAATATGAGACTTAGTTTTTAGTGAAAGGGTAGTTAACTTAAGAAAGACCAGTTAATTCCATAAGCTTCATTTTTCTTTTATGTCAAAACTATTTATAGCATCTAATATTTATTTTACTTATTAATTTGCAAATAGCATAACGATGTATTTTGAGTTAATGGAATCATATTTTATTCTTACTATCATATACATTTTCTAAAGCGTCACTAATACGCAAATATAAACTCAAGTATATTTTATAAATATTATTTTTATGATTAATTCAATTATACATATTCCTAGCCGAATATAGGTAAATAGGTTAATAAAAAGAGAAAACTCATGCCCCCTTTTCATCATATTAAAAACAAGTCGAGGCTTCTTTTTTTACATAATATAATTTCTATCTAAAGTTCACATCTACTAAATCTTCTCTTAAAAAGTTATTATATTTTAAATAGCATTGTCATACTTTCATTGGAAGCCTTAACAACCTTTATAAGTCCTATTTTTTTTTAAAAAAAATGGCATTTTAAGTTTTCTTTTATATTATATTTTCTGTAAATCTTATTTTCACTAATATTATTTTCCTTTTAAAATTTTAGCAACATTTACGAATTTAAACATTATATTTACTCTCAATTAATTAACCTAAGTTTGGTCGGATAACCGTAGTTAACGGATTCTAAAGGATGCCTAACACCTTCCCTTTAGGATAATATAGAACCCTTACCTAGAATCACACTGGTTAAGCAGACTATTAATTGAGGTTTAGTTTTAACTTTACCTTAATTAACCCCTAGGTGTCCTAATTCACCGTTAAATTAATTAGGTGGCGACTCCTCAAATAAAAATAAACAGGAATCACCAATACGTCATACCCTAAAATCAACCCGGTTAAAATGGGGTGTGACAATACTTTGGCAGCATATAAAGGATTGAACCTTTTATCCTCTATGATGCTCTGATGTCATATAACTATACTGACAGGCATGATAGAGGATTAAACCTTCATCCCATAAGATACCCCTATGGTATCTAAATATAATGACAGGGCATCATAGAGGATTGACCTTTCATCATTTAGGATGCCCCATATCAATCCTCTATAATGCCCCCATGGTACATAAATATACGGACAGGGGCATCATAGATGATTTGATTATGGTATATATAGTATTGAGCCTTTTTCACCCTTTATGATGCCTTCATGGTACATAAGTATACTGACAGGGCATCATAGAGGATAAAAGGTTCATCTGTGATACTCACTTGGTATAATGAATTATTGATCCTCAATGATGCCCCGGTATACTTATATACCATATTGGTATCATATAGGATTTTTCTTAGAAGTGTTTGTGTGTTCAATGCCTTGTCAGTTTAGTTTTAAGAATTTTTTGATATTTTTTTCATTTTGTACACATGAGAAGAAGAAGGATGAATGTGCTTACTCTGGTGGGGCATATATAGATTTTGCTAATTTGGATATGAATTTCAATCAAGATGCGGGTGATGTTTGGGGGGAGGGGAAGGTGATGGCACTCTGAAGGATGGTGTTGACACTGCGGGTGTTGGCAAGGAGTCTCCATGAGTGAGTGAGCTATTGCTTCTATCACACAGAATTATGAGAAGAATAAAAAAAGGTGGAAATGAGCAGACAGCTGAGTTGAAAATAGATTTTGCAATTTTGTTGGATGGTGATCACTTTCCGCATATGAGTGAGTCTGAGATAGCAGTGATCACACAACGTGCTAAAGTTAGTGCGCTGCAGCAAGTAAAGTGATAGAAGATCATCAATGTACCAAAGATGCCTGTCCAGAGACCGTTACTGCTGACGCAGTTATAGATGATCAAGCTAGAGATGATGTGTTACCTCGTGGAGAAGGTGTTGTTGACAAGGGCGCAAATGCTACTAATGAGTCTGTTGTTTCCACAACATGGGGAGATGGTGTTGTGCAGCCTCAGGTTTGTCATATGATAGTGGAGGTTAGTGCTAAGTTAACGGAGGCTGTTAACGATTTTAAAGTTGGTCCGCCGGTGGTACAAGGTGTTGTTACTGATTCTGAAGAAGAAGCCCCTGCGTTTGTGATTCCGCCAAGGACCTCCGTAGAGATAAGTGATGAGGAGATAACACCTGTAGTATCTCAGAGGGGTAGGCCAAGATGGCCAACTAAGGCAAAACAATCACCATTTGTGGCTGGTTCTGGCCTTAGGACTGTGAGTGAAACACCACCGAAGACTGTGAAAGGCAGGTCTCCGTTAATTCCGAGTATAACAATTCCTATTGAATACAGCCTTATACAAAAGTTCTCAGAGTTCGTTGATAAAGATATAATCACGCGCCCGTATGTATTTAGTTCTTAAGTCTGTTATGGTTGTTTGTTTTTTTCTTATAGGTTTTATTGTTTTGAAATTGGTTGTTTGGTATGTTATTATAGGGGCAGTGTTGATGTTAATAATGCTAATGATGACTATCTAGAGCCGGGGTTCAATTTTGAAGTTTCAACAGTTCGTAGTAAGACGTGGTTCCACACATTAAACTATCCTGGCAGTCCAATATCATGTGATGTATGTGTATTTGAATGTGTATTTTCTTTTTTACTCTATCAGTTTGAATAAGTGGTTAATTATGCATTTTTGGTGTCATTGTTTTGTAACACTTGGATGTTATATTCTATTATTTGAGGAAGAAAGCAAAGAGTGGGTCAATGCCGATTAGGGTGACAACAACGGATATGAACCAATGTCGATTAGGGTGACAACAACGAATATGCACTTCAATAACACGTTGAGAAAGTTGTTTGGAAAGTTTGTGTCTGGTAGGAGAGCAGATCATTTGCTAGATAAGTTGACCGATATTATGGAGTATATGTGCCATACCCCATTTTAACCGGGTTAAATTAGAAGTACGACATATTGGTGATTCCTATTTTTTGTTTATGTTAAGGAGTCGCCACCTAATTATTTATGGTGAATTAGGACACCTAAAATTTATCAAAGTTATGTTTAAAGTCAACTTTGTTTAAGGTCTACGAAACTTGAGATTCTAGGTAAGGGTTCAATTAGTCTAAAGGGAAGGTATTAGGCACCCTTTAAGACCCATTAACAATGGTTAACCGACCGGACTAAGATTTAATTAGGCTAAATGTAAATGTAATATTATAGAAAGAAAAATGGTTTTTTTTTGTGAATTATTGATAAAGTTGTTTAAAGTAAAATTGGTAATTGCATAGAGAGTTTAGTTAAAATAAACTAAAGAAACGAAACATATAATGTTTATATGTATTTGGAAAAAGTGAGTTATGCCGACTCACAAATTAAAAGAGTTAATGTAACATTAAATAAACTTTAAAAATTTCATAGAAAGATTATTAGTTTAACGTATATTGTGCGAAAGTTGTTTTAAACAAATATGTATTTCAAGTGTTAGAAAGGAACTAAAGTGAAAAAGTTATCCATTGAAACTAATTTGCTTTTTATATCTTAGAATAAGCTAACGTTAGTATAAGATTTGAGACATTTTAAACTTCTAAGATAGTAAATATAAATCATGATTCCCTTAGCCAAAAGGTATAGTCATGCTATTTTTAAAATCAATTACTCAAATAAATGTTATAGATACTATAAATAGTTTTAAAAATAGAAGTGAATGTAATTTATGGAATTAACTACCCATTACTAAACTAAACTCCACTAATTTGCTAAAGTTCATCTAGATTAACAAACAAGAGAGTTAGTCATACAACACAAATTAAATGCACAAAGATAACATAGAAGAGCAAAGAAGTTAAATGGGCTCAACCCATTTTAGGACTGCTGTGACTAAGCTACTGTTGGGTTTTGGCCCAATCATTTTTGGACTGCTGTTGTTCGCTGCCAATGTGATGGGCCTCGGCCCAGATTTTTTTTTATTTGGCTGCAGAGGGCTGACTCGAGAAGAAGATTTTTGTTGGGCTTTGACCCAGCGCCAAATGCGGAAGATAACGAGTCCCTCGGACTCGTACGCGATGGTCATGCATAAAAATGAAAGAAAAGGATTAGAATAAGAAACTCTTATCTAAAACAAAATAAATAGAGATAAAAAATAAACAAGTATCGCATCATCAAGGATGACAAATATGCACTTATGAATCAAACTCATTTTCAAAGTATTCTGTTAGATACTTATTTCTTTATATTTGCATCTTTTATATCAAGAGCACATTCTGCTACAAATAAGATATATTATTAACCATAAACATGAGAAGAACACCATTAGAGCTAAATCAAAGAGATCTTTAGCCACATAACAGAAGCCTATTTCCAGTCTTCCGATAAGCTTTCAATACCAACACTAGTGTACGTTTTTTTTTTTGGAACCTCAAATCCAGTCAAGGAACTAATTCTTAATGCTACAGGAATTTCTTTTTTTAAAAAAAAAAACTTTGTAACCATCGCAAACCATAAAAAAGGGTAGTGTTGATCTTTCCCTTCGTCAAAGATTTGAACAAATATTAGACACTAAATCATTTTTTTTATTTCAAAAGAAAGGGATGTTTTCTAACTTCTGAGTTATCCTTTCTGATTCCAAAAAAAGAGGAGGGAGTGATAGGCATATAATTATCATAGTTAGCAGCCATTCTAACAACAATACTTAGAACTTAAAACTAAGATGCAAAAATAGTACTACACATTTCAGGAGAGAGACCAAATACACATTGTCGCTGACGGCTAACCAGATTTCTAACACTTTTTCAGCACAACTAAAAATAGAAGGAAAGCAAAAATAAAAAAAATGTAGAAAGGAAGAGCCAGCCCGAAATAAGTTGTCAGTTGAGATTTCTAGACTTACATCTTCATAAAATGATCAGCCATTTCAAGCAGATAAAGGACAGCAATAAAAGAAAACTCAAAGTGCAACAAAAGAGCAGCTGTATTCAAACCCAAAACTGTAGTAGAAACATGGCAAATTGTAGCAGCAGGCTTAACACGCAGCAGCGGTTTCGACTATAGGACAGTGACGCTTTTAAAGTTAAAAGAGGTCTTAAGCGTTCAGACAGGTTCATATCAGACCCAAAAGCTTCAATCACACCGGCCTTGGACTAAAAATTGACTTATCATGCACATTTGATTTCAACAACTAGTTTAAGAGATCGTTCTATATCGGATTCTATCAAAATAAGAATTTTCATACCACTTGTATTCATGTTTTACAGATCCGCAACAAAACACGTGACATCGTACGTATCATCTCTAAATAAAACTGAGATGCCGGATTAAAAGGGACTACTCATTTGGCTAATCTTTCTCACAACAAGATCATCGTTAGTTTCAAAACTAGAGTAAACAAGTTCGAAGACTATGTTAACAGAGCCACAGTAGCTAGACATCAACGTAGGAGCCACGTTATAACATTTGGACCAGAATCTTAAGAATCTATCACTACCTTAGCAAGCATCAGAACTTCTTTCGATTCTTAAACATATGATCGGTTAATAGGGACGACCACATAACTAGTTCAGATTTCATGTTTCATCAATTGAAGGAGAAATAAAATTAAAAGAGGAGAAGGACTGACTTTTCAACTGAAGACGAGGACAGATTCAAATGAAAACAGGAATATGAAACTAAACACCTACGCGTTTGAAGGCTAAACCATATAATCTACAGGCTATATGTATTCTGGAAAGTTACGCTAATGTAAATTTGATACGGACAACAACTAAGTCTCATACAAAAGAGCACTTCAGGAATAAAAGAAATTTCCCAGAGACATGTTTTTTTATAAAATAGTGAAACACAAATCTTAAACCATGTTTTCAAACAAAATGCTTAATATAGGGTAGTAACCTCTAAATTACAGAAGAACATATAATCAATACTCACTGCCACTGTTTCATATTAGCGAAAACAGAAAACTTAAACTTATAGATAAAAGACAATTACGGAGATGGTTCAGTGCTGATCTGTTTTAATCACATACACAATATACCTAAGATATACACACCACGGTGTGTATATCAGATGTATATCAAATGTATACCTTCTTCTTACCTCGATAACCCATTGTATATCTTATGTATATTCGACTCTAAATAGGTTCTAAGCCTTGGAAATTCAATCTAAACATCCAAACTACAACATACGTCTTTCAAATTTCACCTTTTAGTGATTAACATTCTATCCTAACAGCTCCCGAACATCGAACAAGCGATACAACAACAAAGAAAATATATAACTACTCAAGACAGCAGAATAACTTAAATTCTTAACCCAAGCAGAAATTAAAGACGATAAGCGATAAATGTATCGAAGTTTACCTTTTTTGTGCGCAGTGAACGGGGCGTCGACGGCGTCGAATCTACTCTCTCGTTATGAATAGATTAGGACTCGACACAACTAAGCTCCAAAATCATTGTCGCGGCTAAAGTCCACCCAAACAGAACGGAATGTTTAAACGACCTTAGAGTTTCGAGTGGTAATCCAAAAAATGGGAAATTGTAAGAATGTGCTAAGAAAAAATGTTCAAGACCAGATTTAAAAAAAAAAAAAAAAGACTCAAGACTTTTGTGAGAGAAAATATTCGTGTCTCACTAATGATTCCCCAATCGGTGTTAAATCCCCCCCCCCCCCCGAACTGATTCAACTTAGGACCCATTTATAGAAAATAGAGGAGCGTGGGAGAGAGACGAAGCGGACAGGCGTGAGGGGACAGGTGTGTGTGGAGATGGCAGAACGAAGCGGGGGACAGGGGTAAGTGGAGCAGGTGTGGAGAGAACGTGAGGGACAATGGGAAGTGGAGAGGTAAGAGAGATGGAGAAGATGACAAAGAAGAGGGAAAAGAAAGAGAAAGAGATGAAGAAGAGGAGAGGGGCGGCTGAAGTGGAATGAACCCTAGTGGTTCATTTGTTTGAGTAAACCGGGTCGGGTAGAAGCGGGTATGGGCTGGTCCAGAGTAATGGGCTGCTGAGTAATGGACTTAAAAGGTGGGCTGGGTATTAAAATGTGGGTTGATTATTTGGGTAGGGGAATAATTTTGTATTTGTATTTTGGGCCATTAATTTAGCTGAAAATTGTTGATCCTTCCTCCTCTATTTAGTTATTTTTGGGCTTCTAATTTAACAATTAGTACAATATATACTATGTGGAGACAATTAATAATTAATGTGTAGAAAAATAAGGATTTTACAAAGTGTTGTCTTGTAATTAATTTAACGAGTCCAAACCCGAAAATGAAACGATGACGAACATTTAAAATTTGTGATAAAGTAATGCTCGTAATGTTGAAAATAAAAGTAGCGAAAATAATAGTAGTGAAAATAAAATATTTAGCTCGTCAGTAAATTTAGACGCCCGAGTGAATAAAATTAAATAAAGGAGGGACAAAATTGGGTGTCAACAATATGTATGGGTTTCGTATGTTTTGTAGCACTCCATGGGCTGAGATTGACTATGTGTTGTTTCCTATGCACCTGGGTTCAAAATGGCATTGGGTTTTTGGGATGTCTGTCAATACATGAGAGACATTTTTATTTATATGATTCAATGCGCAGTTCTCAATATGTTGCAGCTACTCTGGAGGCGATAGAGCCATATCATGTGTTGTTGCCCCTTTTCTTGCAGACAATTGACTTTTATACAGTCAAAACTGATATTGCACTTGAAAATGGTCTTTTTCGGGGTCATCAGTTAAGCGATCCATTAGATGTGATAGCAGTTGATAATCTGCCAAAACAAAGCAACACATATGATTTTTGTCCTTTCATATTTTTTCCTTTATCTATTTTATTTTAAATGTTGTATGATATTTCTTTTTTATGCAGAGATTGTGGTATTTTTACTGCTATTTTTGTCGTGTACTTGATTGAAAACATTCAAATCCCTGTTAAGAATGTCGACATTGATGCTCTTCAAAGCAGATATGGGATATTATTGTTGCATTATAGGAGACAGAAGCAAGAGAAGTGTAAGACCCTGAAATTTATATTTATTTATCATGTGCATTTAAAATGTCTTGTATTTTTTTGGTAATATTTTATCACTTTAATTAAGTTTTTAATTTTTTTGTTTGAAAAAAAAAAGATATCAGACTTGTCATATTCTATTGGATCTTGAAGCCCATTAGTTGGACCCATGTGATAAAAAGGCGTACTAGCTTTCTATCTCAAAGAGAAAAGACCATTTTTTTCACTCCCACTCTCTACTTGTTCTTCTCCTATGTCCTAACCCTCCATTAGAAATCCCAATCCACTTAAGTTACTCTCCAACTATCATCAAAATCTTTCTAGTTTTCATGCTTTGAATATACTTTGGAATGTTGGCACCAAGAATCAAGATGGGTTAAGCCTTGTTTTAAAAATCTTAAATTTTGGATTTGTGAAGAAGTTCAATCAATCTTGTGGTAATCTTGTTATTCCACATATTTTGGGTGAAATATTCAAGATTTTGTTAGAGATTTTGAAACCTTGAAGGAAGGAAATCAAATCTCGTTTTTGAACTGACACCAGTTCATATTTTGATCATAACTTTTGACGTAGAAGTCGAAATTAGATGATTTAAAAGGCTTTGGAAAGATAATAAAATTACCCACGGCTTTTGTGTTTTGCAAAAATCCTAATTACAATATTTACTATGTCAAAAATGGGTTGCAATGCAGCACATAGCTACTGCACAGTTTTTTTTCTACTTAAAAACTAGCAATAATGGTGACCCATTTAGCCCCGTTTCTGTTCGTCATGATTTAACTTCTATATCTTTAAGCTCTAGACCTTAAGTCAGTATTTTATTCTGTGTTTAAGGTACAAGAGGCACTTGTAAAAGCTAAGGAAGTCGACACATTTTCTTGATCGTTGCTTTGGGGATTTATAACTTCTTGATGTTTATTTGAGCTTTAGTGCTGCTTTAGAACCACTAAAGCTCTAAGGTTTTCACATATTCTTGAATTTCACATTTTATTTAGTTGAAGTATTTTGAATATCTTAAGTTGGGTAAAACTTGTCTTTACTTTAATTTGCTATCCTATTCGGTTGTTGCCAGTTTAATTCTTGCTGGATATTGGAGACATTCAACTGAGGCATTGTAAGCTCCATTTCTATCTAGAGTCGAGTCATGTCTAGTGTTCTCATTGATATACAGAGATTACGGGTAGGTCGGAGCCCTGTCCCGACATTTGTGGTCATTTCAGTTATGTACAGATGTTATGTTTCAATATTCAGATAACAGTTCATCAGAGTATTTTGTTATCTCCTTCTTTTTCGGATATATCAGGATTATATGATAATCATATGAGACGTTACAGGTTGGTTTGCTCGATCAAGTTAAAGCATTGAGTGTCGGTCTGCCTTTCTCAGGTTTGGGGCTTGACATACCCAAGGTAAAAAAATAATCATTTATTATTCTTAAACTAAATATAAAAACTACATTTTCTACATGTAAATTTATTCGGTTCGGTTCAGTATTTTTCAGTTTCTTTTATAAAATTAAAAATCTGCTCTAATTATCTGATACATTTATAGATTTGTACTGAAACTTACGATTTATTGAAAAACCTAATAATTAATTCTCTAAGGTTCGATTCTATCAGTTTGATCGATTTTAAGGAACCATTGACACCACTAATTCTTCCTAGTCTGGGCCAAAAGTTTAAGATTATATATATTCAAAAATGATAAAAATTGTGGACTAAAGGCAAGTATAAAAGTGTAAGTAAAAATATCTTTTGGGCCTAGAGCCGTCAATATAGGCTAAGGCTAGTGGGCTAACCCCACCCATTGGGCTTGAATTTTTGGAGCCTATTTAAGAACGATACTTTTTAGCCCATGCCGAGTAAGCCCACTGGCCCGTGAGCTTGAGCGGGCGTGGGTTGGGTCATCCGTTAAATAAAAAAAATTCATTAAAAATTTAATAAAATAGGAAGAAATTGAAGATGTTAAGACAACCTTGTCACAAGCAGATTCAGATGTGCTTAATGAAGATGATGTGTTGGTGTTCGATACGTCATAAATGCCATGAAAGTTTCTTTGAGAAGTTTATTTCTATTTTAAAATGGATGGAATATTGTCATTTTCTTTTGTGTTTTATTGAGATCTATTGGAACAAAGCTAGGTTAATATTCCTATTTAGCTAGTTGATTGCTTCATTAATTGTTTAGTTTGCTATTAATATCTCTATGTGGTTGGAGCGATATTAGTTATTAATATGTTAAGTGTTAACAATATAAAAAGTTATTTAGATTGGCAGAAGGTTTGGTCCTAGAAGATCGTTTTCTTGTTCAGTTATACCAAAAATATTTGCATAGAATGGTAGAAATTTCATACCGAAGCCATACAATCAAATGTTTACTTGAAGTCAAACTTAATAAGCATTATAGAATCATTTATTTGTGGATTTGAGACCTGGCTAGCAAGCAGTAACACTATGTAATAGTGTCTTGTAAATATTTATGTTAGCATTTTTAGATTAGAATTTAAATTAAAGAATTATGAAAAATATTGTTTTGAAAAAAGGGGGTGTCACGTCTCCATTAGATGAACGTGCGGGCACCTACCATCTCCCACCTAGGTAGGCGAACCCATCCCTTCTTCACAAACAAATAAACAGTAAAGAAAACCCAATCACCAGAATATATCATAAGTCTAAAATAAATAGCTAAATAAGTAAGTGCGGAAATATTACATCAATCCCAAAATTTGGTCTAGGCCGTACAAGAGCCACTACATAACTAAAGTTTGAATACATAGTCTCAAAATGAAATACTGTCTCAAAAGTTGTAAATAAGACAATCAAAATAGGAGGAGACATCAGGGCTGTGGATCTGTAACACCCCGTACCTTTAACGAAAGTTTTGACAACGATCCTAGACTTAGAACATCAGATAAAGAATGTGGGAATTGAATTTTTTCCGTTCAGTTGTGATATGGTGGTTTACGCCCATGAACAGTGGTCGTATTTCAATTTACGACCATGAACAGTGCCCGTAAACTGAAACCAAGAATTTCTTAACATTCTGGAATTTGACATTTTGAGGTCATATGGTTAAATACGGACCGTATTTCACTTTACGGCCCGTATTTCAAAACCTGTTTGGAATTTGGGAATACTTTCTTGATGAAAGTTGTAGAGCATTGAAATACCTTTCCAACGGTATCTTACGGGGGTCAAACGGACATCTGTGCAAAGAGTTATGGCCATTTTACTGAAGAGATGCAGTGCAGTCGATATGGCAGAATACGGACCGTATTGCAGTTTACGGCCCGTAAACTGAAATACGGCCAGTATTTTGCTGGACGTAAAGTGCAAAGTTCCAGAACACTATATATTCGTCCATATCAGTTCAACTCATTATTTTTCATTCCTTCAAGCCCTAGAACGACTTCCTACCCTCTTCCATCATCAAGAACACCAAGGTAAGCCTACTCAAATTATTCCAACTCAATTCTAACACCTATCCTTGTAATCTAAACAAGAAATTATCATTCTAAAACTAGGGTTTTCAAGAAAACCCATCTCAAGGTTCAAGAATTCAAGATTTTGGAAATCTTCTTCAAAGCTCAAGTCTTTAATTCAAGTTTTGGAGAAATTAAGGTATGTAGAACTTCTATCCACATGAGGGAATCTCTACGTTCTTCCCCATGCTCCGTTTCTTGATATCCATGAAGTTCAAACCCTAGGGCATTAAACCCAACATATTGGTAGCCCGTATTTATGTATTTATGTACATGAATTTTGTATCTATATTCGTTATTGTATTCTTAATCTTCCATTACGGTTATTAGGAACCCTAGCTTAATCCATGAATCGTGAATTCTTCCTCATGTATTCTCATTATGTTTATATGAAACTTTATGATTTTATGTAGCAAGTTACAAGCATGTTTTCAAGTCAATTATATATATATATATATATATATATATATATATATATATATATATATATATATATAATTATGAACTATTGTTATTACTGATGAATCAAGAACATGTTTGCAAGACTATGACAAGTTATCTCATGAAACCATATTACAAGATATTTCATGAAACCACGTTTACAAGGTATTTCGTGAAATCATGATTACAAGTTATTTCACGAAAATCATGGGCTTCTTAGCCAACTATATTATGTTCATGTTTTGGGAATTGCTTAGTTAACCGAGAAGGCTCAGATAGCCTGAAACTACGTAGCCACCGTAGGATAAGGGTTGTCAGCAAGGAGGCAACACCTTCATTATGCAGTTTGGATCCTTACATGCTTATTATTACTTAAATCTCATATCCCTGGCAAGGTTGTGAGTGTTCTGCTGGTATGACGCAAGTACCATACTATGTTGTCGGTTATACTATAGCATTCCCCACGATACAAAGTAGTTTTACATACAAGTATTTCTATTGATTACTGTTTTAAGACTTCACTCACGTTTCATGTTCATGTTCAAGTTACATTCAGTTTCAGTTCATATCCTATATCTATGTTGTGCCATGTTCTTCATTTCAGCAGGTTTTACATACTAGTACTATTCACCGTGTACTAACATCCCTTTTGCCCGGGGCCTGCACTTCACGGTGCAGATATCGGTTTTCAGGAGCATACATCTGCGCAGTAGGATCACTTCAGATATCAGCTTATTGGTGAGCCCCACTTCTCTCGGGGTTCAACATGGAGTCTGCATTAGTATTTAGTTTATGGTAGTCCAGGGCCATGTCCTGGTAGTTAGTATTCAGACATGTTTTGGAGGTTTCATAGACATATGTTAGTTCACAGAGCCAGTTATGCTTTTATGTTTGCAAACTATTGTGTTTCCATGATATTTCATGCTATGAGATAATTTCAAGACTTTATTCCGCAAATTACATTTTCATGATTTATTTAAATTGCATCATATAGATTGTATTGTTTTGATGCCCATGTTGACAAGCAAGCCATGAGGTTCGCTCGGACACATGCAAGCAAGGCCCGAGTGTCGTGTTACGCCCAGGCCATGGTTCGGGGCGTGACAAAGCTTGGTATCAGAGCCTAGGTTCAAGTGTCTTTAGTGAGTCTATGAAACCGTGTCCAGTGGGGTCACTTTTATATGTGTGAGGGCCCCACACATATAAACAGTAGACCACCAAGACATTCAGGATTGTCTCAATTCTTTCATATTCTAGATCGTGCAGTTAGAGCAGTACTTTTAGGATATCTTTCTAATTCGTGCGTATACGTATTTTCAGAAAATGCCTGCGAAAAGGAAGTACACCAAAAAGGCTAAAGCCACCAGCCAAGGGGCTACTGCAGAAGCAACTCGGGAAGAGACTGTTCCGACTCAGACAACAGCCCCAACCGCCCCTACAGTAACACCTCCTATTGATTCGGATGGGGATGTTAGGAATGCTATCAATATGCTCACACAACTGGTAGCAGCTCAGGCCCAACGTCAGGAATCTGGGTCGAGTTCAGGAGGTAATGGGGATTCTTCTAAGACTAACGACTTTCTCAGGATGAAACCCCTAGTCTTTACGGGGACAAAGAAAGATGAGGACCCTCAGGACTACATTGATGCTCTCCAAAAGATCTTCAGGATTATGACAGTTACAGAAACCGAAGCAGCTACTTTTGGAGCCCATCAGCTACAGGGCATTGCTAACACTTGGTATGAATCTTGGGAATTATCCCGAGGAGAGGATGCACCTGATGCTACATAGGATGAATTCACAAGTGCCTTCCTGGACCACTTCATGCCAATAGAAGTCAGAGAAGCTAAGGCTGAACAATTCCTGAAGCTTAAACAGAATGGTAGGTCAGTTCAGGACTACTACTTAGAATTTATCAGTCTGGCTAAGCATGCTTCATATATGGTACCGGATATGAGGGCAAGAGTGAGGAGGTTTGTTGGAGGTCTTGATCCCTATTTGTACGATGGGGCCAATATTGCCGCACAGAATGGGGGAATGACTATCTCCAAGATGGTTGCTTTCGTACAGGGAAATTAGACAAGGCTGAAGGAGGAGGAAGCCTTGCAGAAAGAGAAAGACAAGGAGTTCAACAAGAGGGCCAAGTCTACCGGACAGTTCAGCGGTAATGAAAATAGGAAGTTCTTTAAGAACAGGTCAGCCGGACCTACTCCGTCCACGGCAAGTTCTCCAGTTTCCAAGTTCAGGAAAGATAACCGTCAACAGAATTTCAGGTGGTCAGGCTCCCAGTCTCAGGCCAGTGTGACTCAGAGTAACTTCACCAATCTGATTTGTGCTAAGTGTGGGAAGAGGCATCCTGGGGAGTGCCGCTCTGGATTAAATATTTGCTATGGGTGTGGCCAGCCGGGCCATGTTCAGCGAAATTGCCCTTCAGTCAGACAGGGCACAGGAGGTAATCGGACTCAGTCAGTAAATTCATCAGTTCCTCATAATAACCAGACTCAGGCAGGACGTGTACCAGCTAGATCTGGCAACACAAGTGGTGGCCCAAACCGTTTGTATGCTTTGACCGGGCGCCAGGATATCGATAACCGTACTGATGTTGTCACAGGTATACTCACAGTTTTCAATTTCGATGTTTATGCTCTCATGGACCCTGGATCCACCCTATCCTATGTCACCCCTTATGTTGCTATGAAATTTGGTATTGAACCTGAAAAGCTAAAAGAACCTTTTGAAGTGTCAACTCCAGTTGGTGAGTCAGTCATAGCCCGACGTGTCTATAAGGGCTGTCCAATCAGAGTCTATCACCATGTTGTTCTAGCTGACCTATGTGAGTTAGAAATGGTAGATTTTGATGTAGTCATGGGCATGGACTGGTTATATTCATGTTATGCGTTAGTTGATTGTAGAACCAAAACTGTGAATTTCAAGTTTCCTAATGAGCCAGTCTTAGAGTGGAAGGGTGATTCTGTCAGTCCTAAGAGTAGGTTTATTTCTTACCTCAAGGCAAGAAAGATGGTGTCTAAGGGTTATATCTATCAACTCGTTCGGGTTAGGGATTCATCTTCCCAGACCCCAACTCTTCAGTCAGTCCCTGTTGTTAATGAGTTCCCAGAAGTCTTTCCCGAGGATCTTCCCGGAATCCCTCCTGATAGGGAAATTGATTTCGCAATTGACCTACTCCCAGGTACGAAACCTATATCTATTCCACCTTATAGGATGGCTCCAGCTGAATTACGCGAGCTTAAGGCTCAACTCAAATATCTTTTAGACAAGGGTTTTATCCGACCCAGTGTCTCTCCATGGGGTGCCCCAGTCCTTTTCGTTCGCAAGAAGGATGATTATTTGCGCATGTCCATTGACTATCGACAGCTCAATAAAGTCACGGTCAAGAACAAATACCCTCTTCCACGAATAGACGACTTATTTGATCAGCTTCAGGGTGCCCAATGTTACTCCAAAATAGATCTCCGATCAGGTTACCATCAGCTTAAGGTTAGGGGACAAGATATTCCTAAAACAGCCTTTAGAACCAGATATGGCCATTTCAAATTTTGTGTCATGTCCTTCGGTTTGACCAATGCCCCAACAGCATTTATGGACCTCATGAACAGAGTCTTCAAGCCATACCTCGACCTCTTTGTCATTGTCTTCATAGATGATATCCTCATTTACTCTCGTAGTGAGGCCGAGCACGCAGAACACCTACGTATAGTTCTTCAGATTCTTAAGGACCGCAAGTTGTATGCAAAATTCTCCAAGTGTGAATTTTGGCTCAAATCAGTAGCCTTCTTAGGTCATGATTTCTGGTGAGGGTGTTCAGGTTGACTCTCAGAAGATTGAGGCCGTTAAGAATTGGCCCAGACCCGCATCAGTTTCAGATATTCGCAGTTTCTTGGGTCTAGCAGGCTATTACCGACGTTTCGTCGAAGGGTTTTCATCTATTTCAGCACCATTGACTAAGCTGATGAAGAAGGAAGTTAAGTTCCAATGGTCAGATGCTTGTGAGCGAAGCTTTGAAGAGCTGAAGAAGAGATTGACTTCTGCTCCAGTTTTGACTTTACCAGAGGGAACTGAAGGGTTCGTGGTTTATTGTGATGTTTCGGGAGTTGGTCTCGGATGTGTCTTAATGCAGCATGGTAAGGTTGTAGCCTATGCATCTCGTCAGCTCAAGGTTCACGAAAAGAATTATCCGACTCATGACCTAGAGTTGGCAGCTGTAGTTTTTGCACTTAAGATATGGCGTCATTATTTGTATGGAGTGCATGTTGATATTTTCACAGATCATAAAAGCCTGCAGTATATCTTCAAGCAAAGAGAGCTGAATCTTAGGCAGAGGAGATGGCTTGAATTGCTTAAGGATTATGATGTGGATATTCTCTATCATCCGGGGAAAGCGAATGTTGTAGCCGATGCTCTTAGTCGGCGCTCCATGGGGAGCTTACCCCACGTTGATGCAAATAAGAGAATTATGACCAAGGAAGTTCACCGTTTGGCTAGTCTTGGAGTTCGACTTTTAGACTCCGAGGACGGCGGCGTAATTGTTCATAATAGAGCCCTTTCCTCCTTAGTGGTTGAAGCCAAAGAGAAACAGTTTAGTGATCCCTACTTGTTGCAGCTGAGAGAGGGAATTCACAAGCATAAGACGACGACTTTTGAACAAGGGGGAGATGATGGTACCTTGAGGTACCGAGGCAGATTGTGTGTTCCAGATGTAGATGGGCTCAGAGAGCGAATCATATCAGAAGCTCACAACTCCAGGTATTCCATTCACCCAGGTTCCACTAAGATGTACCATGATCTTAAGGAGATTTACTGGTGGAGGAACTATATGAAGAAGAATGTGGCAGATTTTGTAGCTAAGTGTCCGAATTGTCAGCAAGTGAAAGCCGAACACCAGAGACCTGGTGGCTTGGCTCAGAATATTGATATTCCTGTCTGGAAATGGGAAATGATCAATATGGACTTTGTATCAGGTCTACCTCATTCAGCTAGGAGACATGACTCTATTTGGGTGATCGTTGACAGGCTTACTAAGTCGGCGCACTTTTTGCCAGTCAAGACCACAGATTCAGCAGAAGATTATGCCAAGTTGTATGTTAATGAGATTGTCAGATTGCATGGGACACCACTGTCCATTATTTAAGATCGTGGTGCTCATTTTACAGCGAACTTCTGGAAATCTTTTAAAAAAGGATTGGGTACCAAGGTGAACCTTAGCACAACTTTTCATCCGCAGACCGATGGCCAGGCAGAGCGTACTATTCAAACTCTGGAGGACATGTTGAGAGCATGCGTCTTGGATTTCAAAGGTAATTGGGATGATCACTTTCCTCTTATAGAGTTTTCCTATAATAACAGTTATCATGCTAGCTTTGGGATGGCACCGTTTGAAGCTCTGTATGGGCGAAGGTGTAGATCACCAATTGGTTGGTTCGAAGTTGGTGAAGCAGAGTTGTTTGGACCATATTTGGTTTATCAGGCTATGGAGAAAGTCAAGTTAATACAGGAGCGTTTGGAAACGGCTCAGAGTCGCCAGAAGACTTATACAGATGTGAGGCGAAGGGACTTAGAATTTTCAGTTGATGATTGGGTGTTCCTTAAAGTCTCACCCATGAAGGGTGTTACGAGATTTGGCAAGAAAGGGAAGCTCAGTCCCAGATATATTGGACCTTACAGAATTCTACGAAAGGTCGGTCTAGTAGCTTATGAACTTGAGTTGCCACAAGATTTGGCTGCCGTACATCCCGTGTTTCATGTGTCCATGTTGAGGAAGTGTGTAGGAGACCCATCGCTGGTTGTTCCTGTTGATACTATAACAGTTAAGGATGGGTTGACTTATGAGGAGATCCCCGTAGTCATTCTTGACCGTCAGGTTCGCAAGTTGAGGACTAAGGAAGTAGCCTCAGTGAAAGTCTTGTGGAGGAGCCAGAAGGTTGAGGAAGCTACATGGGAAGCCGAGGTGGATATGAAATCCAAGTACCCATTTTTGTTTGAACAGCAAGCAGAGAACCTTCAAGGTAACTTTCCGTAGCCCATGTCACGTTATGTCTCATGTTTCACGCTCATGTCATATATCCAGCACTCATGTTTCTTGTCTCATGCCAGAAGTATCTATATTTTCAAGTAATCACATCATTTCATGTCTCATGTTTCATGTCATGTTTTCTTTACGTTTAAGTATTCAAGCCATGTCCATCCATATCCTTAACCATGACCCATCATTCGAGGACGAATGATCCCAAGGGGGAGATATTGTAACACCCCGTACCTTTAACGAAAGTTTTGACCACGATCCTAGACTTAGAACATCAGATAAAGAATGTGAGAATTGAAATTTTTCCGTTCAGTTGTGATATGGTGGTTTATGCCCATGAACAGTGGTCGTATTTCAATTTACGACCATGAACAGTGCCCGTAAATTGAAACCAAGAATTTCTGAACATTCTGGAATTTGACATTTTGAGGTCATATGGTTAAATACGGACCGTATTTCAATTTACGGCCCGTATTTCAAAACCTGTTTGGAATTTGGGAAAACTTCCTTGATGAAAGTTGTAGAGCATTGAAATACCTTTCCAACGGTATCTTACGGGGGTCAAACGGACATCTGTGCAAAGAGTTATGGCCATTTTACTGAAGCGATGCAGTGCAGTCGATATGGCAGAATACGGACCGTATTGCAGTTTACGGCCCGTAAACTGAAATACGGCCAGTATTTTGCTGGACGTAAAGTGCAAAGTTCCAGAACACTATATATTCGTCCATATCAGTTCAACTCATTATTTTTCATTCCTTCAAGCCCTAGAACGACTTCCTACCCTCTTCCATCATCAAGAACACCAAGGTAAGCCTACTCAAATTATTCCAACTCAATTCTAACACCTATCCTTGTAATCTAAACAAGAAATTATCATTCTAAAACTAGGGTTTTCAAGAAAACCCATCTCAAGGTTCAAGAATTCAAGATTTTGGAAATCTTCTTCAAAGCTCAAGTCTTTAATTCAAGTTTTGGAGAAATTAAGGTATGTAGAACTTCCATCCACATGAGGGAATCTCTACGTTCTTCCCCATGCTCCGTTTCTTGATATCCATGAAGTTCAAACCCTAGGGCATTAAACCCAACATATTGGTAGCCCGTATTTATGTATTTATGTACATGAATTTTGTATCTATATTCGTTATTGTATTCCTAATCTTCCATTACGGTTATTAGGAACCCTAGCTTAATCCATGAATCGTGAATTCTTCCTCATGTATTCTCATTATGTTTATATGAAACTTTATGATTTTATGTAGCAAGTTACAAGCATGTTTTCAAGTCAATTATATATATATATATATATATATAATTATGAACTATTGTTATTACTCATGAATCAAGAACATGTTTGCAAGACTATGACAAGTTATCTCATGAAACCATATTACAAGATATTTCATGAAACCACGTTTACAAGGTATTTCGTGAAATCATGATTACAAGTTATTTCACGAAAATCATGGGCTTCTTAGCCAACTATATTATGTTCATGTTTTGGGAATTGCTTAGTTAACCGAGAAGGCTCAGATAGCCTGAAACTACGTAGCCACCGTAGGATAAGGGTTGTCAGCAAGGAGGCAACACTTTCATTATGCAGTTTGGATCCTTACATGCTTATTATTACTTAAATCTCATATCCCTGGCAAGGTTGTGAGTGTTCTGCTGGTATGACGCAAGTACCATACTATGTTGTCGGTTATACTATAGCATTCCCCACGATACAAAGTAGTTTTACATACAAGTATTTCTATTGATTACTGTTTTAAGACTTCACTCACGTTTCATGTTCATGTTCAAGTTACATTCAGTTTCAGTTCATATCCTATATCTATGTTATGCCATGTTCTTCATTTCAGCAGGTTTTACATACTAGTACTATTCACCGTGTACTAACATCCCTTTTGCCCGGGGCCTGCACTTCACGGTGCAGATACCGGTTTTCAGGAGCATACATCTGCGCAGTAGGATCACTTCAGATATCAGCTTATTGGTGAGCCCCACTTCTCTCGGGGTTCAACATGGAGTCTGCATTAGTATTTAGTTTATGGTAGTCCAGGGCCATGTCCTGGTAGTTAGTATTCAGACATGTTTTAGAGGTTTCATAGACATATGTCAGTTCACAGAGTCAGTTATGCTTTTATGTTTGCAAACTATTGTGTTTCCATGATATTTCATGCTATGAGATAATTTCAAGACTTTATTCCGCAAATTACATTTTCATGATTTATTTAAATTGCATCATATAGATTGTATTGTTTTGATGCCCATGTTGACAAGCAAGCCATGAGGTTCGCTCGGACACATGCAAGTAAGGCCCGAGTGCCGTGTTACGCCCAGGCCATGATTCGGGGCGTGACAGGATCCTTCCGAGTGCTCATCCCGAAATGCTCGTCAAACAGCCTCGAGACTAAGTCACGAAGAGCAGAAGTCGATCCAGCCACGTACTCTACACTCATAAAAGAATACAGCAAGATAGGATCACTACAACAACACGTACGGAGTAGGCATCATGGGTCGATAACAATTAGATAACATATGCAAAAGAAAGAGACTGAAAGGTAGACATGCTCACAATTAGATACAACTCAACACAGTCCAAGAATATCATATCCAGTACCAAATTGTCAAGTCTAGCATATCTCCTTAAGATCAACTATAAGTCTGAAGTACAACTTCAAGAATCACTATCAAGTCCAAGTATCACCATAAGATCAACCATCAAGTCCAAATACAATACCATATGTAAATAAGGGATGAATGCAATGCAAATGCAATGATACACACACGCTTCGGGCCGAAATATCTCGTCGCCTCGACAGTCATGACCTATGGGGGACCGCTAAGTCCATGTACCTACTGTGGCACACAACCCGATCCCATAATCAATGTTGCGGAACGTGCAACCCGATCCAAGTAAGTGTTGTGGTATGTGCAACCCGATCCAAGCAAGTATTTTGGCGCGCAATCCGATCTCAATATATGTATAAATGAGTGTATGCATGATAAAAATGCCAATAAGAATATAAGAATCAATTGTGCACCACATGGACACATATCTCAATCACAATATCAATATCATAACTTACTTTCCTTTCCAACAACCTCAACAATGATAAATATGCTCTCTAAATCATAAGGCAATCACTAAGCATTAATTCTAGAATCAATCACGTGGCGACAAGCCAACAAATAAGAATAAGGAAACAACTCAATAGAACACAATAAGGCAACAAGCCACAGTCAACAACAATACCAACCTAAGTATTCCATCCCAAACTCCATACCCAAAGGTTTACATGCTTTCTCCAACAATCACTAACTCTACATATGATTCGCTAACTGAAGTCTAACAAAAAAGTAAGTTGTAACCTACCTGGAAGGCCAAACCAGAGCCACAAACTTTCAAACCTTAGCCTTGGCCTTTCTTTGTGCCTCCAAATATTCAAAGTCTAATCATATTCGAGTTCTATATTAGAAATCAAGAAGAACGATACCCATATTGCTATACTTCTAGTTAGGTCAAATTCTAACTCATGGAGTTTGGGGAAAGGGACCCATAAGTGTAAAATGAGAAATTAGAAGGTGGAATATGCAATTCATGCTATAGATGATCAAACCCACTATTCAATTGCTAAAACAACTCAAGATTAGGCCTAATTCGGATTTAAAGTGAAACCCCTAATTTTGAGTAAGAACCCTAACTTTTCGATCGTCAATTTAATTAACAATAATGGAAGACATAAGCTTTAAAACAATGAAATCATCAAATTCTATGGTTATACTAGTTAATTTCACCATCAATTTCTATTTAGGAAGTCTAAAACTTATCTAAAACTCATTTCAAGAAATTTATCAGAAGACTCATCTTCGCCATTTTGATTCTAGTGATTCTTAGCATGGATTAATGATTTAGGAAGGTAAATCATGAAGTCTAGGGTCAAAGATCTTACCTCCAAGAAGATTCAATCCAAAAGCTATTCAATTCGCCCAAAGTGTGCTTAGAGAGTAATGAAGGGAAATGATAGGGTTCAAGGGTTTTAACTTAAGAAAGAAGGAAATAATCTACCCGTCATCCACTACAGCGAACCCGCTACAGCGAACAAGGACCCATTATGGCTTCTCACTTAAAAATCCTGACCAGTCACTACAGCAGCTCTCACCACACTACAGCGAGTCCGCCTCAGTGAATATTTGTCCGCTGGGGCGACTCACCATATACTCCCCATTCTTGCTACAGCGGCCGGTCCCTCACTACAGTGGGATCGCTACCAGCACAGGAAAATTCTGATTTTTGACAAGGTTTAACATGAAATCTGACTATCACCCGAGGCCCCACAGATACAATACAAACATGCCAACACACATAAAAACGTGCTACGAACTCATTTGTGGCTTCGGAATTTCCAACTGAGGTCTATTTGACCGAGTCAACCCCCAATGACCTAAAGCCAAGTTTCCAACCCAAGTCCCAAAACGCTCCTAAGTGCCTTGGGAACCGAATCGAACATTCCACCAAGTCATAAACGGTCATTCGGACCTCTCCGAATCAACAGAATTCCAAAAAAGGTTCATTTACTCATAAGTCAACTTTGAGTCAAACATATCTCCCATTAAGGCTCAAACTTCCAAAAGCCACAATAAAACTAGCCAGATGACCTCGAGAAAGGGTCAACAGGGGTAAGAGGGTCAATAGTACTATAACGACCAATTGGGTCGTTATAGTGGGCTGGCCCGGCTAGGCCCGCAATCCACGTAATGATGGGTTGGACTTGCTGTTTCAAGGCCTATCAAAATGGTGGGCCAGCCCGACCTAGCCCCTTAAATTTCAAAGTCCATGTGGGCTAGCCCGGATGGGTTAGGCCAGCCCGTGTTAACAACTCTATTTGGGCCTAAGACACCCATAAAGAGGTCTAGCTAAGTAAGACGACACATTAGTTAATCTAACCCCAAGGCCTAATATTGTCTATATAAACAACATTATGGGTGTTGAAAGACACTCTAAATCGTCTAGAGAACGGTTAGGGTTAGAAAATTCTATATATATTTTAATAAGATATTTAGGTTGTGGAACTAGGGTGTAACGACCCGTTTAGTCGTTATAGTCCTTTTGGCACTTTCGCCATTTCCGAGCGTTTATTGACTCATTTTGACCCGAGATTTTTTGTCAACCCCGAGAGGTCCGGATGATTACTTAGAACTTGTATGTATGATTGGTTCAGTTCCTAATGCATTTTGGCTCATTTCGGGACTTTGGATGGGAAATGGGAAGTAAGCATCGGTGGTTGACTCGGTCAACGGGACCTCTGTTGGAAATTTCGAGACTACGAGTGCATTCGTAGCGTATTTTTGTATGAGTCTAGGTGGTCGAGGTATGAGCAGATGGCCTCAGGAATAACCCGAAAATTCGATGGAAGACTTAGAAAACATGGGGACTTCTGGTGTCTGGTGCCTGCAACGGCGGCACCAGAGCCGCCCCAGCGGTACCGCTATGGCGGCGAAGTGACCGCTGGGGCGGTCATGAGTAATTGGGACTTTACCGCTGCAGCGGTGTCCCCGATGCCGCAGCGGCGCCACTGTAGAGGCAATACCCTCGCCATGGCAGTCACAGGCAGTGTTATTTCATTTAATGTGTCTTAAATAAGACTTAGACCCTCATTATTTCATATCTCGGAATTAGAGCCTAGAGAAACTGTTCTTGGAGATAATTTGAAGAAACTCTTGGAGGTAAACTTTGCCCAATCCTTTACTCATCTCTTTTATCATTATCATCTTAGAATCATCCCTTCCCTTTTCAATCCCTTAGAAGTAGAATTTGAAGAAGGGTTTTGGGAGACTTCTCCCTAGGGTTTTAATTGATAAAATTGATGATGCTAATACTAAAATATGACGAATCTAAGCTTAGTGATCATGTATCTTCCACTTTTAATGTTGAATTTCAAAGTTGGGAAATTGGGGTTCGTACCCAATTTGGGGGTTTTACTAGAAATCAGATTTAGGGATAGTTATTGAGCTAAATCAACAATAAATGATTGGGTTATGATTACATAGGATTCAATTTGGTATTTTACCCGTGAATTTCCCGTTTCGCCCTTGTGGGCCCGTTTTCCCAATTTCTAAGGTTATATTGGACCTAATGGATATCATAGCAATATTAGTATCATTATTCATGATTTCTAATTTAGAATTTGATTATGCTTAGACTACTTTGGTTCTGAGCTTCAGAGGAAGGGTAAGGCGATAAAGTGACTTGTTGGTGTTGCAGTTCGGCAGTCCAGGTAGGTTATGGTTTACCTTTGGTGAGACTTAGTATAGTGAATCTCATTTTTAGATTATGATGTCGGAGACATCATGTGAACCTTCGGGTGTGAAATTGGGATGGATATTGCCTTAGGTTGGGCCCTGATGTGTGCTGAGACTAGCCACCCCGTTATATGTGTATGATTGTTTAATGGTGTTGGCTTGATGCCATGTGTTGTTGGTAGATAGCGAATTTTTCTTGTTGTCCTGACTGGGGATAGGATTGGCATACCCTTGTTGGTACTTGTACTATGATACATTATTGGCATACCCACTGTTGGTACTTGAGTTATTGATATATGTTGGCATGCATATTGTTGGTATTGTTACGTGATATATTGTTGGCGTACCCTGTTGAGGTACTTGTGGTATTGAGCTTACTTGTTGATGAATGATATATGCATTGCACGCATTCTCTCATATTATCATGCATGGTCGATATCCGGTGATGATCCGGTATCGTTGATTGAGCGAAACTGATATTTGATAAACTCTTTTACTTGAGTGATTGTGAAAAAAGCCGATGTTGGAAGATCCATTTCGGAATCATTGTTTATATGAAACTGATACTTGTTAAACTCTTTTACTTGAGTGATTGTGAGGAGGCCGATGTCCGAGGTTCAATTCCGGAATCGTTGATTTGTGAAACTGATATTTGACAACTATTTTGAGTGATTGTGAGGAGGCCGATGTCGGATGGTTATATTCAGGCATCGTTGTGCATGGCCGTTTCCGATGTTATTCCAAATTTGATTGTAGTGCATGGGCTCCGCGGGTCCCCAGAGTGGTGCCGGTGAGACTCCCCCTGTGAGCAATTATCCAGGGTCCCATCTGTCTATTTGACAAAGATCCGGGATGGGTGGCACTCAGACTTCGCTAGTCACACTGGGTTGTGCTGCCGAGACGTCGATATTTCCGTCCGGAATACATGTGTACATCACATTTGCATAGCATGGCATGGCATCACATTCATACTATTATTGCATTGCATTGCATTATGACTTGATTGAGATGTCGTGATGACTGTATTGTGGTGGATTGTGTTGTTGATTCTATAGTGTTGATTGTTCCAGGAATTGATATACTCAGACTTATTATATTGGGGTTAGATACTTACATAGGTGTTGATAGATACTCGGTTACGATTATATTGTTTCATGCTTGATTGTTCTACTTGTTTATCTGTGTTATTCTCTTAATTGTGTTAACTATGCTTAGTCGGCCTATGATGTCTACCAGTACTGTTGTTTGTGTTGACACCCAATTTTGTCCCTCCTTTATTTAATTTTATTCACTCGGGCGTCTATATTTACTGACGAGCTAAATACTTTATTTTCACTACTATTACTTTCGCCACTTTTATTTTTCAACATTACGAGCACTACTTTATCACAAATTTTAAATGTTCTTCATCGTTTCATTTTCAGGTGGACTCGTTAAATTAATTACAACACAACACTTTGTTAAATCCTTATTTACATATTAATTATTAATTATCTTCACATAGTATATATTGTACTAGTTGTCAAATTAGAAGCCCAAAAATAATATTTTTGGACCAACATTTGAGCCCAAATAATCCAGTCCACTACCCACTCATCCAACCCGGTTCCATTCATTTTCTCCAAACCAGCCCATTACCCACTACAAACCACCCGATCCAGCCCACTCCTTACCCGACCCGGCGGCCCACTACAACTTAATCCCTAAAACTCTTTCTTCACAAAAGAGAGAGCACAGCCGCAGCTCCTCCTCTCTCGACTCTCTCCTCCTTCCTCTCTCCTCTCCTCACGGTCTCTCCACTCTCCTTGTCCCCCCCCCCCCCCCCCACGCCTCTGTCTCCTCTGTCCCCCGCTCCTCTCTCTCTCCTACCTTCAACGTTCGGGTCAACATAAACGTCCAAAAACACTTTGAAATTTCTGAGAAAGGGGGCTTAAACTTTAAAGATTCGATTCGGTTTTCAAACAACTATTCACTTTAAAATCCCGCCCAATCGTTAACCCTAGCATTTTCTTCCACCTATAAATACATCCTTAAGTCATAGCCGAATAGGGGGGGATTCAGTTTTTGAGGGATACAAACCATATTCCAAACTTAATTTTCCTTTTTCCGGTGAACTTTAGCCGCGACCAACAATTACTCTATTTTCATTCTTTTCGATTTGGAACTTTAGTTACTTTAATCGGGTTCGGGTTCGTTTAAGTTCGAGTGTAGATTCGAAGCCTCGACACCCCGTTCACTGCGCACAAAGAAGGTAAACCTTGATGCGTTTTCAATCTTTAGCTGCTGCTTTAGTTACTTAATTATGTAGTTTCCTTGTCGTCATGTTGTTTTGTTTGATGTTGGGATGTTGTTAGGATAGGATGTTAATCGCTAAAATGAATTTGAAAGATATATGCTGTATTTTGGATATTTATACTGAATTTCCAGGATTTAGAACCTATTCAAAACCGAATATACATAGGATATACAGTGGGTTATCAAGGTAAGAAGAAGGTATACACTCGATATACATCTGATATACACACTGTGGTGTGTATAGCTTAGGTATATTGTGTATGTGATTAAAACAGATCGACACTGTCCCTCTTTGCTCTATTTGTTCTAAATAACGTATTTGGTTATGAATATAATTTATTCCGGTTTAGATATGATGAAACGATTATACGACATGTCGATATTGGTTGTTGATTTTATTCGGTCTACAAAGTCATGGCTGTTCGTTTAAGTTGGCAGGATTCAGTGGCTTACTTAGTCAAACTAACATATTAATAGCTTTGGTGATAGAAGGTGTTGGTTATTGGTTTAGTTCATGTTTGGTTTAAGTTTAGTATGCATATGCTGTTTCGTGGATAATCTGGTCCTCTTTTGTTTGTTTAATAATAGCAGTATAGACATGAGTTTTAAGCATAAATTATTGTCCTAGTGCGTATTCTAAGCGGTTGGGATCAAAGGAATATGTTACGAATAACTAGTTAGGTTTCAGCTCTTGTCTTAGCAGTTTAGAGAAAATACAATGATACATGGTTACTTAAGCTCAATCTAGGTAGTATAATCTGTTAACAAGAATGCTACAAACTGAAATGTCCCCTTTAAATGGTCCTTGGATATTGCTTAAATCTGCTGAATATGTTTAAAGTCTGATTTCAGTGTCTGAAGAAATCTGGGAATACTAGACAAGCTAGATTTGTGTGAATCTATTTGGATATGAATGATTTGTTACTCGAGTCCGTCTAAATATACCATTTGGGTCCAAAGATGAGAATATGCATGTGTTGAGTCTATCTTGATCAAAGGAATTCAGGGGAGTTATTGTAACCGTGATTTCGAGTTAACTGTAATATACGACGACATGGTTGTGCTGTTTGTTTGAGTATCTCTAATCTGTCTTGTGCCATTAAGTAATGTACGGAAAGCATGTTGTTGAAATTAGCAAAGAAAACAAGTTTGAGGCTGTAGCAAATCGAGTAGACTTAAAGAATACAAATCATGTTGATAAATGGCTATCCCATTTTAAATATCTGGTAAATGATGGTACACTTTGAAAACATCAGAACTCGAGTACGAATGTGTTAGTTTGATTTCGGATCTGCTTGTGCTTATACTCGCTGTTGGAGTGTACAATATTCCCATGAACCTGCATATGAATTTGGTTCTTCGTATACTTTATTTGCTGATCCGAAACGGACTAATTAACTTTACATTCTTTTCTTGCATGAACTGGGAATTTCGAATCCCAAACATCCTCGAGTTGCACGACGATCTTGCTGCTACATTTATGAAATAATATTGCTTGTTGCTGCTGCTTCCCCGTGACGAATCGCCGTATCTCTTAGGCAAACAGTTGGCGTGCTTAAGGCCTAAGCCAACTGCTGACTATAAGCTGCTGTTACACTTCTGTTTTCTTTCTTTCCATGATTTGAGCTGCATGGGTTATACATTGGCTAGATGTTCCATTAGTTGTTTCGTTGTGTAGTTTACTTGTCTCCATTTGCTTGTGTGATACTTGTTGAACAAAAGACTAACAATTAGTTTTATTTAGTCACACTAAAGTCCGTCTATAACCAGTGATTAAAGGAGAAATTTTAGCCCATATAGCGGTACACGTCCCCCACTGGCACTAGCTAGAACATAAAAATTAGTTAAACAATTGGGAGTTTCATGAGTTAAGGTACATTTTAACTTAGCTGAGCTTTGAGAAGAAGCAATTTCAGGAAGGCTTAACATTCGGACTTATTAGGGACCAGAGTCGTTAAGATATAATGAATTCTTATCAAATTTCCTAAGTCCTATACGTGCTATCTAAAAGAAGGAACAAAGCACGACTTGGCTCGAAAGAGTTAAATGAATTTAGCTTTTGGCCATTCTTCTGTTTTCAAGAGGAAAAACTACTTCATCTTTAATGTTTTGATTCACAGCAATTTACTAACTCCCCTTTTACAACTTTAGTTAATTTACGTATTTGGGTTTCATTCGCCAATTCACTTTGAATATCCCAAAATCACTTGAGTGTTTGTGGAATTAATTTTACGCCTTAATTTGTTACGCCACTTAGTCTTTTAAACTCTAAATCCGGTCGGTTAACCACTGTTAATGGGTCTTAAAGGATGCCTAATACCTTCCCTTTAGACTAATTGAACCCTTACCTAGAATCTTAAGTTTCGCAGACATTAAACAGAGCTAACTTTAGAAAATAACTTTGATAAACTTTAGGTGTCCTAATTCACCATAAATAATTAGGTGGCGACTCCTTAAAACAAATAAACAAAAAATAGGAATCATCAATATGTCGTACTTCTACTTTAACCCGGTTAAAATGGGGTATGACAGTTTGTACTGACCTGCACTTGCTGCATTCTTTTATGAATGCAGAGTATCAGGCCGGATCTACTTCTCTGACTCGTAACTAATCGACTCCTCAGCTTCTACTTGAGTTTTCCAGGGTAAGCATAGCGTCCGCTGACCTCGAAGACTCTTCTATTATTTATGTCTTACTTTCCTTTCAAGACATGATTGGAGACACTTTATGTATTATTATTCAGACCAGAGTTATTCGGATTTAGATGCTCTTGTATGACCAGACCAGATACTGGACATTTACTTCCGCACTTTTCTATATTATACTATATTGTGAGACTTACGTCATTTACTTCTTCCGCTTTTTATTATATTTATTGATTGTGAACGTTGAGTTAAGGGTTCGCCTACCGAGGGGGAAATGGTAGGTGCCCGCATGACCTAGGCTAAAATGGGTCGTGACATAGAGTATCCATCCGTCACTGAGGATTTCCACGACCAGTGATTCAAGTCGTGGTTGCTGCAAACGATCTGTTTCAGCAAAGAGAAAACCCATAAGTCTATAGACTAGCAATTACTTCAATAGGTAATGAATACAACATTCAATATATACATTTTTATTTTTAATATTTATATTTCAGTCAGTTGGGAAGCCAATCATTACTGAAGCAATTGCAGTTAGAGAGGCATTGCAGATTGCGGTTCATAAAGGATGGAGGAAAGTGCATTTTCTATCGGATGCAATGAAATTGGTAATGATAAGTCAAGAACTGAAGTCAGCACCTTGGCCTGTGCAAAACGTATATGAAGATATCATGCAGCTCAGGAACAACCTAGATGTAGTTCAATTTTCTTTTATTAGAAGGAACGAAAATAGGTGTAGTCACCGTCTCGCTAGTTTTCAAAGACTTTAGTCGATGCAATATCTTGGGATGACCAATTTCATCCCAATTTCCTATATGGCTTGTACGTGAAACTCGTGATTCTTTTGCTTTGCTATCAAATGAATGAAAGAGTTAGCCTTTTGATGAAAGGAAAAAAAAAAGTCCATGTTCGAGAGAATATGCTGGATCCGCTTCAACTATGGGCATCTATGATGCGAAGGTAATTTAAAATATCATTTCATAACGTATTTTCTTATCAATTACAATTATGACTTTTTGATTCTACTGATCTGCCAAAATTTAATTTCATTCCATCTGCTTTTCCTACATTACTATAATCTAGAGGATCTTATTTTGGAGTAGAATTAAATACCGAGTAGTATATATAAGACACATGTGTTCACTTTGATATTGTACTCAATTGTAAGCTCTTTTAGATGATTGTTAGGGAAGTTATGGCTCTCTCGTTTTCTCTCTTTATTCTTTGATTTCACAATGTAAGAGCATTTCTTTCATTTTCTTTTTATTCCTCTGTTAAAGGGCGAAGACCCTGTTTATTTTTACATTATGAATGTTTGAATCTGTTTGCACCCTTTCGAATGCAGGTAATATCCGAAGGGTCGTAATTGATAAGAAGAGATCCTTAATTTGTTGTTCTTCTGTTTTTTACCCCTTTCAGTCTGTAAGCAAAAGAATGATTAAAATATTTAC
This sequence comes from Lycium barbarum, assembly GCF_019175385.1. Classification (NCBI taxonomy): domain Eukaryota; kingdom Viridiplantae; phylum Streptophyta; class Magnoliopsida; order Solanales; family Solanaceae; genus Lycium; species Lycium barbarum. The sequence goes on along the minus strand of NC_083347.1, from coordinate 110,809,743 downwards.
GTATTAAAGAGTTTGTATTGGCTCTTGTTGCTTATTTCGCATTTTTGTATTAAGTTAAGCTTTTTGTACTGCTATTCTTATATGACAATGTAAAACATACTCACAATGTGTTTGACTAAGAAACTTGATTTTGCATTGAACTTAAAGAGTTGAAGAAAGAAATGTGATCTATATATAGATAATTTGAAAGGGTTTAACTTAAATTGATAGTATAAAGAAAAATTTTACACTACCAGGTCACATTTATTTGTTATAAAGAAAATGTGACATGATAGTGTAAAAATTCTTTCCATTATTGATGTGTATAAGTTAAACTCTTTCAAATTATCTATAGATAGATCACAATTCTTCCTTCAACTCTTTAAGTTCAATGCAAAATCAAGTTTCTTTGTCAAAACATATTGTGATTATATTTTACATTGCCATGTAAGAAAGTGCAATCACTTATGAAAGTGCAATCACTTATCCATATAAGAAGGTTCAGTGACTTTATTAGTTTTCCTTGAGGTAGTTCGTGTTTTACTTTTCTATATGGTACGTTACAAAGTTCACCTCCAAAGATGTCATATGTGTTCATAACCTTGTTAATAAATGATCCTAAGTGGTCACCATTGATTCAATATATGTGTTCCTAGCTAGATTTACTTACTGGGTACGGGTGACAACGCTTTGGTAAAAAGAGAACGCAATTTTCATGTAAGTGATTAAAACATGACCAACTACATGGGTGGCCCCTTGAACTTGACAAAATTGATTTATTTAGACACTAGAATCCAACCTATTGATACTTGAAATTGACAGTGTGTGTATATTAATCCTACTTGATGTTACTTAATAATACGTAATATGTAACAAACCAACTGATCATTTCTAGTTTTGGAATCGCTTTTTCCTATTTGAGACTTTCCATAGTTTTTTTTTTTTTTTTTTTTGGTGATTTATGACTTACCGGTATGAGTAGCACGAGTCGCAAGGGAACCGGGAGCGTGTTGAAGCACTTGAACTCGAACTAGCCGCCTAAAGTGCTTAGAGTTGACCAAAACCAAAATTTGGAGTAAAATACTTAGACTCATGGTTTGAAGGTTCCTATAGGTGCGTATGAATATTTTGAACTTGTGTTTCGATAAGGACGTGAGGGGTTAGGCTGAGTTTCGGGGGCTTAAACCACACTTGGATTGCACCAGATTTTATTTTTTCTGGTGCAGCAGTAGTTGGCCTTCACAGTCACGTGGCCAGGTGTCAGGATTGTGGAGGGTTATGGATGCGGTCACGTGAGGAGGCTCGCGATCGCGCGAGGTATCCTTCTTGATTGCTCTTTATGATCGCGGACATCCTTGTCGTGGTCGCGAAGGGTTAAGCGTCAGGTATAAAAATTTAAAGTTGGTATATTCAATTTACTTCAAGATTTGGAGCTCGGCTTTGGATGATTTTCAAGAAGATTTTCACCAATTCTGTTGGGCTAAGTATTCTAAATTTGGTGTTTATTATTGCACTTGATTACCCACTTAATTTAGATGTCTAATCCGTATTTCCGACGTGTAAAATTGGGATTTCTAGCCATAAGTTATGAGATTATAAATTATTAATTCGGAGGTCGGTTTGAGGTGAGATTGAGTTGATACTGTAAAAATGGAACCTTTGGGATTGAGTAACCCAATGTTGCAATCAATTTTAGATTTTGACTTTGGGGCTCTGGTTTGACTGTTTGATTGACTTTTTAGTCTGATTCTTTTTTTTTTAATTGTAATATAGATGTCGTTGGACTTGTTTAACCTTGTAGAGTATACTTTTGAATAGATTGGGAGTACTCAAAAGCTTTGACTGAAGGAAAACTTGTTCGAAGTTGTTTAAAGTCTCTAGATTAAGGTAATTTAAGACTTTAACTTCGATGAGGAATTTTTTCAACTAATTAATAAATGTGATGAGATATGGAAATAGGGGTAACATATAGGTGAGGTGACGAGCACTGGTGCGAGTAACATGTAACTGTAACACCCCGTGCCTTTAACGAAAGTTTTGACCACGATCCTAAACTTAGAAAATCAGATAAAGAATGTGGGAATTGAATGTTTTCTGTTCAGTTGTGATATGGTGGTTTACGCCCATGAACAGTGGTTGTATTTCACTTTACGGGCCGTAAACCAAGTCGTGAACTGAAACCAAGAATTTCTGAACATTCTGGAATTTGACATTTTGAGGTCATAGGGTTAAATACGGACCGTATTTCACTTTACGGCCCGTATTTCAAACCGTGTTTGGAATTTGGGAAAACTTCCTTGATGAAAGTTGTAGAGCATTGAAATACCTTTCCAACGGTATCTTACGGGGGTCCAACGGACATCTGTACAAAGAGTTATGGCCATTTTACTGAAGAGATGCAGTGCAGTCCATGGGGCAAAATACGGTCCGTAAAGTCAGTTTACGACCCGTAAACTGAAATACGGCCAGTATTTTGCTGGACGTAAATTGCAATGTGCAGAACACTATACATTCGTCCATATCAGTTCAACTCATTATTTTTCACTCCCTCAAACCCTAAAACGACTTCCTACTCTCCTCCAACATCAAGAACACCAAGGTAAGTCCATTCTAATTATTCCAACTCAATTCTAACATATATCCTTGTAATCTAAACAAGAAATCATCATTCCTAATCTAGGGTTTTCAAGAAAACCCATCTCAAGATTCAAGAATCAAGATTTAGGAAATCTTCTTCAAAATCCAAGTCTTTAATTCAAGTTTTGGAACAACTAAGGTATGTAGAACTTCCATCCACGTAAGGGAATCTCTATGTTCTTCCCCATGCTTCGTTTCCTTGATATCCATGAAGTTAAAATCTTAGGGCATTAAACCCAACATATTGGTAGCCCATATTTAAGTATTTATGTACATGAATTTTGTATCTATATTCGTTGTTGTATTCCTAACCTTCCATTACGGATATTAGGAATCCTAGCTTAATCCATGAATCATGAATTCTTCCTCATGTGTTCTCATTATGTTCATATGAAACTGTATGATTTTATTTTACAAGTTTCAAGCATGTTTTCAAGTCAATTACAAATATATGATTATGAACTATTGTATTACTCATAAATCAAGAACATGTTTACAAGTTATTTCATAAAACTATGTTTACAAGTCATTTCGTGAAATCATGATTTCAAGACAAGTACAAGTTAATTCACGAAAGTCATGGGCTTCTTAGCCAACTATATTATGTTCATGTTTTTGGGAGTTGCACGAATTACCGAGAAGGCTCAGATAGCCTGAAACTATGTAGCCACCATAGGATAAGGATCGCTCCGCCCAGTTAGGACGATACCTTAATTTTACACTGAATGGATCCATCAGGTACATTACTACCTTATACTCTGGCAAGGTATGAGGGCTCAGCTGGTCCGGCGAGGTACCAGACTCCACGTATCCACGTGGTGATATCATGTGTCGGTTTATGAAATGCTCTCCCTACTTATCATGTTTTTACTTATGTTATATATATACATATGTACTCATGCTCACGTTCATGTCCAGGTTTTCAGTTTCAGTTCTTATCTTGTTATTCTATGTCCCATGTTGTTTTCTTCCGGTTGCTTTACATACCAGTACATTCAATGTGCTGACGTCCCCTTTTATTGCCCGGGGGCCTGCATTTCACGATGCAGGTACAGATTTACAGGACGACGCTTCTGCTCATTAGGATTTGCACGTACCAGCTTATTGGTGAGCCCCATCTCATTCGGGGTTTAGACATTGTATTTCCTTATTTAATTTTACGTCTAAAGGTATGCTGGGGGCCTTGTCCCAGTAAGTATGTTTTCCAGTCAGACTCATGATAGAGGTTTCATAGACTAGACAAGTCAGTTATGTTATGTTAGACATTCGGAGTCGTATAGCCATTTTTGGCTTATTCATGTTATTTCCGCACTCATGTTTAAACAAGTACTCTATTAAGTATTATGACTTACCACGTTTTATAAAGGTTCATCATGCATTCACGTTATATTTCCGCTCATGTATGCCTCATGATAGTTCAGCAAGCCATGTGGTTCGCTCGGTCACATGCAGTCAGGCACCGAGTGTCGTGTTACGTCCAGGCCATGGTTCGGGGCGTGACAAAGCTTGGTATTAGAGCCTAGGTTCAAGTGTCTTTAGGGAGTCTATGAAACCGTGTCCAGTGGGGTCTCTTTTATATGTGTGAGGGCCCCACACATATAAACAGTTGACCACCAAGACATTCAGGATTGTCTCATTTCTTTCATATTCTAGATCGTGCAGTTAGAGCAGTATTTTTAGGATGACTTCCTAATTCGTGCGTGTACGTGTTTTCAGAAAATGCCTTACAAAAGAACTTACAAGAAGAGAAACACAGCCACCAGCCAAAGGGCTGCCGCCGAAGTAGCTCACGAAGATACTGTTCCGACTCAGGCAACAACTCCAACCGCCCCTACCGTTACACCCCTTAGTGCTTCAGACGGGGATGTTAGGAGTGCTATCAACATGCTCACCCAGCTGGTAGCAGCTCAGGCCCAACGTCATGAATTTGGGTCAAGTTCAGGAGGTAATGGAGAGTCTTCTAAGACGAAGGATTTTCTCAGAATGAATCCCCCAGTCTTTACGGGGACAAAGAAAGATGAAGACCCTCAGGACTACATTGATGCTCTCCAAAAGATATTCAGGATTATGACAGTTACAGAAACTGAAGCAGCTACTTTTGGAGCTCATCAGCTGCAGAGCATTGCTAACACGTGGTATGAATCTTGGGAACTGTCCCGAGGTGAGAATGCGCCTGATGCTACATGGGATGAATTTGCTAGTGCATTTCTAGACCACTTTATGCCAGTAGAGGCCAGAGAGGCTAAGGCTGAACAATTCCTGAAGCTCAAACAAAATAGCAGGCCAGTTCAAGATTACTATTTAGAGTTCGTTAGCCTGGCTAAGCATGCCCCACACATGTTACCCGATATGAGGGCAAGAGTGAGAAGATTCGTTGGAGGTCTTGATTCCCATTTGTATGATGGAGCCAATATTGTTGCACAGAATGGGGCAATGACTATTTCCAAGATGGTTGCTTTTGTACAGGGCAATGAGACAAGGCTAAAGGAGGAAGAAACCTTACAAAAAGAGAAAGACAAGGAGTTCAACAAGAGGGTCAAGTCTACCGGACAGTTCAGCGGGAACCGAAACAGGAAATTCTTTAAGAACAGGTCAGCAGTACCTGCTCCGTCCACAGCAAGTGCCCCACTTCCTAAGTTCCGCAATGATAAGAAGCAGAATTTCAGGCCATCAAGTTCGTACTCTCAAGCTAGTGGGGGTCAGTCGACTTATACTTATCCAATGTGCGGCAAGTGTAATAAGAGACACTCAGGTGAGTGTCGTGTGGGTACTGATGCCTGTTTTAGGTGTGGTCAGAAGGGCCATTTTCAGAATGACTGTCCATCAGCCAGACAGGGCACTGGAGGTAATGTGACGCAGTCCATAAATTCAGCAGCTCCTCGTCACAATCAGGCCCAGCAGGGGCGTGGGACGGCAAGGTCAGGCAATACAAGCGGTGGTCAGAACCGTTTGTATGCATTGACAGGTCGTCAGGATACAAAGGCTAGAGCAGATGTTGTCACAGGTACCCTCACAGTTTTCACTTTTGAAGTATATGCTCTTATTGACCCAGGATCCACCTTATCTTATGTAACCCCTTTTGTTGCTAAAAAATTTGGTATTGAACCTGAAAAATTATATGAACCCTTTGAGGTGTCCACCCCAGTTGGGGAATCAGTCATAGCTAGACGTATTTATAGGGGTTTCCCAGTTTTAGTCTATCACCGCAGAACCATAGCTAATTTAGCGGAATTAGAAATGGTAGACTTTGATGTGATCATGGGTATGGATTGGTTAGCTTCATGTTATGCCACAGTATGTTGTAGAACTAAAGTTGTAAGATTCAAGTTTCCTAACGAGCCAGTCATAGAATAGAAGGGTAATTCAGTGGTACCCAGGGGCAGATTTATTTCTTACCTAAAAGCCAGAAAAATGATTTCCAAAGGTTATATCTACCATCTAGTTCGAGTCAAGGATTCAGATGCCCAGACTCCAACTCTTCAATCTGTCCCAGTTGCAAATGAATTCCCAGAAGATCTTCCAGGAGTCCCTCCTGACAGGGAGATTGAATTTGGAATTGATCTACTTCCCGATACTCAGCCAATATCTATTCTGCCATACAGAATGGCTCCAGCTGAGTTAAAAGAGTTAAAAGCCCAGTTGAAAGATCTTCTTGACAAGGGGTTTATTAGGCCCAGTGTTTCTCCCTGGGGTGCACCAGTCTTATTTGTTCGAAAAAAATATGGTTCCTTACGTATGTGTATAGACTATCGTCAGCTGAACAAGGTCACCATTAAGAACAGGTACCCTCTTCCTAGAATAGATGACTTATTTGACCAACTGCAGGGCGCCCAATGTTATTCTAAGATTGATCTCAGAACAGGTTATCATCAGTTAAGGGTTAAGGAAGTTGATATTCCGAAGACCGCTTTCAGAACCCGTTATGGCCATTTTGAATTTCTTGTTATGTCATTTGGGTTGACAAATGCGCCAGCTGCTTCATGGATCTTATGAACAGGGTTTTCAAGCCTTATCTCGACTTATTCGTTATTGTCTTCATTGATGATATTTTTGTGTATTCCCGTAATGAGGCTGATCATGCAGAACATCTCAGAATAGTGTTGCAGACTCTTAAAGATCGTGAACTTTTTGCAAAATTCTCAAAGTGTGAGTTTTGGCTTAAGTCAGTGGCATTCTTAGGCCATGTGATCTCAGGTGAAGGTGTTAAAGTTGATTCTCAGAAGATTGATGCCGTAAGGAGCTGGCCCAGACCCACCTCAGTTTCTGATATAAGAAGTTTCTTGGGTCTGGCAGGCTATTATCGACGCTTCGTAGAAGGATTTTCTTCTATCTCTGCTCCGTTGACTAAGTTGACTTGGAAGAAAGTTAAGTTCCAATGGTCAGATGCTTGTGAGAGAAGCTTTGAGGAGTTGAAGAAGAGATTGACTTCTGCTCCAGTTTTGACACTGCCAGAGGGAACTGAAGGGTTCGTGGTTTATTGTGATGCTTCGGGAGTTGGTCTCGGATGTGTCTTAATGCAGCATGGCAAGGTTGTAGCTTATGCATCTCGTCAGCTCAAGGTGCACGAAAAGAATTATCCGACTCATGACCTAGAGTTGGCAGCTGTAGTTTTTGCACTTAAAATATGGCGTCATTACTTGTATGGAGTGCATGTTGATATTTTCACAGACCATAAAAGCCTGCAGTATATCTTCAAGCAAAGAGAGCTGAATCTTAGGCAAAGGAGATGGCTCGAATTGCTTAAGGATTATGATGTGGATATTCTTTATCATCCGGGGAAAGCGAATGTTGTAGCTGATGCTCTTAGTCGGCGTTTCATGGGAAGTCTAGCCCACGTGGACTTAGATAAGAGAGTTATGACAAAGGAAGTTCACCGTTTGGCCAATCTTGGAGTTCGACTTTTGGACTCCGAGGATGGTGGTGTGGTTGTTCAGAATTGGGATATTTCCTCTTTAGTCGTTGAAGTCAAGGAGAAACAATTTAGTGATCCCTATTTATTGCGGCTGAAGAGGGGATTCACAAGCATAAGACGACGGCTTTCGAACAAGGGGGAGATGATGGTACCTTGAGGTACCGAGGCAGATTATGTGTTCCAGACATAGATGTACTCAGAGAGCGAATCATGTCAGAAGCTCACAATTCCAGGTATTCCATTCACCCAGGTTCCACTAAGATGTATCATGATCTTAAGGAGATTTACTGGTGGAACGATATGAAGAGGAATGTGGCAGATTTTGTAGCTAAGTGCCCGAATTGTCAGCAAGTGAAAGCCGAACACCAGAGGCCTGGTGGCTTGGCTCAGAATATTGATATTCCTGTCTGGAAATGGGAAATGATCAATATGGACTTTGTATCAGGTCTACCTCGTTCAGCTAGGAGACATGACTCTATTTGGGTGATCGTTGACCGACTTACTAAGTCGGCGCACTTTTTACCAGTCAAGACCACAGATTCAGCAGAAGATTATGCCAAACTGTATGTTAATGAAATTGTCAGATTGCATGGGACCCCAGTGTCCATTATTTCAGACCGTGGTGCTCAATTCACGGCAAACTTCTGGAAATCCTTTCAGAAAGGATTGGGTACCAAGGTGAACCTCAGCACAACTTTTCATCCACAAACAGATGGCCAGGCAGAGCGTACTATTCAGACTCTGGAGGATATGTTGAGAGCATGCGTCTTGGATTTCAAAGGTAATTGGGATGATCACTTACCTCTCATTGAGTTTTCTTATAATAACAGTTATCATGCTAGTATTGGGATGGCACCATTTGAAGCTCTGTATGGACGAAGGTGCAGATCACCTATTGGTTGGTTCGAAGTAGGTGAAGCAGAGTTGTTAGGACCAGATTTGGTTTATCAGGCTATGGAGAAAGTCAAGTTAATACAGGAGCGTTTGAAAACAGCTCAGAGTTGCCAGAAGTCTTATACAGATGTGAGACGAAGGGATTTAGAATTTTCAGTTGATGATTGGGTGTTCCTTAAAGTCTCACCCATGAAAGGTGTTATGAGATTTGGCAAGAAAGGGAAGCTAAGTCCCAGATATATTGGACCTTACAGAATTCTACGGAAGGTCGGTCTAGTGGCTTATGAACTTGAGTTGCCACAAGACTTAGCTGCTGTACATCCCGTATTTCATGTGTCCATGTTGAGGAAGTGTGTAGGAGACCCATCGTTAGTTGTTTCTACTGATACTATAACAGTTAAGGATGGGTTAACTTATGAGGAGATCCCCGTAGTCATTCTTGATCGTCAAGTTCGCAAGTTGAGAACTAAGGAAGTAGCCTCAGTAAAAGTCCTGTGGAGGAGTCAGACAGTTGAGGAAGCTACATGGGAAGCCGAGGAGGATATGAAATCCAAGTACCCGCACTTGTTTCAGCCCGCAGAAGAGATTTATGATGAAGCACCCATATTTTGAGGTATGTAAGCTTTCTTTTCATGCTTTTGGTCTTGTATGGCCAATTTATAGTGCTATTGTGATGTAGCCCTGTGAGGCAATGATATTATGGGCTGTTGTGACAGGTTGGTAGTGCCATATTACAGGGGAAACTCTGGCAAAATTTTTGTAGAATCCCGAATGTTTAACATTCGAGGACGAATGCTCCAAAAAGGGGGAGAATGTTACACCTTGGAAATTTCCCTGTTAGCGTACCGCGAATAGAACCACAAATGGTATGAAGTATACGATATGTTGACGAGTAAGAAGTAATATTTAATGATTCTAAATGAGATTTCAAGGACATTTGAGGTAAGAGACGAAAGTTGTTAAGGAAAGCAAGGTATATGTTGTGTGTCGGGCAATAGTTACAAGTATCGAATTAATGATGACTTAATGACATTTTGGAGAAGAGTTATAATGTCCCTTATGTATTCATGCCTCACGTTTTACGTTCAAGTTCATGTATTCTCTATTCATGTCTCAAGTTTTAGCACTCATGTTTTCATGAAACTATGTCATGTCAGCTTTCCATGTTCCATGTCATGTTTCTTCACGTTCATGTATTCAAGCCATGCCCAGCCATATCCTTAACCATGACCCATCATTCGAGGACGAATGATCCCAAGGGGGAGATATTGTAACACCCCGTGCCTTTAACGAAAGTTTTGACCACGATCCTAAACTTAGAAAATCAGATAAAGAATGTAGGAATTGAATGTTTTCCGTTCAGTTGTGATATGGTGGTTTACGCCCATGAACAGTGGTCGTATTTCACTTTACGGGCCGTAAACCAAGTCGTGAACTGAAACCAAGAATTTCTGAACATTCTGGAATTTGACATTTTGAGGTCATAGGGTTAAATACGGACCGTATTTCACTTTACGGCCCGTATTTCAAACCGTGTTTGGAATTTGGGAAAACTTCCTTGATGAAAGTTGTAGAGCATTGAAATAACTTTCCAACGGTAACTTACGGGGGTCAAACGGACATCTGTACAAAGAGTTATGGCCATTTTACTGAAGAGATGCAGTGCAGTCCATGGGGCAAAATACGGCCCGTAAAGTCAGTTTACGACCCGTAAACTGAAATACGGCCAGTATTTTGCTGGACGTAAATTGCAATGTGCAGAACACTATACATTCGTCCATATCAGTTCAACTCATTATTTTTCACTCCCTCAAACCCTAAAACGACTTCCTACTCTCCTCCAACATCAAGAACACCAAGGTAAGTCCATTCTAATTATTCCAACTCAATTCTAACATATATCCTTGTAATCTAAACAAGAAATCATCATTCCTAATCTAGGGTTTTCAAGAAAACCCATCTCAAGATTCAAGAATCAAGATTTAGGAAATCTTCTTCAAAATCCAAGTCTTTAATTCAAGTTTTGGAACAACTAAGGTATGTAGAACTTCCATCCACGTAAGGGAATCTCTATGTTCTTCCCCATGCTTCGTTTCCTTGATATCCATGAAGTTAAAATCTTAGGGCATTAAACCCAACATATTGGTAGCCCATATTTAAGTATTTATGTACATGAATTTTGTATCTATATTCGTTGTTGTATTCCTAACCTTCCATTACGGATATTAGGAATCCTAGCTTAATCCATGAATCATGAATTCTTCCTCATGTGTTCTCATTATGTTCATATGAAACTGTATGATTTTATTTTACAAGTTTCAAGCATGTTTTCAAGTCAATTACAAATATATGATTATGAACTATTGTATTACTCATAAATCAAGAACATGTTTACAAGCTATTTCATAAAACTATGTTTACAAGTCATTTCGTGAAATCATGATTTCAAGACAAGTACAAGTTAATTCACGAAAGTCATGGGCTTCTTAGCCAACTATATTATGTTCATGTTTTTGGGAGTTGCACGAATTACCGAGAAGGCTCAGATAGCCTGAAACTATGTAGCCACCATAGGATAAGGATCGCTCCGCCCAGTTAGGACGATACCTTAATTTTACACTGAATGGATCCATCAGGTACATTACTACCTTATACTCTGGCAAGGTATGAGGGCTCAGCTGGTCCGGCGAGGTACCAGACTCCACGTATCCACGTGGTGATATCATGTGTCGGTTTATGAAATGCTCTCCCTACTTATCATGTTTTTACTTATGTTATATATATATACATATGTACTCATGCTCACGTTCATGTCCAGGTTTTCAGTTTCAGTTCTTATCTTGTTATTCTATGTCCCATGTTGTTTTCTTCCGGTTGCTTTACATACCAGTACATTCAATGTGCTGACGTCCCCTTTTATTGCCCGGGGGCCTGCATTTCACGATGCAGGTACAGATTTACAGGACGACGCTTCTGCTCATTAGGATTTGCACGTACCAGCTTATTGGTGAGTCCCATCTCATTCGGGGTTTAGACATTGTATTTCCTTATTTAATTTTACGTCTAAAGGTATGCTGGGGGCCTTGTCCCAGTAAGTATGTTTTCCAGTCAGACTCATGATAGAGGTTTCATAGACTAGACAAGTCAGTTATGTTATGTTAGACATTCGGAGTCGTATAGCCATTTTTGGCTCATTCATGTTATTTCCGCACTCATGTTTAAACAAGTACTCTATTAAGTATTATGACTTACCACGTTTTATAAAGGCTCATCATGCATTCACGTTATATTTCCGCTCATGTATGCCTCATGATAGTTCAGCAAGCCATGTGGTTCGCTCGGTCACATGCAGTCAGGCACCGAGTGCCGTGTTACGTCCAGGCCATGGTTCGGGGCGTGACAGTAACATGATGGTTTCACTGACCTATTATGTCTTTACTTTAGCTGTTGATCATGCCTTATTTATATGTCATATGACTTATTAATATGTCATATGATTGCATATGAGATCTTAATTATGTTATGGTACGCACATAGAGGTCATTGGTGTTGAGCATTTGATATGCACGTTGACACCGTCCGTGCAGGTTACTTGATATGTATGTTGAGATCATCTATACTGGTTATTTGATATGCACGTGGAGATCGTCCGTACGACGTGTGAACAACACAGTTTTCCCAACTGATCACTATTTGTGGTCACCCAGGCAGTGTGCGTGCAGGTTGTATTGGCAGTACCGAGTTGTGATTTGGTATATAGTCAATATTGCGTCATTGATCCATTGACTGCTATTTGTGCATATTATTTCATGTGTTGTATATGTGCATAATTAATATGCTGATTTGGCTGACTACTTGCATTGTTATTTTCCGTTATCTGTTGATATTACATGAACTGTACAGGAGTAAGCAAGTATTTAAGGCTAACCCTTGCCACTATCTTGTTGGGCGTGATGGAAGCGTGAAGAGCACCTGAGCATTGGTCTGTTTGAGCACGTTTTGATTGCGGAGTGGTTGGTATAACACATGTAAATGACTATGAATTTAAGTTATAACGAGAAGAGAGAAAATCGCTTTTTTTTGTGACCTAGGCACTTCAAAGTACTCAAAAGGTCGGGATCTAGTAGCTCAGTTGGTTGGCTATCTGAACTTTTACTTTATTGGTGAGGGTTCAAATCCCCATGTTGTAATCCCCTCCCGCTAACATGGTTAAATACATGAAGTCCATCATTTAATAATGCTCTAAACATCAAATCACTTGGCAAATTCTTAGATTTCAAAAAGCAACTCCAGGATCTCAAGATGGGAAATCACAGGTTATGTGAGAACTTCGCTCAAGGTAAATCCTGTTACTCACTATCGCTGAAGTTGGAATCTTTTGGTCATATTACGATTATAAAATATAAGATTGATAGAGATTGAGGGTTGAACTAATATAAGACCTAAATGGCTATGTGAGATCTTAATAAAGAAAATGTTGTTGAATGAATAGTATTTGAATTAACAATTTTTACCACTTATAGATTTCAAAGAGTTGACTATACAAGGTTGTTGAAAGAAGACCTGGACAGTTATTTTGAGATAAGTCGAGCTTACTTTCCTGAGTTAAGGAGTTGATTAGAATGTGCATATTAAGTGTTTGTACATTCTAGTGCTTTAACTGCTAGTTTTTTACACTTCAGAATAGAAATATAAAGAAGTCAATCATGAGCATTAATATCAGAGTGTGAGTAAATTGCATGATTTGATTTGATTTGATTTTTTTCTTTATAAATAAAAGACTTCATTACCAAAAGTAAGACTATTACAGCTCAAAAGAAAACAAATGTACACAGAAACGGAATGCACTGAGACTGGACACTGAACCCCAGCACTCACTATTAACCTTAGACTGAACCCCAGCACTCACTATTAACGGAATGCACTGAGACTGGACACTGAACCCCAGCACTCACTATTAACTAGTGCCAATGTTGCTACTCCTACCTCCTGACATATTAGCTACAAAAAATTTCTGCATACTGTATACTCTCAACTTATTTATGGGACAATACCGTTGTAGAAATTTCTAAAATAATCCAATGGAGTAAAATCAAGCAATAGAATCTAAATGAAAATTATAGAATGGGGGAGTAGGCAAGACGTTTCCAGAAAATTATCTTTAGGATAACAATTTCCCCCATACCATGCAACTCGTTAACGGGAAAGTCCATCCCAGGATGCAATGCCTACTCTAGAAATCAAAGTTGCACTCTTTGATTTTTTCTACCATGAGAACTCAACCCAATAAGAAAGGAGATTTGGAGGAAGACAACAAAAGAAATGAAGGAAAGATTTAATTGGATGGAAGCATATGTTTTTTTCCAGAGAGTTTCGTACCTTTTTTTAAGGCTTCTCAATGCCTTCTATATGCATACTTAAGTTACCCAATGGGTGCAAGAATCCCACAGTTAGATTATGAAACAATATGAAACAACACACCTTTTAGATTAGAAAGCAATGTTTAGATTTGAAATGAAGCAATACAATGGTTGGCTTATTTATTTCTTTATATATTATTAATAAATAATACTTATATATTATTATATATAACAATCACGCACTTATTATTTAATAACAATATGTGGACTCTAAAACGCACGAAGGATATTATTGGGTATTTGTATAACACATAACTAAAGGTAGCTAACTAGCCTTGAACCTTTAGAATGAATATGAATATAAAATCCACACATTCGTATTACACATGAGTTCTTGTTCTGTAATGGCGGCGCCGATTAATATGGGCCTTGCACTCAATCCTGTTCAGCAAGTTATCTAGGATTCACCATTAAAATTCCTAGAAAGCGGCCTCTCACTTTTTACTTGCATAGGAAATCTCATCAAGGATGTCCACAACAGCTCTATCACCCCTCTTTAAGCAATGAGACGGTTAAGAACAAATTAAAGTTCATCCTTCTCGTTGTGGAAAATCAGTGCATATAGTCAAACATGGGCTTTAAAGGAATAACACTTCATTTGTATGTATTATCACCCCCACTATTCCTTAAGTATACTTGTGCACTGGAATGTAACCTCGTCGTTAACATTTCTTGGATAATTCTTGGTGACTTATCCTTGAACTCTTAAAATGTGAATTTCTAGTTATGGCTGGTATTCACATGAAAGAGTAGACATCATTTAAGATTATCTCTATTAAAATGGTAATAGCCCAATGTTTCCCATGACTACACTGTCTTCTCACATAATAAATATTGAGATAATTACACCCTATGTTAATTAGGGTAACAACGCTACCAAAATTGACTCATTTTTTAAAATCTTACAAAAAAATGACACACTTCCTCCTCCTTCCTCTCTCTCTCTCTCTCTCTCTCTCTCTCTCTCTCTCTCTCTCCACCCACTCCCTTCTCCTCCTCTCTCTCTTTCTATATACCTCAACCCCTGCCCCGACCCATTTCTTGGTGAAGCACCTCGTTGATTCTCCAATAAAGAAGCAATGTTGGCATCTTCCAAGGTAACTTCATCTAAAACCTTAAAGAGTCCCGATTTAGTCATTGATTTCTTGGTACAAACTGGCTTGGACAACACCCAAATGAAAAAAGATGGTTTTTAAAGTACCCAAATTGCTATTCTCTGGTGTTTCCAAAACCCTAAAGCCTAAATTCTTGTGCCTTGTAGATCTCGAGTAGTCCGAGTCAGACCTAGTGAATGTAATTGCTAGAGATGTACACATTTTCAGAAGAGGCTTCTACGCCCATGAACTCCATATCTCTTCAGAAACTCCATAAGCGGCCATTGTTGAAGTTCGAAGCTTCAAAGTTTGAAATCGGGTTTTCATAAATAAGCTCCATTTTAAGTGGGTTTTGTTGCAAAAGATCGGGTACGTATTGAGGAACCTAAATCTAAAATTTAGGGTGATGTGGTGTAGCTTTTGAGGTGTTTTGGATGGATTTGGTGCTTGGATTCAAGGAAGAAGACGAAGTTAATTTTTGTATAATATTGCATAATAACGTATATGGGTGTATAAACACCTCTTTAATTTTGTATTGTATAATGTTGTAGAATATTGTATAATAGAGTATATGAGTATACAAACACCTCTTATAATTTTGTATAATGTTTGTATACCGGTGTATAATATTGTATATTGAGTTTTTAAACATTGTTGTGAAAAAAATGGAGTTTTGTAATGTTGTATACCATGTGTATAATAATGTATACCAGATTTTTGAATAATTGTGTATAAATGTGTATACGCGTGTATTTTCGTGTATAATATTGTATAATTATATTTTTTTAGTGTATATATCTACACATTATACAATATTATCCTTAAATTTACCATGCATTTCAAAATCATCACAAAGTAAGTCACCTACTAACATTTATCTCAATGAATTATCAAAACACAGAATATAAATTCATAAATAAATAATAAGTGGAGTAAAGAAAGTAGAATCTGGTTATGTTGCCACTTTATACTTGACTCCATCATTTTTTACTGTTTTGCACTTAATAGTAGTTGAGTTGTGATTTATATATGTCACCAGCAAATTGTTCAAGTAGCTTAATCACATGCTCATCAAAAAGACTTTTATTTTGTTCAATATTCATACCCCAATTGTAACAGCCAAAATGTCATTTCATATACCAGAGAAGGAAAGCACGATCCGAAGATAACGAATTGCTTAATTAATTGTGCATGAATGACATCTGCATGGTCAAACATGGAGATTCATATGAAAACTTTAAGGAACAATGTCGTACACCCACTTTAATTCTTGGACATAGCAGAATCATATAAATACCATGGCACAGTGACCTTTCATCTACACTATCATAATTAAACTCTTCGAACATATCCTTCATTTTCGAATTGTTCATTCGTCAGAATTTTCGTAATGCTCAACAGTACTCCAAAACTTGCCATTTTGTTGTGAATCACAAAGCTGTCGAGCCCTTCTTCCAACATTAGAATTTTCAAGTCTCTACAATCTTGAATGACATACAACAAAGAATTAATACTCCATTGAACCCGAAGATTACTATCCTAAAATTGTTGTAGAAAATTCTAAAATAATCGTAAAAATCAAGCAAAAGAATCTAAACGAAAATTATAGAATGATGGAGTAGGCAAGGCGTTTCTTGGGAACTATCTTTAGGATAGTAATTTCCCCCGCACCATGCAAGTAGTTAACGGGAAGTCCATCTCCAGGATACAATGTCTACTCTAAAAATCAAAGTTGCACTCTTTGATTTCTTTTACCACAAGAACTCAACCCAATAAGAAAGGAGATTCGGAGGAAGACAACAAAAGAAATGAAGGAAAGTTTAATTGGATGGCAGCATATGTTTTTTTGCCAGAGAGTTTCGTACCCTTTTTTTAAGGCTTCTCAACAGGGTCGATTTTATGTATTGAAAATAGGTCACGTGAACCCGTGGTCATCCGACTACACTCAGTATATTATGTATATAATTCTTAAAATATATCTAATGTTAACTGAAGGAACACATGGTCAAACTAGACCGAGTGGAGCATTGGTTAAGTGTTGGGTTTAATCACTTAAGGATTTGAGATCAAACCCTACTAAATGCACTTTTGAGTCTTTTTTTTTAAAAAAAAAAAAAATCTAAGGTGAACTCATCCTCTTGAAATCCTGGATCCTGGATTCGCCTCCGCTTCTCAATGCCTTTTTATATGCACACTTAAGTTACCCAATGGGTCGGTTAGATTATGAAACAACACACCTTTTAGATTAGAAAGCAATGTTTGGATTTTAAATGAAGCAACACAATGGTTGGCTTATTTATTTCTTTATGTATTATTAATAAATAATACTTATATATTATTATATATATAACAAATACATCGAAGATAGAAGTTCATACTCTCCAGAGTCTTTACTAACTTCGAATTCTTCATTCCTTTGAAACATATTTATTGGATTGCTATTCTCACAATTTGATCACCTTGTCTCTCCTTTTCTTGGAACATCCTGAGGTTTCTTTCTTGTCACACGTAGGAAATACACCCAGCCAAATTCCATTTTCTATATCTCCTCCCTTGGACTTCTTCCATTCACTTGACAACTGGCCTGAGCTAGCTCATAATTCCATTGCATTGCTGTTCTTTGGATCCCTTGACATTGCAACAATTTTTTCCACACTCCAGCTGAATATACATATTTAAAGAATAGGTGGTGAATGAATTATTACTTGTCAATGTATAATGGGTATACCACCTCATTTATTACCGCCATCTCACTAATATGTCTCTTGTAGCCAGCCTTTCATGATAAACAACCATCTAGCAATCCCATACTATGGCACAATAGTTTTCACCAATTGTTTAATTACTTGTTGTGTATGCAAATGTTTATGTTGCGCGTACTCAACTTAAATTTAGAAAAATATGATAGCATACAACATGAGTGAAGTAGCTAACCTACCTAAGTGTGAGCGCGTGGAGGCTAGGGCTAGTTAGCCTATACTTAAAGGTGCTAACACATAATCCCTCTGTTCCAAAAAGATTGTTCTCATTTCCTTTTTAGTCTGTCCCAAAAAAATTGTCACCTTTCTATATTTAGAAACAATTTAACTTTATGAGATGATTTATAGTCATACAAATATCTAAGGCTTATTTTGAACCACACATTTTAAAAGTCTTCATTTATTTCTTAAACTTTATGTCAAGTCAAGCGAGGATAATCTTTTTGGGACGGAGGGAGTAGTATTTATTCGATATGGGAGAAGTGCTAACTTACCCGAGTGTGAGTGTCGCCAGGATTAGGGTAGGACTACTATCCTACACTTATAATGCTAACACACATTTATTTTGTTTGAAAGTGACCAACCTCCCCAAATATGAGGTGTCGCCGGAGCTTAGATAGGACAGCCTTCCTATACTTGTAGATGCCATTGTTTGTAAGACCTATTTGGAATATAATACTTTTAATTAATATTCAAACTCAATGCATATGTCAGATTTCATAATTCAGTCTCAACTTATAGATATCAGTTTTTACTAAATACATTATTTAATTACTCCTTCGCATTTTTATTATACTTATTTAGCCCAGACTAGTCTTGTTCCTCCATTTATGGGATGGTTAATTGAGACTTATCTAGTATCCTTTTAGCAGTACATAACCCGTTTGAGCCTATTACGCTATGTGACGGCTATTGACGACATAAGTGATGAAGTCCATGACTAGTTTCAGATTTAATTGCTTATTAGTTGACAAACGTCATCGATTCATCCGAGGACAAACTCTTTTCAACTTTTACGTTCTCTTTAAACATTTATATTATTCCATGGGAATTTCATGTAGTCTATTCATTTAGGCTTTCCAGATCTAGTGGCTCTTGACTTGTGTTGACAGTGAGTTACTTTTATAAATATTTTGGGATAAGTTCTTTATTCAGTTTGACAAATTACATCTTAATAAAAAATTATTTATATATTATATTTGATGTTAAGCTCAGTTAGGACTTGCAACAAAGATTCACTCAACAAATAGTAAGGGTTGAGGGTCAATCATGTCTCACCCCAATTTGAAGGTACTACATTCATGTTGGAGACTTGGTTTACATGGCCTAGAAGATTTCTAGAGGAGGTCACTTTCAAGTATCAATTGGGAATAAGGTCGTTCAATTTCTTTTTTAACTATTTTTCGGTATTAGGACTTAGGAAAAGGGGAATGGGTATATTTCATAATTTTAAAAAGTTTGAAGGTTTTAAGTTATACACTTAAGTCCCTGTGACTTGTAATAAAATATACAAAGCCCCTCTCTCTTTCTCCTAAAATATGCATAAGTCCCCTTCTCTCTCTTCACTCTCTTCTCTATCAAGACCAATCTCTCCAGTCGATTTTTCTTCTCTCTAGACCAGATGCTTTCCAACCGTCGTCCTCAGGTATGTTAATTAATTTTGCATCAGTGGAGAAGCATTTTAAGATCCATATTGCCTATTTAAATGTATGGTTTGATTGAAAAAAATAATCGATCTTGATAAAAACCTAGTGTTCATAAAGTTCTGCCTGTTTTTCCGTCGAAATATGTGTTATTTATACTTGTTTTGCTTGTTTCGATCTTTCTTTTTGTGTTTTTGCTTTTTGTAAATTATGGTCTATTAATAGACTTTTGGTCGATTATTCTTATTCCCTATCTGAAAAACAGGCAAAATAAAGTCTCTATTTGAGGATGATTCAAATACAACTGCCACATCCTCGTTTAGGATGGTTCAAATCCATATGGTTCAGATACATGGTTCAGATACAGTTGAGAGTTGAGAGTAGTGGTTCTTATATCGTGGTTCAACAAAGTCTGTATTGTTTATATATAGATTGTATAAATGCCTATGTGTAGAGGAAGAAGAGGAAAATACTCCCCCTTCTGGTGATATGGTTCAAACCCATTCTACTGCGGATCGTAAGGATAAAAAAAAAAAGAGGTGAAGAAGTTAGCCGAGATGTAAAAAGAAAAAGAAATGCAGAAGCTGAGAGTGAATCCTACTCAGACCCTATTGATGAGTATAGTGTTGATGGTGATGAAGGAGATAGAGTTGATAGTAGAGTTGAGAATGATGGTTATGTATCTGAGAATGGAGGTGTTTGATCAAGAAAGATAATGAAGGAGTTTGATTAAGAAAAGAGACAATGGAGGAGTTTGTTCAAGAAAAAAGACAATGGAGGAGTTTGAACTTTTGGTTGGTTCTATATAGGGAAGGATGTACTGTTAAGGTTGTAAATTTAAGATTTTTTTATTTTATTACCGTTGTAGAGAAATTTATGGTCCGTCAATCGAAATAAAGCCAGGTGTGTTGGGTCAATTATAAGCCAAACCGGAAATAAACCACCTTAGTTTATAATAACTCACTACTTCGAACAATTTTAGACCATTTTGGCCGATGATAAACCATAGAAATAAAGTGTTATTATAATGTTTAAATAGTGGTATGTCCTTTTTTTAAAAAAAAATATTTATGGCTATTTAGACAAATATTGGCCTTTTAAGTACCATTAGTAGTCCTAAAACTCTTTTGATAACGTGTTTAATGGATGGGAATTCTCTTCTGATGTATTAAAGTGTTTTTTTTTGGTAAATAACTTGTATTGTAAACCAAAGTAAGATTTTACAGCGCATGAAAATGAAGCTATGCCACTGGACAATAAGCCCAGTAGTCAGCTCATGCATTAGTTCTTAGTATTCTAGTAGCACACCAGATACACTCCAAGTAAAAAGGCCCTCTCATCTAGGCAGTCCCTAGTTCATAACTAAAATGGATAAAAGTTAAATTTGGACAACCAGTTGGCTATCTTTGGTTTCTTGTTTGCCCTTTGATGCACATCTTGTATTATCACCTTAATGATCAAATTAGCAGGCTGACTTTTCTGTTGAAAAATCTGTTGATTCCTTTCCCTCCATATGCTATACACAGCAGCAGCTAGGATCATATGATACACTTCAGCTTAAGAGCTTTTACCCTTAGCATGCTGCTCTACCCAGCTAAGCTCTGCTTCCCAGCCTCTAGCAAGCCTTCTGATGCCCATCCATGTTAGCAGTTTTTCCCAGACTTGACTTGAGAAATCACAGAGAAAGAATAAGTGCTCTATGCTTTCATTTACAACATCACATAGTGGACACTGCCGGTCAGTTGTCAAACCCCATTTATATAGTCTGTCTCTGTTGATAGTCTCCAGTGTGCAGCTAACAGTAAAACAAAGGTCCATCTAGGCAGTCCACTATTATTACACACAATTCTCCTCTAGGGCACCTTCAGAAACTGACCCCTTAGCTTGACATACAACACCTTGGTTGAGAATTTCTGCATGTTTTTAACATCATCCATGGAGTAGCCAGCCTGCATAAAATACTTAGTTGCTTTGAGGATCTTCTGTACAATCCAAGAAGCTTGTTTGGGCACATTATTTATCATATCCCTGTTCCTTCCATAATAACTATGGACCCATTTCACCCATAGTTTGTCCTGTTTTGCACAGATATTCCATAACAGCTTGCAAATAGCTGCCTTGTTCCACATTTCACATCGAGAATGTTCAGGCCTCCAGCAGACCTGGGGTAACAAATCCTCTCCCGGGCTAGTAAGGCCTTTTTTGAGAAATCAGTACCCTCAGTCCACAAAAAATTTCTGCAAGTGGCCTCTATCACTTGAATAATTTTCTTGGGTAGCACAAACACTTGTGCCCAGAATACTTGAATTGAGAACAGTACAAATTTGATTAATTGGGCTCTACCAGAATATGACAAGAACTTGGTGGTCCAAGATTTAATCCTGCCAAGTGTTTTATCTAGCAAAGGTTGACATTGTACAATAGAGACCCTTTTGGTACTTAGAGGGACACCTAAATACCTAAAAGGAAGGGAACCCTTACTTATTATTAAAGTATTATTATAATGTTTAAATAGTGGTATGTCCTTTTTAAAAATTTATTTATGGCTATTTAGATAAATATTGGCCTTTTAAGTACCATTACTTGTCCTAAAACTCTTTTGATCATGTGTTTAATGGATGGAGACTCTCATATGATGTATTAGAGTGTTATTATGATGTTTAAATAGTGATATGTCCTTTTAAAAAAAAATTTATTTATGACTATTTAGACAAATATTGGTCTTTTAAGTATCATTACTTGTCCTCAAACTCTTTTGATCATGTGTTCAATGGATAGGGACTATCATATGGTGTATTAAAGTATTATTATAATATTTAAATAGTGGCATGCACTTTTATTTAATTTACTTATGGCTTTTTAGATAATTATTGTCCTTGGTCTATACATAACATGTGGAAAATTATTGACCATGCATGAAGTTGAGCCTAAATGATAACTGTTAGCTATTGCCGGCGATCGGTTTATGGTATACCTATCCACGATCCCTTAGATTTGTGCAATTTGGGGTTTAGGGTTTGTGGTTTTATTTTTTATTTTTTTGTCTGTACACTTTCGTCATCACTATCAGATCATCCTGTCACCTTGCTTATAGAAATCCAATTCTAATATTTTGAGGTCTCCTCCCATTCACCCATGTAATCACCACCTACCATAATATATTCTGCAATCCTATAATAGACTACGACTATGATTTATCACTGCAATGGACGCCATAATATGTCGATAATAGACTACTGCTATAGTCTATGACTGCAATTGACGCCATACTAAGTCGTTGAGGACTAACATTTCGATGAAAAGCCGAAACTTTTGTCGAAATTTTCATCGGAACGGGATCTGAAAAGTGATAAATAGGGAGCTTTTGGAGGGATTTTTTTTGGGTAATTAAAATGTTGGGGGTTGGGGGCCAAAGTGTAGTTTTTAAAAATTTGGGGCTAGAATTTGACACAACATATTTTTGACATCCTGTCGTCATATGGTGGCCAAAACACTAATTTTTGAAGACTTGTGGCCTTTTGGCAAAATAACTTTTCAATATGGCCTTTTGGCCAACTCCCCCCCTTAAAGTTCATCACGTCTCTAAATTCTTGTGTATATATGAACTATTAAATTGCACAAATTATGAATGAAAAAACATTTTCTAATGAATTATGCCAATACTATGCTTGTTTCATACTGATAGGAAATTAAATTATCCCTTCTAAAAATGTTAGTAGTAAATAAAATGGCACATGTATGAAAGTTGCAACTTTAGCTAGTTCATTAAATAAACCGAAACATTCAATTTGAAGAATATAAGCAATATAATAAGTACATTTTATACATGGAAAATCATTAGTGTAAATTTTACTGAAATGGTAGTTATGAATATGTACAGATAACAATTATTATAGCATCGGCATAAAAGGTAATACAATAATTTTTCCAATAATTTCTACACTTACTTAGTGCATAACGGTCATGGATAATTTTCACTTTTTTTTTTTTTTTCCGGAATTGTAATTTAGAATCATGTTTGGACATATAATTGTTATAATTTTCCGGAATTCAACTTCAGAAAAATTTCGGAATTCGAAAAACTCCAAATATACATATTTTCACATTTTCACTCAAAATCATTAACAAATATTCAACATTTATTAAAGTCGAGTTTATATCCAAACGCAACTTCGATTTTCAAATACCAATTTTCAATTTTTTGTTTTTTCAAGTACTAGTGTTTTCCAAATTTCTCCAAACACCACTTAAGTGGAAAAAAAATAAAGGGCTTTTTCTTTCTTCTTCTTACGTGGGTAGTTTTCCCTAATTTTTACACTTATTTGAGAAAAAAGAAAAAGAAAAGGGGAAAAAAAAAAAGAAAAAAAAAAGGAGCCAGTGGCATTTCCGTTATATTAGAGAAACATTGGGGGCATATTATGAACAGTACCGATATATTATCGTCAAGAGTGACGTGTAGGGCTAATCAAAACGAGTCCTGAAACCCAACGCTCTTTGCTTTTGAAAAAGAAACACACCATGCTTCAATCTCTACCGTTCATTTCACTTCCACGTCATCAATCCTCGTTTCTCAAAATCTACGGCCTCCCAACAAACACATATTAACCATGACTCTAGTTAAGTTAACTCAACCCTGACCCAGGCTCGAGTTTTCTCAACCCAATATCAAGCCACAAAGTCTCAACTTTTAGAGAGAGAAACTAGAGAGAGAAAGAAAAAAATAAATAAATTAGGTTTTCTATGCATACGCCGAAGAAGATACCGGAAAAACTTTGAAGGCTGTTAACTTCTAGTCCTGAATATTAACTTATATTCCATTTTAGTCCTACACTTTTTCTGAAACTTCGTTTTACGTCGGGCTTATGTTTTGATTGATCGTTTTACGTCCAAATTAATGGATGAAATTTGGGAAAGAGCGGTGGAAACTGCTTTAGACGGCGAAACAAGCTTCAGTTCAGTGAAAAACCTAACATTAGACGGAGCCGTTAAGTGTGTTCATGGAAAATTACCTCAACCGTCAATTTTCGAACGATTTACGAATCTCGAACACTTATCTATAGCGAATATCGGTGTTTCATCGTTAGAACAGTTTCCAATGCTTCGTAATCTTCAAAAATTGATTTTATCTGATAATAGAATTGCTGGAGGTGTTGAATTTCTCGTAGATGCTGGCTTAAATTCACTGAGGGATTTAGATTTATCGAATAATCGGATTAATGATATTGATGATTTGAGACCTTTGGCTGAATTGAGACTTGTTTCGCTTGATCTGTATGAATGTCCGGTAACGAGAGTTAAGGATTATCGATCTAGGGTTTTTGGATTGATTAAGTCGTTGAAGTATTTGGATAAGATGGATTTGGAAGGGAATGAGAGACCGGAATCGGATGATGAAGAGGATGAGGATGAAGATGAGGATGATAATGAGGATGATGTGGATGATCCGGGTAGTGGTGAGGTGGACGGTGAGGATCGACCGAGTAATGGACATAGTAGGGTTAGGGTTGGGAGTGAAGGTGTTGTTGATGTTGATGAGGATGAAAGTGATGCTGATGAGGAGGAGATGGAGATAACGAGAGCGATTAACGGGTCGAAAAGCCAAGAAAATGGTGTTCTAGATGAGGAGGGAGATGATGATGAGGACGAGGATGATGAGGACGAGGATTTTGTGGAGGAGATAGATGAGGACGGAGATGACGAGGATGATGTTGTGGAGGTACACGAGATAGAGGATAGTGACGACGAGGAGGACGGTGTGGAGGATGATGAGGATGATGATGATGATGACGACGAGGATGAGGATGAGGAGGAGGTTGATAATGATGAGGGGGATGGAGAGGAGCCGGAGAGTACTACGGGGAGGTTGAATAGTACGGAAGGGGAGATTGATGGACATGAGCACGGGGAAGATGAAGCGGACGAGGACGATGATGGGGAGACGGGAGAGGAGGTGCATGGTGTTGAGGAGGAGGATGGGGATTTCGATGATAATGATGATGAGGATGCTGAAGATGAGGTGAAAATCTCTTCTCTTTTATTTGGTCATAATTGATTGTTTGGT
The DNA here is from genome assembly GCF_019175385.1 of Lycium barbarum. Lineage (NCBI taxonomy): Eukaryota > Viridiplantae > Streptophyta > Magnoliopsida > Solanales > Solanaceae > Lycium > Lycium barbarum. The sequence continues at coordinate 110,784,344 of NC_083347.1, read as the reverse complement.
TAAAAGGAATATGGGGTGAATTGTTTGTTCTTTGTGTTAGCTTTGTTATATATCTCTTGTTATCAGTTTTTTAAAAATATGCATGTCCTGCAACATGTGGCAATCTTTTCAATTTCCAGTATGTGTTGCTTCAATCTGCATGATTCATTTCTTATTTTGTTTTAATGTTTCGCATGTCATGATTGATTGATTCGTTAAAAGGCTTCTTTGCTGATGGGTGAATTGCTTATTTTGTGTGTTAGCTTTGTTATATGTCTCTTGTTATTAGTTTTATGAAATATGCATTTAGTATTGCTTAAATCTGCATGGTTTGTTTGCTTATTGCTGCTATGGAATTGTAATCTTATTTGATCCTTCCCTTGGTCGTTGTTGGAAATACCAGTAATTTGGTTCTGACAAATTGATGAGTAAGTCTTTGTAATAGTGTCAGATTGCCCAAGTAGTAGTTTCAGGTTACTCTGAACCTGGAAGTTTGGTGCACAGATTGGTTCTGTTGCCTCAGTAACCAAGCTGATTTATTAGATCAAGGCGGTGTGTAATATCTGTATTATTTTGCTTGAAGCAGTGTGAGCATTCCGCATACCATTTGATGCAGGTACCCATCTAGGATTAATCATTCCTAGGATACCTAAGCTATAGTTTTATGTAGAAGACCGACTAGAGACACATTAGCTAATTGATTTTAACAGATGAATCAAAACTTGTAAGAAGGATGGGTTCCTTGTGTGTGTTTTTTTTTTTATTATTTATGTTTTTTATTTCTAGGCAGCCCGTAATACAGATGCACACGTGCTATTATTGTAGAAGTAGTAGAATTACTGACCCTTTTCTGTTTGGGGGTATAGACTCTGGTAACTTGTTTATGTGGAAAATTCTTTAAATTATAGAAGTTTGTCAATGACGTTGGTTTGATAGTTTATATGATACTTGTTGCTTTATCTACCTGCTGTTCTTCTAAATGTATGATTAGATTTTGCTTAACCAGTTTAATATCCACGGCAAACTATGATTTTTCCTGAGATTTGACCATATTTAGTTTTTCTACTCAAATATGTGTGAACTATTGAAGGAAGTTTGAGTGATTGTGTTTTGTTGGGTGAGAGTTCTGAGAATTCTCTTTAATATTTCTTTTTCAACTTTTGTGCTTGCGATTATATTAGAGGAGCAGATGCTCTGGCTTGAAGTGCAAATTGAGACAATTTTCCGTGTTTTTGGTGTATTCCTTCTTCCTTGAATGACTTTACTATTTTATGCACGATCTCTTGATTTCCACTATTTGGAATCTAATGTTTGCTGTGCTCTGACCTGTTCCCATTGAGCTTCTCTTGAAAGAAACTTGCTCGGAAAGGGGCAGGGTTATGGTGTTTGTAGCCCTTACATATTTTTGTTGGTTTTAAGTTGATGTTCTCTAATGAAGCTCTGACACAATGCGTTTTTATTCCATTCTCGGTCTTTCCTGAAGGAGACTGTCTATTGCCAAAGTAGAGGGAATCTTAAATTGTCGTATCTGTCGCTTATGTGCTATTATGTGTTTTCTTGGTTTCGCTAAAGTGGTTACATTTCTATTTGTGACCTTTTCTTTTTAATGAAGTAATTATCTACTTTCGACTGAAAATTCAGTTTCTTGTTCTCTACTTTACTGCCATTATCTTCCTTATTCCAGAAGGGGGGACAGTTAAATCTCATTGCTGAAGTATATGGGTAATTTGACCTTGTTGAATCCACCGTTTGTTTCTTTCTGGTTTTTCTGCCTTGGTGTTATATTGGTTATTTAATTTATGTTCTTCTTGCTACTGCATGATCTTTTTATCTATGTTTTCTTTGACTAAGTGTTGTTGGAATGTTCGAATGATCTTCTACTTCCATGGATGTATTTTATGGCTCTGTAGCTTTGTATCTTGTTTGACCCTGTCTTGTGTTCCTCTTGGAAAAATGGTTTTAATGGTTTATTTTGAGGTGCTAATTATCTTGTTCTCTATTGAAAATTTGTTTTATGGATTTTGCAGTGATCAGTTTACCCCTATTTTGGTTATTCTGTTAGAGCTTAACTGGTTTTCCTGTTAATTGCAGGAAGAAGATAATGGCAATGGCTACCTTGTTCAACCAGTTGGTCCTGTTGAAGTAGAAGATGATGCTGAAGGCAGTGATATGGAGCCAGTTAATGGTGATGAAGATCCTGATTTGGAGGAAGACATTGAAGATGAGGAGGATGATTATGGTGAAGTTCAAGAGCTGCCACCCTCCTCCTCCTCGAAGAGGAAGAGAGATGATGAGGAGGATGATGGTGAGGAAGATGACGAGGAGTTTGCAAAGTCATCCAAGCACCGTTAGCAAATGTATCTTTGATGAAGGAGATGATGAACTTGAGAATGGATTTATTTTCAGACTGGTGGTAGTTATAACTGTTGAGCATCTTTTCTTGGTGGGAAATTCAGGTCTATGATGATGGTATACAAATGTTCAAAAGTTGGTTAGTAAATATTGGCGCTCTTGCTTTGTTTGCAGTAGCCGTTGCCTAGTGATTCAAATGACAGTTGATCCAACTACTCTTCATGAGTAGGTTTTTGGAGGGGAATTTGAATTGATTTGGGGGAAAAAAGCGAAAGGAAAATCTCTGCGGGTTCTTCTACCATAGTTAGTAGGTGATGAATAGACTTCATTTTCCGCCTTTTTTTCCTTGAATTTAAAAAGAATGCTCTTTGCCTTTTTTATGGGGGATAGTTTTTTAATTGGCTTGTGTAAAACAGCTTTGTGGATAGTTGTCTCTATTAAGTTTATCACACTGAGATGGATGATGAGCCAGGCCCTTGATCGAATTATGTCACATGCATTTCTTGTCAAACTTTTACAGCTAATTTTTTTGCAACTTGCAGGTGGTGCCAGATGTCAGCTGTCTGTTGTCTCAATTGATTGCTCTCATTTCCTGGTCTCCCAATCATGTGACCGATGATATATTATACCCACCGGCCCCGAATATTATTTAGTTAAAAAAACATAGAGAAAAAGCAATGGTCCCAATCCAAAAAAGGAAAAAAAATTCCCCGCTTATATTGTGCTAAACGAACTTATACCTCTTGCATAGAGATCGGATTGGCGTTGGTGTCCTTGGGTATTAGGCCGTGGTAAAAGTATTGTTGGGCTTGGAAGCCCAGAAGTCTCGGTTGGCAAATGATCCAAGAGAGCATGTTTGGGCTACAACAGAGCAGGCCAGTGAAGAAGTGTACTAACTTTGGGCCGCCAGCTTAAACAGAAGGCTTCGTGCTTTTGTCCAACTAGTCAATGCTTATGTGACAAAATGGGACATAGTCTCTTTGTTTATGTGGTGTACTTGTGCTACTTTTTAACGCATTTTACAAAGAGATGTAGCGCGTGTTGCGCTTGGTATATGTATTTAAATTTCTTAAACTTTCAATTATTGAATTCAATTGAATGGTATACAACCTTTTTCTTTCTCTCTTCCTTCCTCGCCCGGATTCCTGCTCCACCTTCCCCGCCCCCCCCCCCCCCCCCCCACAACCCCGCACACATGACCCCCAAAATAAAAAACAAGGGTTAAATAGCACTTTTCGTCCTTCAATTGTTTGTAAATTTCAATTTGATCCTTGTGATAAATAATACCTGACTTAGCACATTTAACCATAAATTAATTTAAATGTGCACTTATGATATCTTTAGTTGTGAATATTCATAAATTTATCATAATTATTACTCGTTTTACCACTTAATTAATCATGTTTTATGTTTAATTTGCATTGTTATTCCATATTTGACGGTACGATAATTTCTAAAAATAGTTCAAATACGACATACTTCTTATATAAAAAACACACATTTCGATTAATTGAAGGTTAAATGTGTTTCATTAAATATCACATGGATCAAATCAAAATATAACTATAATTTAGGGACAAAAAATGCCATCACAAAATGAAATTTATGAGGGTTAACCTGGTAATATCTCATTTTACGAATTCTTTTTTGGTATAGTGGTGGACTGGTGGTGTGCGCTTTTCCTCAAATACGGAATGGTAGTACGACCGTACAACGGTGATTATTGTTATTAGATAAAGTGATTTTTTTTGGTAAAACAGGTACTAAATAACTCCCTCTGTTTCAATTTATATGAACTCATTTGATTGAGTACGGAGTTTAAGAAAAAAAAACTTTTAAACTTGTGGTCCTAAATGAGTCGCATATATTTTGTGTGGCTATAAATTATTGCATAAAGGTAAAGTGTTTTCAAATATAGAAAGAGGTCATTCATTTTTACACGAACTAATAAAAAAATAGATTCACATAAATTAAAACAAAGGGAGTATTTCATTGAGTGGTCCAGAAATTATTGAATTTTAATCTCGCATTACATGTCGACTTGTAATCAATTGGGTTGGTATCCCCTCCAATAGCTTTTGGTCAAGTGTTGTTCAATGGTCAGCTAAGTTAATGAGACTTTTTTAAAATTAATGTTAGGGAAAAGGACATATATGACCGGTCGGGTGAAACTAATTCCATCCGGTGGCCAAAGTCCTTCTAAACTCAAATTATACCCACTAAACTAATCTCATCTATTAGTCAAAACTTAAATAAGACAATTTTCAAATAAAAACTCAAATACAAACATGTTTGAGGCGATTTTTATATATAATATGTGTCATTTGTGTATAAAATATGTATCAGTACCTATCTGTAATGTATAGAAACTGTATAAAATATGAATCACTAAGGTATGTATCATTTTTGTATATAATATGTATCATTTGTGTATATAATGTGTATCAGCACAGTGCAACTGCCCTGTATAGAATAGAAAATTGTATCATTTTTGTATATAATATGTATCATTGTATAGAAAGTGTACATATAATTCCAGCATATGTATATAAACTCTATCAGTCTCGTATAGAAAGTGTACCATACGTATGAAAAATATATTATAGAAACCGTATCATTGTGGTATATAATATGTATCACTATTGTATATGTAAAATATATATATATATATATATATATATATATATATATATATATATCATATCATTATTGCATAATATGTGTATAATAAATGTATAATTAACGTATAATTTATGTATAATAAATGTATGATCAATTCCAGCATATGTATATAAACTGTATAATTCTTGTATATAAAGTGTATATATAATTTCAACATATGTATATATGCTGTAGCAACCCTTTAGTGGTGACTTAGTCGCCACAAAGTCACCACAAAAAAGTCTTTTTTTTTTAAAGCGTCTGGGCTGTTGGACCGGCTAGCCTTGACATTATTTTGGGCCGACCGACCATTTTTTGGCATTAATTTGGGCCGACTGGACACCTAGTGAAATTAAGCCCAAACAGTGATTAAATTTGGAATTAGTTTGGCTGAGTGGACACATAATGTCCTTTTCCCTTAATGTTAACAGTAGCCTTGAGAGTTTTCTTAAATTACTATTCCAACTTATTATCGAGGAATGAATGATGAATCCTTCAGTGTTTGTAAGAAGAGATGAAGCAGTCAAAGGATGTAAAAATTGGGTAAACTATGAACACAACAGAGGAGAGAGGTTGGCCATTGTTTAAAGAAATTAACAGTGGATTATCGTTTTTAATTTTAGTGTCAATAAATTGGAGCCATTGATTCTATTTTGCTGATGTGGCATACTTGACCAAAAAAATACTGGAGGGGAGTAACCACGCCATTTTTATAGTACTATATCCTAATTATTGTAACGTCGTCTGTTGTCTATTAACTTTAGTGAAGCTTTTCCTTTTATGTACTTGGGATAATTTTATAAAGATGGAGTAAGGGGTGTCAAATAGGTTATTTGGATTGAAATTGGGCAGGTTAACATGGGTTGAATTAATGCTCAACCCTGTCAAAATTTGTTGGGGCTAAAATGCACGGAGTCAAGATGAGCTAAATGATGGGTTAATAACGTGAGCCGCCTAACATAACTCACGTTTTAAATATTTTGAGAAACTAAAAATATTTGACTATAAATATTTTCCCACTCATGCTTTTCTAAATAAAGGGGTTTTCTGAAAATCAAATTTAAATACTATTTGAATATTAAAAAATTCAAGCATATGCTTTCACTCAAAATAATAAAGATATTCACTGTAAATATTTCCTCATAAGTTATTCCAATAAAATTTTGTCCGAAATTATTTTAACTTGTTATCCGAAAACTAAATCAAAAGAAAATTAAATGTTATTTGAAGTAATGAATAATGAGTTTGTCACATTCCTCTCTTTTATCCCTTTTCCTCCTTTAAGAAAAAAGAGAAAGAAAAAGTGGGAATATACATTAAAAGATTTGCCAACAAACATTAAGCAGAAAAGTAGAAAACTAATCTAGCTAACAATTTAAAGCAATTGAAATGAGGGAGCTAGCATAAGAGGTCTGATGATTGGTCAAGGGAAGTAATGATTTTCCAAGACCAGAAATGATGATAATAATATAAAATAATTATGAGAAAATGAGCAATCCGCATTATATTATCTCAAATTCACGTTTTTCTATACTTTGACCAAAGATTAGTCATGTTTCAAAACTCCAAAATATCAATATTTTATATAGAACTTGATATGTTTTTTTGCGGACAACAATGTCGGCTCATTACATCAAATATGCCTAAACATTTGGATCGACGTTTTAGGGGTTGTAAAGTGCCCCGAAGTAAGTTTTGTTTGGTTGAATCTTGTTATCTTTAGGTTTAAGTGTTTTCTTTTATAAGGTTTTGATTTAAGTATCTTATTATTTAGTCAAGACATTACTTTATTTTGAATGTACAAATAAAAATATTATATTAAAAAATAATTCATTCAATACGAGAGGTTCAAAATAATTCAAAAATACAATAGCAAAATAATACCAAAATATTTAAAATAATATTTTTAAATATTTATCATGTCCCTCCACCAAGGTTCGATCCGTAGTGGTTGAGGTAAAAAAGTTGTCAAATAGCTAAACTACCAAGCCAAGTTGCATTCAAGCATTATGTAGACACTTTTTAATTTTTATGGTGTTCACTAATGCTACTTATCTTGTTTTCTCAAATTGAATTTCCAACATTGAAATTGACATTCTAAACTTCATCACCACGGGATTTCCATCTTGAAATCTACTTTTTATCATCAGATTTTTACCAGAGAAGAATGAAAATTGTGCACCAATTTGGGGGAAAATTCAAATTGAATGAGATAATGAGCGTTTTTTGAAAAATCGGCCCGGCCAAACCGCCTTGTGGCGTTTGACCCGCTAGATCTCGGAAAAATACCCAAAAAAAACCCCGCATAAAACGGACAACCGAGCGCAAAGTTATGACCGTTTAAAGTTTCATCAATTTACAACTAGTTTTTCTCCCTCTACTCCTTAAAATAAAATTGTCTTGACTAAAAAAAACAAGTTAAAACTTAATAAAATAAAACACTTATAAAGTAAAACACTTAAACCTAACGATAACAAGTCACCAAACAAAACTTACTTCGGGGAACTTTACAACCCTTAAAACGACGAACCAAACGTTTAAGCCTACATTATTATTCGCAGAAAAAGACATCAGTTAAAATATTGATATTCCGGAAAGTTTTGCATGTCAATTTCAATATTGGAAATTCAAGTTGAGAAAATAAGATAAATAACATTAGTGAACACTATAAAACATAAAAAGTGTCAATATATTGCTTAAACCTAAAGATGACAAGATTCAATCAAACAAAACTGACTTCGGGACACTTTACAAGACATTGTTGTCCGCAAAAAAAGATATCAAGTTCTATATAAAATATTGATATTTCGGAGTTTTGAAACATGACTAATCTTTGGTCAAAGTATGAAAAAACGTGACTTTGAGAACTTTAAAATTGTACAAAAAAAAAAAAAAAAAACCTCTAGTGCGCACTAAATGGAACTTAACTGTAAATTTACAGTTTGGTCTTATTGCGCACTAATTTAGTGCGCAAAAGGTAGTTTGATTACTTTTTTTTAGTGGGGTATTTTGGTGCCTTTTGACACTTTTTGAATTAAAAAAGTTGCTTGACTCCCATGCTCATGGGTCCATAGCATTTGTTAAAAAATTAAGTATATAAAAGTTGTTTTTAGAAGTTTAAATTTTAAGATGATTACATATTTTACTACTATATTATAGTGCAGAAATCAGGATATAAATCTTATCGACATCCATTATCAAAATATTTTTATGTGTTTGATCCATTAAAAAGAAGAATTAGGCCTAAACAAACGTACTAAAAGTGTAATTAGTGGCTACTTCAATACATATTTTTCTTTACCTATCACCCACACCAACCCATTGCAATTTTCAGGTAATGGTTTTGCTCTTCTGGAAAGATAGTGTAGTCATGAGATTGCTTAACATACATTAAACATATTCGAAATTACTTCTTATTAGCTAGATGGTTAGAAAATTATTTTCTTCCTTGCCTACCAAGCAGTGAAAATACGTTTTAAAACAGTGAAAATACGTTTTAAAAAATACTTATTTTCAGGAAAACATTTCTCTTTCATACCAAACACATCCTGAACCCATTGTAGAGGCCCAAAGGTCTTGGATACAGAATAATGTTCACTGGAGGTCCTACCATCCCTTAAGCAAAGCACAAAGAAATAGCTAAGGCATACAGTTTAGTGCTGAGAATCCTCCAAAAGTCCATTGCACTCATGTATGTATTTTTTTGGAGGATCCGACACACATCCATCAGCATTTTTGAAGGAACCGACATCACCAATCGGCATTTTGGAAAGGTCCTAGCAACCAGTGTTTTAAAAGGCAGTTTCAAGACTCGCCTTGGGGCGAGGCACTGGCAAAACGCCCTGGGGCTCACGTGCTGGGCTTAGTTTCTGTGAGGCTTACGCCCTAAGCGCCCGACTGTACGCCTTAAACAAGCCTAACGCCCGACGCTCGGGGCTCGCCTAACAGTTCTTACACAATTTATATATTAAATTCTTTAATTAAAATCGTTGAACCTTATAATTCTTTAACAAATGAATGATACTTAATAGTTTTTCATCTATAGAAATAAGAAGATTGAGTGTAACTCAAATAACAAGTCGTAGTATTACATATTTACTATTTGAGAACATCGTGAGGATATCACTTAATATTTCTTTTAAAAATACATAGCCGATTTGTACATGTTCACTTGTCATTGGTCTTTTGTCCTATATATCAAAATTATCATATTTTATTACTTCACTATTTGAAAGTAATTTTCATTTTATTCATGAAGGAATTATGTTTTAATTATAATACTGATAAAGTTTATTGATATAAAATGAATAGTATGATAGTAATATTGTTTAAAGAAATTGTGATTTTTTCTTTGTTTGAAAAGTTAAGATGTTAGAGTTGATTTGTATTCCATAATAGCTTTTATTTCACTGTATTGTTTATACTTGTAAAATTATGTTATATATAATTACAAGTTGTAAGTAGGGGTGGCTCAAGGGTGAGGCTAGTAAAGCTTTTGTTTTAGACCCTCAAACTTTTGAGGCCCCAAAAAATTTTACCGATGAATTTTATGATTTAAGTTTCTTTTAAATAATATTGAAGATTGTAAAAAGAAGTACAAAATATATATAAAAAAAGAAAGAAAAAACACTATCTACGCTTTAAAACTTTGAACTAAACTACTCAAATCTTCATATTATTAAATAAAGTTTTTATAATAACATCCTAGATAATGTTTTTAAAACACATGGCTAGTATCTTATTGACTTGAATTGATCCTCACTAATATAAATACTAATGTTACTATTATCATTTATTTACAATTTTCTTTTATTTTTTTTATGTAATTTTACCTATTTAAAAATATTTATTGTAATTATAATATTTTACGAATACTAAAAATATATACCCGTGGGGCTTACGCCTCGCAGGGGCAAATGTAAAACGCCTGCCTTACGCCTCCACCTTTTAAAACACTGCTAGCAAGATAGGATAGAACTACCAAGGCATACAGTTTTGTGCTGAGAATCTCTCACACAATAGAGGTGATTGTCCACTTCTGAAAAAAATCATACAGTGATAGAAATCATAGAATTCACAAGTCAAAGGTCAAATTTGAAACTATTTTGAAATCAACCTGCATGTGATCCTCTCTGAAATCTAACTATCACAATTCTCGCGGGTTTCACATATAAGCAAATACTGCTATTATATAATATGCAGCTCAAAACCTCATGAACATAACATGTTAAAAACTTCATCACACGAAAATCACACAAAAGTTTGTTTTACAGAATTGCAGAAAATGCATAAGCAAGAGATAGCGAATTGTTTACATTGATGTAAGCTATACAGTTTTCTCTTTACCAGATGCTATGCTTTCTGTACACTGTCAACAAATGAATGAATGGTGTAATTTGGAGAACATCTGTTTTGTAATGTATTCTATAGACTATACTTACGATATATCCTAACTAAAGCCAAATTGGCAGAGAGGAACTAGACTTGCATCAATTACTTAAGACTAATGAAAAGCCACTGCACCTATTCGAGAGTTTTATCGTGCCCACTCGTGAAACAACATTTAAACAAACTCTTTTTCTTCTTCTTCTTCTTCTTCTTCTTCTTCTTCTTCTTCTTCTTCTTCTCCTAACTAAAGCCAAATTGGCAGAGAGGAACTAGACTTGCATCAATTACTTAAGACTAATGAAAAGCCACTGCACCTATTCGAGAGTTTTATCGTGCCCACTCGTGAAATAACATTTAAACAAACTCTTCTTCTTCTTCTTCTTCTTCTGCCTCCTCATCCATCCAGCCACTGGGGCCAAGACATCCTTTGATTAAGCAAAATCACTTCCCAAGACATACTAAATAGCCAACAAAGGCAAATAACAAGAATGACACAAAAAAGTCCCAAAAGAGAACAATGGGTAAAATACTTGGTCGTGAAGGCAATGTTCCAGTTTCATCAAAGACTCTTTTCCTCAGCTTCCCGATCTTAAACACCGTAGTTGTGATAAGATTTTCATATATTGTCCTTTTAAATTCGAGCACGGAAATCATCATCTGAGGAATCTCCTCTTCGGTGTTGTTACGCATAAGCATTCTAATAGAGCCATCTATATTTTTGAATTCCTTATTGTATGTTTCCAAATCTTCTCATAATATGAGCATTGCTCCCCATGATGGGAGACTCTCATAATAGTCAAGTTCGTCTGGTGATAGGTCAGCCATTTTCGTTATAGGCACCCTCCCAGAGATATTCTGCCTCCTCATCCATCCAACCATCTTCTTCTTCTTCTTCTTCTTCTTCTTCTTCTTCTTCTTCTTCTTCTTCTTCTTCTTCTTCTTCTGCTTCTCCTGCTTCTGCTCCTTCTCCTGCTCCTTCTTCTCCTTCTCCTTGTCCTCCTCCTCCTTCTGCTCCTCCTTCTGCTCCTCCTCCTCCTTCTTCTTCCTCCTCCTCTTCTTCTTCTTCTTCTTCTTCTTCTTCTTCTTCTTCTTCTTCTTCTTCTTCTTTTCTTCCTCCTCATCCTTCCAGCCACTGGGGCCAGCAATATCAGTAACATCTGTGTTTGCAGGCACCCTCTCAGAGATATTCGTATTTATTGCTTCTGGGGTAGATTCATTGCCAAGGGCATTTACAAGGAACTCCGATACTTTCTCAAATTATGGTCGATCTGCTGGATTCTCCGACCAGCAGGACTTAATGAGGAATTCAATCTCCTTAGGAATGCCATCCGTGCTCGGCCTCACGTTCTAGAATTTACCAACAAAAATGAAAAATATTACATTCTATCAAGTGCTAACAACAACAACAACTATCAATCAGGCCAATCAAGTTGAGATCCAATATTGTTTGAAAATATATTTATGTCTCTAGTTCTAGCATATTTCTACTAGCATATTCTGCTCAGTCCCTAGAAAATTATTTGATGCTAAACGTCTGTAACTGCAACGTTCAAACAAAACTAACATATATTCAAATTAACTTCAACACAAACTAATATATGGGATAATCACATTACATGTTGTAATACACAAAATATACATATGATATACATCAACATACATATAATATACATAATCAACGTATAGGTTTTGTTTATTTTGGCTAGCGCCTGTAGTTAATTTTGGCTGACGGGCCAAAAAGGAAAAAATCCAGGAAAAACAACAACTACCAATCAGGCGCAAGCAAGTTGGGGTCAACTATATATGACTCCTCACCATGTCGCTCCATTTAAGTTCCAATATTATTTTAGAAATAATAAGTCTCTCTAGTACTAGAAGTTCTCCATACTTTCTACTAGCATATTCTTTCCAGTCCTTGGAAAATTATTTGATGCTTAACTTCTATAACTCCAACGTCTAAACAAAACTAGAACATATAAAACAAAATAACGGTTGTGTTATAAGGAAAAGAAGCGTACTAGAGTTGCATCAATAGCTGCGAACAAGCTTTTTTTCCCCTTGAACGGAGTGTTGTTGGTGAGTAGCTCCCATAAAATCATCGAGAAACTGTAGACATCCACTTTATGATTGTAGTGTTTCTTCACCACATGAATAGTTGGTTCTAAGACGATCAACTGGAATTGGCAAAATGGTAAGCATATAATATGATTATTCAGGAAGTAATTTTTTTAGCCCAATGTAATACACACACACACACACACACACACACACACATATATATATATATATATATATATATATATATACCTCAGGAGCCATCCAGCGGTATGTACCAACGTCTGCGGTCATTTCAGTTTCTACCTCCTCCCTAGCTTATCCAAAGTCAGCTATTTTAATTTTTTTCTTGTCTTCAGTGAGAAGTAGATTACCTACAGATGTACCACACAAATATTTATAAGACAGATTTTGAGAATGATTTTTTATTATTGAAATTACCCAATAGATTCCTCCTCCACCTAGAGACAATTTGAGGATCTGGAATCAGTTGCTTCAGAATATGCACGGCCTTGTATACATTTGAAACTTTTTTGTATATGTACGCATTAGCTTTCCATGAATAAGAAAATGGACATATGTGATTGTTAATCTATCCTTCATACTAAACGCTATAACGGGTTCAATAGATTCAACACACATTACTTTCCGCTTGTCCAATGCAAAACATTGTATGTTTGTATATATGTGTATGTGTAATATATATACTAGATTCCTTCTGAACCAACTGACTACAAATCCTAGATTCATTTCTGATTCTAAATCTTCAAAACATCATGAAATGGAAGTCATGCAAGTAAAATTGCCGTAATGCCGTAAAGCAATAACCGTGATCACTTGCTTACTCACTTAAAACTTGAAGTGAAATAGAGAACTGATAGTTTGAGAGATATGGGAAATACTTGTCTTCAGATCACGGTGAATGATGCCAATTCCATGCAAATACTCCATTGCTCGAGAAATTCCCAATGCAAAACTTAGAGAAACAGTTAAATCCGGACAACGTGGTCGGATGCTCCGCAGGTACTTTTGAAGTGTATCACCCTTCATTAACTCCATGTTGAAAAAAAAACTTGTTCACATTATTTAATTTGTTCACATTATATTTAATTTAGTTCATCAACTAGCAGATTAATGTATTAGGAGATACATGAATTGGTGGAAAATTCTAGATTAGTCTAGTGAGTTCTTATTCATGTCCTTGGAGGATGTGAAGTGTGAAATTATTAATAGTGATACATGTATGCTAGGCTAAATACATGGATGAATTCACCTATAAATAGTCATGTAATCTAGCCATTTGAATCAAGCCAAGTTGAATAGAAAATCATCTTTCCTCCATTTCTCTTCTAGTGAGTTTTGAGTATTATTTGTGCTGTCTTGCTCTCCCAAATTTCCAACATTTGGTGTCACACCCCAATCCTGATAGGGCATGATGGGCACCCGACCCTTACTTAGAGTCGAGCGAACCCATTGGCTCTCGTTATACTCATAATCTCACTGGACTTTCAGGTCATGAATTGAAATGCATAATGGAAGCTTTTCAGAAAAATATTCTTTTCGTCTTTCTTAAACCAAGTAAAACTGTAATCATATGAAATCTATAAAGTAATGTATACTGAATACATCGGCTTAAATAGCCGCTTACTAGACTGGCAGGCTATATATGTGACTCTGTCTACAAAGTCTCTAACATAAATCATTATACCATGACATAGATACTCTGACTCGGCAACACTCCGGAAAGAAATGGAGCTCGCCAATCCAGCTGGAACATCTTCTAGCCATGTTATCTACTCATCTGTATACACCTGCGTGGCATGAAACGCAGCGCCCACAAGAAGGGACGTCAGTACGAATAATGTACTGAGTATGTAAGACATGAATGACAATATAATGTAGATATGAAAGATATCAAGGAGTAAGAGAGATAACCTGTACCTCTGAATGCCTCATAAGGCGGATGCCATGCATGCTTAGCCTTTAAAAAAACATTTTATACATATACATAGTACCATGCCCGGCCATTAAGGCTCGGTGTTATCATCATTAGCCTGCGTCCAAGGCAATATCATAACATGCCCACTGCAGTGGTGTGCACATCTACGTGCCATGCCCGACCGACTATAGCGCGGCGCGGTGTGAGAAAATACATACATATATATAAATCATGCATGAGAGCCAAGTAAAAGCTATAAATACATCGGAGTAACGTAAGGTCGGTAACCTCCGATTGTGTTATGGAATAATCATCGTCGCTTTGTCTCACCTTGAAGGAGCAATTATTATAAGGTGAGACTATCAATGAAGAATAACATTAAGAGAAAACATAGAATAAGATCATAAATCTCATAAGGCATCAATTCATATACTTTCGGAATCTAAAAAAAAAATAGTCATCATCCATGAATAAAATTGAGGCATCAAGAAATAGTTTAACATTCTTATATCGTCATTGAAATCATAAACTTGGAACCTTTAAACATGAAATCATTCTCATCATAGTCATCATAGAAATATTCTCACCCTTGACATCATCGTCGTCATTGTAAAACATATCCATCGTTGTTGTCATAAAAGCTTACGGAGTCATAAACCTCTGGTTTAGGAAATACGAACATTTTGGAAACATTCATGAATTATTAGGAAAGGGGTTATGCCTTGGAATCATGAACATCTAACTTTTGGAAATAAGGAGGCTATGAAAACATTTATGGAATTGTAATCATAGAAATCATGCCTTTGAAAGAAAGGGACGAGCCTTAACATACCTGGAAGATAATTCTCGACTTCTAACTTACTTCCCGTCTTGCAACTCTCTTAAGAATTATTCGTAGCCTCGTAATCTACATATATAACCATTCATAATATCATTAGGATCATCGTCATACGCTCGTCTTAAACACTTAATGAAAGTCCTTTTAGATTCTGTAGAAATTCGGGCAGCATTTCCCCTGTTTATGTGCCTAGCCCGAAATTCCAATTCAACAACCAACAACATCGACAACAATACCAATAGTAGTAACATCATTTCCAACACCAACATATGCCATACAACAGCCCACACACTGTTGTCCAAATTTCTCAACCAACCAACTTGGGGTACGACTAATTAATAACTTTATTTCCATAAAGAAGCCGAAATTAATACTAACAACATCAATAACAACATCCTTAACATTCTACAAGATGAAAATATACATATCTTATCCAAAATTCTCTTCAAGCCTCGATCCATAATTCAACATCAACACAACCAACTATAACTCTATTCTTGCAATTATTCCTTAATCAAACTTGATAAAGAGAGAGATTTGAAGATTCATACCTTGTTTTTATGAAAGTAGCAAAATCTTCAACATTTTCTTGTTCCCATGCTCCTCTAACTCCAAACGAAATTATATTCGTGACTATGCGTTGCCCGGACTTCGATTAGTACTTCGTAGCTTGGAATTTCACTCAAAATCCTCAATTTTAGGTGGCATAAGAGGCCCTTTTTATGGCTGAATTTTCTGGAAATTTTTGGAACATTTTGGATGAAAAAAATTGGGGTTTTAACCCTTTTTATAGGGGCTGAGGCGGCGCACTGTAGCCACAGTACTGTAGCAGTACTGTATCGCCCTGTTTCTGCGTCAACAGTTCAGTTTGTAACGTCTATAATTCTCTACTCCGATGTCTTATCAGCGAACGGTTTGTTGCATTACAAACTAGACTCGACGAACTTCGTTTTGGGCTTTTGAAACACCTTAAAACTCCATATATACTAGGAGATATGCGCCTCCAAAGTTGACTAAAAATCCTTCCAGCATTTCTCAAATTTTCGTCGAATTTATTTTCTTCAATTTGCTCGATCTCGAAATATTCCGAAACTATCCATACATGATATTTATCACTTATTATAATAATAATGGCCATGTTCTCGTGTTTCAAAATACTCTTTCCCGATTACGACTTACGAGATCGTAATTCACTATTTTTCTTCGTTGTTACGTACTTTCCGTGGCTTGTGCCTTTCAAAATATCACGGGACGTCTCCGACGCTCCATTACTACGGTGAGGTACATGTTATACTCATGCTCTGAAAACGCGGGGTATAACATTTGGTATCAGAGCCGGTGTGTTTGAGAGACAACAAAACGTAGAGAGAAAATGACTAACACCAATGGAACTCCATTCCAAGTTCCGATGCTCACTAAAGAAAATTATGGAAGTTGGTGCATCCGAATGAAGGCTTTGCTTGGAGCCTATGATGTATGGAAAATTGTGGAGAGAGGCGTTGATGAAGAAGATGATGCCGCTGCGACAAAGAAGAAAGACCAAAAGGCACTCACACTCATCCATCAAAGTTTGGATGAAAAGATGTTCGAGAAGGTTGCAAATGCAACCAACTCCAAGCAAGCATGGGATATTCTTCAAACTTCCTTTAAAGGTTTGGACAAGGTGAAAAAGGTTCGTCTCCAAACCTTAAGAGGAGAATGTGAATCGCTGCAAATGAAGGAATCCGAATCAGTTTCGGATTATATTTCAAGAGTCTTGGCGGTTGTCAATCAAATGAAGAGATATGGTGAAGAGTTGAATGATGATAGGGTCGTTGCAAAAATATTACGATCCCTAGATTCAAAATTTAATTATATTGTTGTTGCCATTGAAGAGTCCAAGGACTTGGACACCATGACCATAGAAGAACTCACGGGTTCTTTGCAAGAACATGAAGAAAAATTGAAGAAACCGAAACAAGAGTCGGTTGAACAAGCTTAATTTGCAAGCAAAACTTTCTTCGAAGGAGAAATATGAACGACGTGGCTCACAACAAAGAGGTCGTGGGCGTGGAAGAGGTCGTGGTAGAGGAGGAAGAGGTGGTAGTCAACCTCTGACCAAAGAAAATAGAAGTCAAGACTCCAATCAAGGAAGAGGCCGCGGAAGAGGTAGAGGATGGAGGTCAAATCAAGGAAGGTATGACAAATCAAATATTGAATGTTATACTTGTCATAAATATGGTCATTTTTCTTGGGAATGTAAAAATAATTTTGAGGAGATAAATAATTTTGTGGAGAGAAAAAATGAAGATGAAGATGACACTTTACTCATGGCATGTAAAGAAGAAGAAAGTGTAGAAAGAAATAAATGGTACCTTGATTTCGGTGCAAGCAGCCATATTTGCGGGAAGAAGCATTTATTTGCTGAGTTTGAGCAATTTAATGGTGGCAACATCACTCTTGGAGACTCTTCAAAAGTTTAAATCAAAGGAAAAAGTACGATTTTAATTCGTTTGAAAGATGGAAGTCATCAATTTATCTCCAATGTCATGTATATACCGGAAATGAAAAGTAATATTCTGAGTTTGGGACAACTTTTGGAGAAAAATTATGACATTCATTTGAAAGATAAAAAGTTGACTATGAAAGATGAAAATGGGAGATTGTTAGCCAAAGTTCCTATGGCTAAAAATAAAATGTTTGTTTTGAATCTTCAAAGTGATGTACCAAGGTGCTTATTTTCATGTGTCAAAGATTCATCTTGACTTTGGCACATGAGATTTGGCCATTTGAATTTTGATAGTCTTAAGGTTGATGAAAAAGGAAAATATGGTGAAAAGGTTGCCAACCATTAACCATCCTAATCAGCTTTGCGAAGGATGTCTTTTTGGAAAGCAGTCAAGGAAAAACTTTCCCAAAGAGTCATTGACAAGTGCACGGTGTCCTTTAGAGTTGATTCATATGGATGTGTGCGGACCTATCAAGCCAGCCTCACTTGGTAAAAGTAATTATTTCCTTCTCTTTATTGATGATTATTCTCGAAAAACTTGGGTATATTTTTTGAAGGAAAAATCTAAGGTGTTTGAAAACTTCAAGAATTTTAAGAGCATGGTGGAGAAACAAAGTGGCTACCAAATAAAGTCACTTTGGTCCGATAATGGTGGAGAATTCACTTCAAATGAATTCAAGGCTTTTTGTGGAAAAAATGGAATACGTCATTTTTTTACCGTTCCAAGATCGCCTCAACAAAATGGCGTGGTGGAGAGGAAGAATCGAACTATTCTCAACATGGCAAGAAGTATGTTGAAGAGCAAAAATACGCCAAAGGAGTTTTGGGTTGAAGCAGTTGCTTGTGCGGTGTATTTATCAAATCGGCGTCACACCAAGAGTGTTCGTGGCAAAACACCGCAAGAGGCTTGGAGTGGTTTCAAACCAAAAGTTGCTCACTTGTGAGTGTTTGGAAGCATTGCTTATGCATATGTGCCGGATGAGAAGAGATCTAAGCTTGATGAAAAAAGTGAGAGGTATGTTTTCGTTGGTTATGCGCAAATATCTAGAGGTTATAAGTTATATAAACCAAGAAATGGCAAGGTTACCATAAGCAGAGATGTTGAAGTTGATGAAGATAGTGCTTGGGAATGGAAATCTAAAGAGAAAGATTACTCTTTTAGTCCATTCCTTGATGATGAACATGATGAAGAAGTTATGGAGCAGCCTACTACACCACCTACAACACTTCCACTGCAAGTTCAAGAAGTTGGGGAATCAAGTTCAAGTAGTGTACCTCGAAAGTCTAGAAATCTTCGAGACTTGTATGACGCAACAGAAGAAGTAATAGAAAATTTAAGTGATTTAAATCACTTTTTTTTATTAGTGGACAGCGAGCTTGTAAGTTATGAAGATGCTGCTGGTAATCCAAAATGGAGAGATGCGATGGATGAAGAAATCAGGGCAATCAAGAAGAATGACACTTGGAGTTGGAAAAACTTCCAAAAGGAAAAAGCACCATTGGAGTCAAATGGGTTTACAAGCTAAAGAAAAATTCCAAAGGAGAAGTAGAGAGGTACAAAGCAAGATTGGTAGCAAAGGGGTACAAGCAAAAGACCGGTATTGATTATGATGAGGTGTTTGCACCAGTTGCTCGTTTGGGGACAATCCGCTTGATTATTTCTTTGGCAGCTCAGAATCAGTGGAAAATTCATCAAATGGATGTGATTTCGGCTTTCTTGAATGGGATTTTGGAGGAAGAAGTATACATTGATCAACCTTTGGGCTATAAGGTTGAAGGAGATGAAGATAAAGTGTTGAAATTGAAGAAGGCTCTTTATGGCTTGAAACAAGCTCCACGGGCTTGGAATTGTAGAATTGACAAATACTTCCAAGCAAATGGTTTTTTAAAATGTCCACATGAGCATGCACTTTATGTAAAAATTAATGAAGATGGTGACACATTACTTGTTTGTTTGTATGATGATGATTTGATCTTGACAGGAAATAATCCAAAGATGTTTGAAGAATTCAAGACATCAATGACAAGAGAATTTGAGATGACGGACATTGACCTAATATCATACTATCTTGGCATTAAAGTGGAGCAGAAGAATGATGACATCTTTATTTCTCAAAGAGAATATGCAAAGGAGATTCTCAAGAAATTTGAGATGGAGAAGTGCAAGCCTGTTAGAACCCCCGTGGATTGTGGAGTTAAACTGTCCAAGCGTGAAGATGGAGAAAATATCAATCCCACATACTTCAAGAGTCTTGCTGGAAGCTTAAGGTATTTAACTTGTATGAGACCCGATATTCTCTTTGGTGTTGGACTTGTCAGTCGCTTTATGGAAACTCCAACAACTTCTCATTTAAAAGCAGCCAAAAGAATACTCCGGTACATCAAAGGTACACTTGATTATGGAATTTTTTGTTCATCTTCCAAGGACTTCAAGCTTGTTGGCTATTGTGATAGTGATTGGGCTGGTGATGTTGATGACTGGAAAAGTACTACCGGGTTTGTTTTCCTTTTTGGAAATTCTGCATTTACATGGAATTCCAAGAAGCAACCAATTGTGACTTTGTCAACATGTGAAGCAGAGTATGTATCAGCTTCTTCTTGTGTTTGTCATGCAATTTGGCGAAGGAGCTTGTTGAAAGAACTTCACCAACCACAAGAAGATGCAACTAAGATTTGTATTGATAACAAATCGGCCATTGCGTTGGCCAATAACCTGGTGTTTCATGAAAGGAGAAAACATATTGACACTAAGTATCATTTCATTAGAGATTGCATATCGAAGAAGGAGGTAGAGCTTGAGTTTGTGAAATCTCAAGACCAAGTTGTGGACATTTTCACCAAGCCGTTGAAGATTGATATTTTTCAAAAGCTGCGGATGGCTCTTGGAGTAGTGAATCAAGTTTAAGGGGGGATGTTGAAAAAATAAACTTGTTCACATTATTTAATTTGTTCACATTATATTTAATTTAGTTCATGAACTAGTAGATTAATGTATTAGGAGATACATGAATTGGTGGAAAATTCTAGATTAGTCTAGTGAGTTCTTATTCATGTACTTGAAGAATGTGAAGTGTGAAATTATTAATAGTGATACATGTATGCTAGGCTAGATACATGGATGAATTCACCTATAAATAGTCATGTAATCTAGCCATTTGAATCAAGCCAAGTTGAATAAAAAATCATCTTTCCTCTATTTCTCTTCTAGTGAGTTTTGAGTATTATTTGTGTTGTCTTGCTCTCCCAAATTTCCAACACTCCATGACTAATATCAAAGATTGTTCGGTGGAGGCGCCAATAAACTGTAAGGATTAGTTTTTTTTTTAAGCGAACCCGCTAGGCACGTGCCAAGGGCTAGTTTTTTTATTAATAATAAAAGCAAACCTCAAATAGAAGAGTACAAGCAAGTGGGGCTAGACCTTACCTTACTAATCCTAATGAGGTACCGAACCTCTACTACTTAACAAGCATGAAGAAAATAAGAACTAGAGAAAATCAGGTATTCTATGATCATCACATCGTTTATAATACGCTCTATGATGATATTACAAAAGAGGATGCTTAAATAATGTAAAAATATAGAAGTCAAGAATAAAGTTGAGTTATCAGCCTCAAACTTCATTTTATATATGTATGAACTTAAAAATATAACTTGCCCGTCTAAAGTAACCTGAAGTATTTTCTTTTTGTCTTCTTCTTCAAATTTCTCCAACAACACTTGATAGTTTATCACTTCTTGGATTTATTGGATCTTGTTAAAGTTGTTGACACTGTCAGATGATTTTGCTTTGCCAGTCGCATCGGTAGGTGCCTTGGAACAAATTCCTCAGTCACCTTACCATCCCAACTATGCTGCCTTCTATGTGTCTTCTTTTTACTTTTGTTGCTTCCACTTCTTTGTTACCTAGGTGAGAGATCCTCATCCTTGGCAACCTTATCAAAGCATATGTCCAGTATATCATCCTCATCATCCCCATTGAACATGTCATCACCCAAGTCAATATCATCTGTCGTAGTTGGACTAAGTCCTGAAACTACAGCGTCCGACTCATGGCTCTTTATCACTATTCCCATATCCTTTAGGGTACTAATCAAGCTCTTCTTAGAATTATCAATTGCATTTGATGTATCCATATTATGCGAGACAAGAGCATGAAGGATATCTCTATTAGTCAAGCTTACTTTTGTAGCGCTTAAATTAGAAGAAGTACATGTTACTGCCATAAATGAATTTGCCTTACTTGAAGGCAAAAATGCAGGTTCTTGAGGACTTAACTTACTCCTAGGAGGTGAAGTAATATGCTCCTCTTCCTCAACTAAATCTGCCCACCTAGGAGCACTCATTTCCCTTTGTTTTTTTGTAGAGTTCAAGAACTCAATCCCTTGATTATCCATATTTTTCTCCATACAATGATCCAGCTGAATTTTTCCAGTAGCGGACAATGGTTCAAAAACATTTTGAGTTGGTAGAATTAAATTAGGATCAACGCACAACTGAACATTCCTAGTCGCACCCTTTTCCTAACTTGGAGAATTACTTCGACTAGCCGAGGAAACAATATGACTTCCAACTGATTTTTTGTTTGCAATCACGGTCCAATTTACGGACGCATTATATTCTTCATTGCTGGAATTTTCAACTTGCAAGTCACCAGGTTTTGAAGCAAACTTCTTCTTGAGACCACGAGAATTTTCAGCTTGTAAATCAGTAGATTTCTCAGTTGTTAGCCTCCCTTGTTCATCGCTACCCCGTCCAGCAAAATTGGCCTTACTCTGCACAGAATTTTCAGCAGCTTCGACATCACCTATAGCGATTAGTTTCTGCCCCGAATCAAGTAGCAACACATCAACCACAACTCTTGGTGTTGCCCCAATTTTATCAACGTTACTAGCTCTTAGTTTCTGCCCTGAATCATCAGTAGCAGCAATTTTAATAGTCACAACTTTGCTTGACTTCGCTACTTCAGTTCCACTTATTTTCTTCCTAGAATTGTTGAGTTCCGACGACACGGACAAAGCTTGATCAAGAGCAGTAGCAGCAACTATTGCATGCCCCCGTTTATCAAAAATTTGTCCAGCTTTTCCAACATGATCAACTAAAACCAACGCTTATTGATCACTCATAGTGGCTGCTTGATCTAATTCCACATCTTGCAAATATTTTTGAACCCCGATAGCATCACCACTCTTTCCAGCCACGAGAGTTGGATTCACATTCTCAAACGATTGACTTGCATCAGGTTGAGCAACTAAGGCTAAAGCTTGATTCCTTGAAGCAACTTCATCTTCAACAGCTTTGCCTTTATTCATATGCTGCCCAAAATTTTCATCTGATTGGACGACCAAATCACGTGACTAAACAACCTGATTTTTATCATCACTCTTCCCAGCCAGAGTAGATTTAATTCCAGCTCGCTTCGCATCTAGCAACTCCCTCACATCACCTTGATATTTTTCGATAACAGTGCCCTTTTTCGCTGTGTCTTCTCGGTTTTTTGCTACATTCTTTACCAGTAATAGTCGACAATCACTTTCATCATGACCTTGGTGCTTACAGAATGTACAATAAGATGGTAGATTATCATACACGAACTTCTTAAAGTACTCCACAATGTTTCCAGATTTCTCGTCGATATATTGCAGTCGCATTCGCTGCGGCAAGTTCGCCAATAAATCAAGTTCGACTTTAACTCTAGCTGTGCCAGGTCTTGACTTCTCTTGGTGGCTTTATCAATAGCAATGGGTTTACCTGCTACTGAGGCAATTGATAGTAACGATTGTTTTGCGAATAACTCCGGAGGTAAATTAGGAAGAGAAATCCAAACAAACGCCTTTGACGTCTCTTCTTTAGGATTGAAACCAATAGTCCATGGAAACACTCTGAATTGGTGTTGTATACCCTTGTATAATAGGTAGTTAACCAATTTAGATGCAGCTAATACGTACTCATCATACCTATCAAATCTAACCAAGATATGTCGACGCGCGAGCCATTCGATAAGGCATCGACCTTGAGTTCCCAGTTGTGTAGGCAGAAGATTTCTCAACTCTTGCATGTCAATTGAATCCTGCGAAAACTTTAGTATCAACGCTTGGTGTAGACCCTCTTCCATAGCATACTGATTTATCTCTTTCAACGTGAATGTAATTGTAGGTTCCCATGAATAATCGCTATCGACTTTAGCACTGTTTTAGACAAATTTTGTGTTGCTTGGTTTGAATTTAGGTGTGTAGCATAGGATGCTTGAGGATTAGGGTTTAAGTTTGGCCCTCCCACAGCCATAGGCTGGGGAGAGAGAGAAACGGTCATGGCTGCCTTCAAGTCGACATAGGAGCCGCAGAGAGAGAAGAGAGCCTGCGTAGGGTTTTTTCTCCACTGTCAATAAGGACCCATTTGGCCATGAGAATTATTCATTTTTTTTTCTGTAAGGATTAAATGACATAAGCATAACTGGTAAAAAGAAAATCGATCACCAATAAAGCGAGGCTATTAAGGCGTACCTTCACAATGTTGTCATGCTTCACTCTAGACAACAAGGTACTTTCCCTCTCGAATTTCTCCTTCCTCAGGGTCAGGGGACTTACACTTGAGGATTCCTCTGGCTGTGTTACTTTAATCGCAACAGGCTGGGATTTATAACTGAAACATGAAATATAAAATGTGCTTCAGAACATCAAGCTTCAGAACAGAATGAGTACTAATAATATGAACTGGAGTACAGAGCACCTTTGCAAGAGTAAATATGCTAGCAGTATTATTTGACACAACTTTTGCAACTCTAGGACACTCCAAAATATTTGACACCATTTCATTGATAATATTATGTGGTACGACTTTTGCAACTTCCAAGGTTTCAAATTTAACTACTACTACTACTATTTTAAAAATTAGTGAGATGTTTAATTTATGTTAACCTTACTTCAACTAATACATAAGCTGCTACAAAGCCTGATTGTATAGGTC
The DNA here is from genome assembly GCF_019175385.1 of Lycium barbarum. Taxonomy (NCBI): domain Eukaryota; kingdom Viridiplantae; phylum Streptophyta; class Magnoliopsida; order Solanales; family Solanaceae; genus Lycium; species Lycium barbarum. Next base: position 110,759,680 of record NC_083347.1, on the reverse strand, counting down.
TAGAGAAGACGGTCCCCTCTCGAGTATTAAATTCTTCGTTAGAGTCACATTATAACCTTTTTTTTTTAATGAAACATCAATCAACTACATTTTGACCTCATATCAGTTGCAAATGGGTATATGTTTATAGGCTGACGTTAACCTACCACAACTCACTTCTTTTATTTAAGTTTAGGACTGGATATACCTTTGCCAAGCTCACACAAGCTCGATTTTTCTGCTAATGAGAAAATGAAGGAAACAATGGAGTAAGATCCCTCCAACATGTCAATTTCTCTCCAACACAATCGAGTTGATGCTCAATTAAAGTAAGAAAAGTTAATCTAAAGTCTATGATAGAGAATTTTCCCTCAGAAGCACTAATCTGAATTGCCAGCACCATATTTCTTCCCTATTTCTTATATTCTCCTATAAGCACCAGACATTTCTTTCAGTTTGTACAATTCCCAAGCTCTTCTTTTCTTTTCTATTATTGTTTTCAGATTATCGCATAAATTAGTCAGCAAAGGGTTGATTTCTTTTTTTCTTCATCGAATCACCGAACTGTCATTCATATTCATATAAGCAATAAACCAAAATGTTCACAAGTTTCAGATACAAACCCCAAGAAACCTCACCAACTAGTAAACATACCAGAGAAACTAGCAACCCTATGAGTACATCTATTCATGTTCCTTCTAAAAGATCGTGATAATTACATTTTTGGACTGCTCCAAAATATAATAGCCAATAGCTGTATATGTTTTGTTTATTAAGTATAAATATACATAATCAGTGTATAGGTTTTGTATATTTTGGTTAGTGCTTGTAATTAATTTTGGGCAATGGGCCAAAACAGGGCGGAGCTACAGTGTTAAAGGGGGTTCGGGGGAACCCAGTAACTTTTGCGTAGACCCTATATTTTTACTATAAAAAACAGTAAAGGTAGATATTATTAATTGCGAACCCACCTATACAAATAAGCGGACGATTTAGTGGTTTCAAACCATGTCCAAACGGGGCCTAATGGAAAGTGGATACATGATATATATGTTAATTAATGATTAATTAAAGTACTTTCGTTAAATTACTCCCTCATCTCAAATTATTTGTCGCTTTTTTGTTTTACACGCCTCTTAAGAAATACTCCATTTGTTTCAATTTACGTGAACCTATTACTATTTGGGAAGCTTACGAGTTGGTTCTTTGACCACATTTTCTTTACCGTTCTTTGACTTATATTACTCGTTATGTAGTTTCTAAATATGTAAATTTTATTTTCACAAATTTGAAAAATCTATGTCAAAATTTACGGTCAAAGTTATAAAGTTTGACCCTCATACTCCGAAAAGATTCACATAAATTGAAACGGAAGGAGTATTAATTAGGCGAGATATCTGACTAACTTTACTCTTATTTATGTCTAAGTTGTAATCTATTATATGTTTACTCTATTTTTGTGTCATCTCCATTAATGAAGGGTAAAATGGGAAAAAATAATTAGTTGTGTCTTGAATTTCTAAAACAACTAATAATTTGAGATAACTAATTTAGTAACCACGAAAGATAATTTGATACAGAGAGAGTACTTACTGATAATAAATTGAATTAATTTGATATAAACACCTAATACACATAAATATTTACTATAGATGTATAATACTACCTCAATCTGGGTGTTCATCAGTTAATTTAGTACTCACCCTGTCTCAATTTATGTGGCACAGTTTGGATTTAAGAGTCAAACAGTTTAAGTTTGATCGTGAATCGGGCATGAAATTTTTAAGTTTTTTGAAATAAAATTTATATATATTTAGAAACTATATAAAAAGTAAGTCACAATAATTGATAATTCCGAAAGGTACCACATAAATTGGAACAAGGGGAGTACGATTTTGAAATATTTTGGTCTGGTATTCTTAATATTCAATTTATTAAATATTATATAAATGCCATACGCAATTAAATTCGATTCGTTACTGTATAGCAGCATTAACTGGAAAATCTAACTAACTCTCTGTTTAACAGCTAATTAATTTACAGACTAACTAACTACGACAGTTGTATAAATAGTGCTTCCGCCACGTATCATCTACTCAACATTTAAAGAAAATTTAGCTGGAAATCATTAGAGTTGGAACTCGGGTTATGATTCATAGTATTAAATAATCACTTCAAATCATTTTTCAAATCCAATTAAAATATGTACCAATAAATATGAGTATATTAATAAATTATGCACTTTATTTATTATTTCTTAAGGGATGTGCATAGTCAAAAGTGGATAAGTAAAAATGAACGGAGAGAGTATTTCGTTAAGAATAGGTTTTTTGTTTCCTAGAAGAAAGAGATAATTGAAGAAATTAAAGTTCAACGGTAGAGCCTCCCCAAACAGGAATTTGAAGTGTAGAAAGCATCAAATTTAATCCATAATCCATCAAATTTTCATGAAGGAATTATTCATAACAACTCACAATCATTTTAGGACTTCGGAGTGTTACCACATTATTTTTTATCAAATGCAGTGCTAATTGCTAAACGATCAAATTTCTTCCATTAGCATTGTTTGTTGAAAAAAATGCATCTATTTTGAACAATAGAGAGAGCGGGCGCATAATCTAAACTCCAATCTAAAATTGTGCAAGTTTGCGGGAAATGTAATTAAAGGTGTAGTCAGGATTTGAAGTTCATGAATTCTAAATTTATCACCGAACTTATAGTCAGTTTAGTTATTGAATTCGCAACTAAATATGCATACATATATACAACAAAGAGTTTGTAATTGTTGAGACACCAGGTAGTCGCAGCAACACAGATTACACCTAGCCAAATACCAACATTATTAGTGTTGGGTCCATCCCCTTATTTTGAGGAAGAAAACACCTCTCTTATTTTAGGGAAGAAAACACTTCCCTTGTTTTGAGGAAGAAAACATCTTCCTTGTCTTTGGAAAATTGTCAAGTGCTTGCTTGAGTCACTAATGACATCAATAGGTTCATCTCATACCTATAAATAGGGAAGCTTTCTCATTTGCTAGACACACCAAAAAATTGAAGAAGACAACACATCCCAAAGAGAGAAAAAAATCTAAGAGAAATACTCTTAGTGAAAGGCCTAAGTAAGAGAAGGTCTTTGAGAGAATTTTTAGAAAAAATTCTTGAATGTAATTGGGATTGAGGTTGTGAGGTTGAGTGTTGTAAACACTTGTAATATTTCTTCTTTAATAAGATCTGCAGCAGCAACGTGGACGTAGCTCTCACATTGAGGGTGAACCACTATAAATCTGTGTGTGCTATTTATTCTTCGCTTACATCACGGCGTAAGTAGGTTCTGTCTAAGGAGGTTGGGATTTAAGTGGTCCAGCTGTGACCCTCCAATCTTTCCTGGGAACCTGCTTACAAAGGTCGGATTTGGGATAAAAATCCTAACAACTGGTATTAGAGCAACAGGTTGTGTTGTGATTTAGAAACGATGGGAGGCGAAGATGGTACGACGCACGACATCGGTAAATTTGATGGTACAGATTTTGCGTTCTGGAGAATGAAAATTGAAGATTATTTATATGGCAGAAAGCTTCATGAACCTCTGAGTCCGAAACTAGAGGAGATGAAGCAAGCAAATTGGGATCTCCTCGACAGACAAGTTCTGGGAGTCATTCGGCTGACGCTGTCGAAGAACGTTGCTCACAACGTGGCAAAGGAAAAGACCACAGCAGATATGATGAAGGTATTGTCTGATATGTATGAGAAACCTTCGACAAATAATAAGGTATTTCTCATGAAGAAACTATTTCATCTAAAGATGATGGAAAATGCTCATGTTGCTGCACACATAAATGAATTCAATACCGTTGTAAATCAATTGTCATCGGTAAAAATTGATTTCGATGATGAAGTACAAGCTCTAATTTTGTTGGCATCCCTACCAAATAGCTGGGAGCCAATGAGAGCAGCGGTTAGTAATTCTGTCGGCAGTGACAAACTAAAGTTCAACGATATTAGGGATCGTATCCTTGCTGAGGAGGTGCGCAGGACAGATTCTGGAGAGGCATCGACGAGTTCTGCTTTTAATGTTGAAAACAAAAGCAGAAATTATGACAAAAACTACAACCGAAATAGGGGCAGATCGAAGTCAAGGAATGGCAGGGGTCAATCCAGACCAGGACGAACACTTGAGGGTTGAAAGTGTGGAAAACCAGGTCACTTCAAGAAGAACTGCAGGGCGCCAAAGAAGAAGGAAAATAAGGGGGGCTGGAATCAACGCTGCTACGGATGACATTGGCGATGCGTTGTTGCTATCAATTGACAGCCCGATAGACTCTTGGGTGCTTGACTCATGAGCGTCCTTTCATACCACCCCACATCATGATATAATGACAAACTACGTGGCTGAGAATCTCGGCAAAGTTTATTTAGCCGATGGAGAGCCGCTAGACGTTGTTGGCACGGGAGACATTAATTTGAAGATGACAAATGGATCCTCGTGGAAGATTACAAAAGTTAGACATGTTCCAAAGCTGATGCGAAACTTGATCTCAGTAGGTCAGCTTGATGATGAGGGATATGATCTCAACTTTGGTAATGGGTCTTGGAAGGTGGCGAAAGGTGCTATGGTAGTTGGCCGAGGAAAGAAGATTGACACTCTCTACATGACGACTAGCTGTCGTGATACTGTTGCTGTGGTTGACAACATAAAGAAGCCAGATTTGTGGCATTGTCGGCTGGGGCATATCAGCCAGAAGGGGATGAAGTTGTTGGTGACAAATGGCTTAATTCCGGAGCTGAAGACGGTGGACCTTCATACGTGTGAGAGCTGCATTCTCGGAAAACAAAAGCGAGTAAGCTTCTCAAATGCAGGCAGGAAGTTGAAGGTCGAGAAGTTGGAATTGGTGCACACAGACGTGTGGGGACCTACCACTGTCCCCTCTCTTGGAGGATCACACTACTACGTGACCTTCATTGATGATTCAACCAGGAAGGTATGGGTTTATTTTATGAAAAATAAATCCGATGTGTTTAGTGTATTCAAAAGATGGAAAGCCATGGTTGAGAATGAAACAAACCTCAAGTTAAAGTGTTTGAGGTCCGACAACAGCGGAGAATACACCGATGGTGATTTCAAATGGTACTGTGCCGATAATGGGATCAAGATGATGAAGACTATTCCTGGAACGCCGCAACAAAATGGAATAGCCGAAAGAATGAACCGAACATTGAACGAGCGTGCTCGGAGTATGAGAATACACTCTGGACTGCCCAAGACATTCTGGGCAGATGCAGTCAATACCGCGGCCTTCTTAATTAACCGAGGACCATCAGTTCCCTTGGATTTCAGAATTCCAGAAGAAGTATGGAGTGGCAAGAAGGTAAATCTTTCATTTCTGAAAGTGTTCGACTGCTTATCATATGTTCATAATGATGATACGGCTAGAAGCAAGCTTGATCCAAAATCAATCAAAGAAGTGTTACTTTATTGACTATGGTGACACCGAGCTTGGTTACCGATTTTGGGATGAACAAAATCGGAAGATCATCCGAAGCAGGAATGTTGTCTTCAACGAAGAGGTACTGTACAAAGACAAGTTGCAAAGAAATTCAGAATGTCAGGACAAGGAATCGGAAATAGTCGATTTGAGGGACTTCCCGACACCTGAGCCGCAGCCAAGTACAGCCGAGGCAGAGGAACAAACAATCCGAGAAGGTGCTGATGAAAGTGTTGATTCTGAAACAAATAAACAGACGCCAATCATAGAACTGCGTAGATCATCCAGGATCAGGAAGCCGATTCACAGGTACTCCCCATCCCTCAACTACATTCTAATCACTGATAGAGGGTGTTACGCCCTATTTTGAACGGGGTCCAATATAGTTTGCAACTTCACGGTTCTTCTAACTGGTTTTAAAAGGGTTAGAGTCGCCACCTAATTTTTAAGGAAAAATAGGAAACCTATATGTATTTGTGTGTCTACTCCATTTTTAGTCCACGAAACCTATGAGATTCTAGATAAAGGTTTTATTTACCCCGAGGGGAAGGTATTAAGCATCCCTCAGAGCCTGTCCGAAGACAGTCCTTAGACTTAGTTTAATTGAACACTAGAGGGGATTATTTATCTGTTTATCATTATTATTACCTGTTTTCAAAATGTTATGACTTCATGAAAAGCTACACTAAATGATAATATACTAAGTATAACAGTGTATAAAAATGTATTTATATCAAGTATCAAGTATTCATAAAGAATGTATAGTAAAAAAGAATATGTAAAAGAGTATAAAGAGAATGTACCTCGTAAGTATAAAAGTATATCTGTTAATACAAAGAGTGTATATATATGTTAGTGTAAAGAATGTGTAACTATATTAAGAGTATAAAAAAAAATGTAAGACTATGTAAAAAATAAATATATCAAGGATATAAAGAATGTGCGTCTATGTAAGAATGTATGGATATTAAATAAATAAAGAATGTATTTTCAAGAATAAAAGAGTGTATATCGAACATAAAATGTCTAAAGAATTGTATAACTAGGTATATTAGTCCATAAAGAATGTAAAAATAATCTACGAATATTCATTGGTGTAAAGAGTTTATATAACACAATTATTCAGAAAAGTAAAGTTTATTTGACTTGTTTCTACTGTTTAGTTAAAAAAAGAGTGTTTGTTTAATGAATATCCTATCAAAAGAATAAGGAATAAAATAATTATAGAAAGTATTGATAAAAAATAAGTATAAGGAATTGTGGATAAAAAATGAGTGAAAATGTGTAATGCCTCTAAAAAATAAAAGATTTGTAAATGGACGACTTAATATTTGTTTAGCGTTAAAATGTGAATTTAACTTAATCAAAAAATGCATTAGTGTACATGAAACAATATAAAATATAAGTTGTATTAAGAGTGTATAAGGAATCTAAATTAAAGGATGAACTAGTATTTTTGCCTAATCGTCAAAAGTGTGAATTTATTTAATAAAATATTTAAAACAAGTCAATTTACTAAATGACTGCTAAAATGCAAGGACTCTTTGTTACAAAACTATTCCCTTAATTCAGCCAGCTGATCCAACTAAGTATAGCTAAATTAAGTCAAATTGTTCTAAACAAGAAAGAATCACGAATCCCACAAAAATATTTGTTTTCATCTACTTCCAGCTATGAACACATAAAAAGACAATAAAGCTTGCAACAGATCTTTGAAGAAAATAAAATAAGTAGAAATAAACAAGACCATCGAACCAATTTGACCACACATAATTTAGACGGCCTAAGTCTTGCCTAAAGCGAATGATAATTTTAAGTTTAACAAACAAAACGACAAGTAAATAAATATATCAACCCGTCATTCCAAAAATAAAGTTTTCACTATACTATGAGTTTATATTTTGTACAGTTATATAAAAAGAATGCGAAAAGTAAATACAAACAGTGATTCGATGAAATCCTCGGGTTCCTTCCGAGTGTCGTCTCCGGGATGTATCTCCGGATACCTGTATAAACATTTAGTAAAAGTGTTAGTAAGAAAATAAATAACTATCGAATAAATTAAAGAAATAATGAATAAACTTAAAATAAAAAACCGTCTTTTGTACATGGGAGGCCTTGGAAATCGACGGAAATTTCTTCATCGGCCAAAATGTCGTAATTATTTTGGTTCAAACCAGCCACATCATTGAGAAAGAAACAAAATACACAATCTGATGCCCAAAGATGTTTCCCTCCTCTTCTTACTATTTTTTGTTCTAAAAAAAAAGTATATGTATGAATCTGGCTATGTGAGATAAAACTAAACAGGAGGGCTTGAGAGTGGAAAGAGTTGGGCTGGTTGTTGTCTTTGAACAAATGAGAAGGTGAAAAATTTATTTTTGCTTGAGATCAAAGAGAGGATAAGATGAGAAAGCTTGAAACAAATTAAAGGGATGAAAAAAAGGAGGAAGGGAACGAAAAAATTAATCAAAATGAACTAAAAAAATCTGATCTGTATAAATTATGTAAAGTGTAAATCATAAATGTGCTTGTAATGTGCAAGTGTTTAAAAATTAAAATGCATAGAGCATGAACAATGACTAAAGAATGTGTGTGCAGTAGATGAAATATGAAAACGTAGAGCAAACAAAATAGTAAAATGAATTGAAAGAAGAATCTGTGAGGTTGTTTGTTGGTGGCGTCAAAACAGAGGGAGATAAGAGAGAGCAGCGGGGAAAAGAGGAAAGGCAGTGGCATCGTGGTGGTGTTAGGGGTCGTGTTTCGCTGCTGCTCCAGTTCACCGGAGCAGTGAAGAAGGCAAAAAAAAAAAATAAGGGCAGAAGGTTGTGTCGTAGTGGTGGCTTTGGCGGTGAGAACGGAGGGAGCAAAGGGCTGGTGGTGTTGGTCTAGAGCTCCGGCGAGCTCATCACCGGAGAAGATGGTGGAAGGGGGGTAGGGGCGACTGTTTTTGGAGAAGTGAGGAGAGGGAGTAGAGGGCTGTGGTGTCATTGTGGTTATGGTTTGGAGTTCACCGGAGCTCCGAGCTCCGGCGTGGAAGGGGGTGGCGGCGTGGCTGTGAGAGAGAGAAGGTGAGGGGAGAGAAACTTCTAGGATTTAGGAGGAGAGAACCCTTTAGAAATCTGAAAAAATGAGATGTGTAGTGTGTGTTGAAGATTGTGTCCTAAAATTAACTCCTCCCTTTTTCCTTATAATACAAAATGACCCCTTATTTTATCCAAAGAATAAAAGATTACACCCCTTTGTCTCCTCAATGCTTATTTTAATTCCTGGGTTATTGTCCAATGGGGATTTCACTCTTTTAACCAATGTATAAAAATTTATTAATCAATGGATTAAGAACCCAACCCATCACCTCAAATGTCAACTTTTAAAAAGGTGACGAGACCTTGACTTGATCGAATTTTTGCTCTGCGTTTAAAAATTAATTGCTCCGATTTTCTCTGCACTGTCGGACTGTACTAAAATATAGTTAATTAATACATGTATAAATAATAACGTAAGTATAAAATATAAATATTAATGTTCAAGATATGAAAAAATGTATTGCTATAAAATTAAGAGGCAATTATTAATTGCACAAAAATTGTAGTATTACGCTGTACATGTGCAAAAATAATGATTCTTAAAAATGACAATAAATTGATAAAATTGCTAAAATAAGGATAATCATCAATAAATTGTCGCAAAATGTAAAAATGTGTAAAATATGTGTTTCGCGCCCTAAAACGTTAATTTTAAGCACGGCGAGCCAAAATTAGGTGTCAACAGAGGGGAGCCGAAATGTTATGAAGAAGCAATGCAAGTCGATGAATGGACTAAGTGGGAGCTGGCAATGAAGGATGAGATGGATTCACTATCGACAAATCATACATGGGATTTAGCCGAGTTGCCAAAGGATAAGAGGGCATTGCAAAACAAATGGGTTTATCGGATAAAGGAAGAACCCAATGAAAGCAAGCGTTATAAAGCAAGGCTGGTTGCAAAGGGATTTCTACAGAAAGAAGGCATCAAACTCTCACAAGAAGAATATGTGAGGAAAGTTATCAAAAGGTTCAACATGCATGATGCCAAGCCAGTCAGCACTCCCTTAGCTGGACACTTTCGGTTATCAAAGGATCAGTCGTCAAAAACCGAGGATGAGAAGAAGCAGATGGACAAGATACCTTATGCATCTGCAATCGGTAGTCTTATGTATGCAATGATATGTACAAGGCCAGACATTGCACATGCAGTGGGAGTTGGCAGCCGATTTATGAGCAATTCGGGAAAACAACACTGGGAGGCTGTGAAGTGGATATTTAGATATCTGAAAGGCAGCTCGAGTTCGGCTCTGTATTTCCGAAAATCAAAAACAGGATTGCAAGGGTATGTTGATGCTGACAACGGTGGTGATGTTGATAGCAGAAAGAGCACATCCGGGTATGTTTACACCTTCGGAGGTACTGCAATCTCTTGGGTTTCCAAGTTGCAAAAGATAGTAGCTCTCTCTAGTTGTGAGGCTGAGTACGTTGCTGTGACGGAGGCCATAAAGGAAATGATGTGGCTACAATCTTTTCTGCGGGAATTGGATCAGGACCACGAGGGAAGTGTGCTATATTGTGATAGCCAAAGTGCCATTCATTTGGCAAAGAACCCGGTCTACCATGCTCGAACGAAGCACATACAACTCCGGTACCATTTCATTAGATCAGCTTTGGAAGATGGAGCGCTAGTGCTTGAGAAGATCGCAGGGAGTCAGAATCCAGCAGACATGCTGACAAAAGCAGTGACGATAGACAAACTGAAGCTATGCTCAGCTTCAGTTGGCCTGCACGAAGTATGAAACTAAGAAAGAGCTGCTGCATCGATCAAAGTGTGAAGACAAATTAAAATTAGTCTTCAAGTGGGAGATTTGTTGGGTCCATCCCCTTATTTTGAGGAAGAAAAACCTCCCTTATTTTAGGGAAGAAAACACTTCCCTTGTTTTGAGGAAGAAAACACTTCCCTTGTTTTGAGGAAGAAAACACTTCCCTTGTTTTGAGGAAGAAAACATCTTCCTTGTCTTTGGAAAATTGTCAAGTGCTTGCTTGAGTCACTAATGACATCAATAGGTTCATCTCATACCTATAAATAGGGAAGCTTTCTCATTTGCTAGACACACCAAAAAATTGAAGAAGACAACACATCCCAAAGAGAGAAAAAAATCTAAGAGAAATACTCTTAGTGAAAGGCCTAAGTAAGAGAAGGTCTTTGAGAGAATTTTTAGAAAAAATTCTTGAATGTAATTGGGATTGGGGTTGTGAGGTTGAGTGTTGTAAACACTTGTAATATTTCTTCTTTAATAAGATGTGCAGCAGCAACGTGGACGTAGCTCTCACATTGAGGGTGAACCACTATAAATCTGTGTGTGCTATTTATTCTTCGCTTACATCATGGCGTAAGTAGGTTCTGTCTAAGGAGGTTGGTATTTAAGTGGTCTAGCTGTGACCCTCTAATCTTTCCTGGGAACCTGCTTACAAAGGTCGGATTTGGGATAAAAATCCTAACAATTAGTACATGATCCACTAGTGTACTAACTAGCAACTAGCAAACAAATGCAAAAGAAAGATGTACATACATTAGGTGGGTTACTATCTACTTGCTGGAGCTTATATCTAATTAAACTTAATCACAGATAATGTCGTTATTATATAGGTTATAAACACACTCTAATTATCCCAGAGAGTTATATAAGTGTTTTGATCATCAGCAACAAAGAACACATTATCCATTAATATTTCCTCCATTCCAAACTCCCCAAGAAAAGGCGATAGTGAAGTACTAACTGGGCTATTGCTTTGCCCATCACAATTACTCTCCAATAATAGCCCTTGTTTTGCTTTTTTGCTTCACACAATTGCTCTTTCATCTTCAAGATCTGTGTTGGAAAATGTGTAATTTGAATTAGAACATTTTAAAAATTGATTATGTTAATAGTTTTAGCATAGTTAAAATCATACGTCCTAAAAACAATTTTTTTTCCCCCCTAAAGTCCTGTATTTAGTCAAAGCGATGGAGATTAAAATAGAGAGAATTTATAAGAAAGACAAAACACCTCCCACATAGATTTAGAGCCCGTTTGAATTAACTGATTGTAAATAGCTGCTAAGCTTTAAGCATTGAAAATTATTTTTAAGTGTTGAAATTAATTTTATAAATAAGTAGTTACGTGTTTAGATAGAAATACTGAAACTGTTAATAAACAGTTGATGCGCTTGATAAAAAAACGTTAATAAGTTGTTCTTTTGTTATGAATGACTAAAATTTCCTTATAATTTTGCAAAACATAAAATAAATTAAAGTATTTGTGTAAGAAAAAGGACAAGTGAAGAGGAAGTTAGGAATTTTGTTATGGCAAATAAATTTTGGAAATTAGAAAAAAAATATTAAGGATAAAATAGTAAAAATACTTGTTCAAACTAAAAGTACTTATAAGCTGGAAAAGTCATAGGTTGGTGATGATCAACTTATGACTTTTGATAAACTAAAAAATGCTTTTAAGAAAATTTAATCAAACACCTCTTGATTACCTCTGTTTTAAGACGAAATTTCTCAACGATTGTAACCTCATTCTCAGACTTTAACTTAGAGTCTTCATCCTCGAGTTTCTGGTTCTTCATTCCATCTAGCCCTCCTGTTCTGGAACCAAACTGCAACTTTTTGAGGATCAAGGCCAAGCTCAGAAGCGAGCTTGTCTTTTCTCTCGGTCTCAAGTTTGTGCTCGTGTTCAAAAGTCTGTTCTAAGAAGCTTAACTTGTTCTTCACTAAGCTTCCTCTTCCTCACTCGGCTATTGCTCGCTTCACCTTTGTCCTTCTTCCTTCTCCCGTCATGGTTTTGCCTCTCCTGAAGAAAGAGTGGAACGTCATGTTAAAGCATTATAAGTAGAGGTAACAAATGGATAGACCGACTCTATAACTTGAGGGGTCAAACGTGTTAAATTTAAAACGGGTTGTGATCCAATCCATTCAAAGTTAAATGAGTCGAGATAAGTTAAATGACGGGTCATAATTCAGCCTATCCAACTTTCCAACATGATCAAATTTATCCGAAAAGAAAGAAGTAAAATAATGTATTTTACTTACTTATGTTCTTTTCAATTTAGATAATCCTAATAATCTCTAAATTTAATTGTTTATATATGGGTATATATGGGTTGTAATTTGACGCGTGGGGTTGCAATCTTTTGACTCGTTTGGACCCTAATAGTTGATGCGTCAGTTTGATAAGTTAACAAACAGGTCATAATCGAATCTTTTTAAACATAAGCGGGTTGAAGGAATTAATAAAAAATGGGTTAATTTTACCAAAAACTACAACCCATTTTGTAGCTTTGATACTTGATAACATATAAAGATAGAAGTTGCACTATGAACCTTGTTGGGGTACCAGTTGAGTGTAAATATCAGGATATAATACTGAGAGATCATCTAGCTGGTGAGTCATATTGCCTTTCTTTCTGTCACCCTCTCTTAGCTTGTTATCGCTATTGCTTGCTGATGTAGAAAATGAAAGTTGATAGATCGAGAGTGAATTAATAAGTGAAAAGGAAATTAATATAGTAGACTTACTCTAAAGTTAAAGAGAAGAGTATACTAAAGGGGTGTGATTATAATAAGAAATTAGAGAGTATACTTGGCTTGACTTTATTTATAGACCCGGTCGTATGGAAGGAGATTCCATCACTCAATTGTTTGGAATATTCTATCCTACCTCGAGCCAAGGGGGAAACTTTTGTTACCTAGCTTGAAAAGGAAATTAATGTGGAAAATTGAAAAGGACGTGGCTTTTTTTGTTTGATTGGTGAAATTTGTCTAGGTTGATTGGATAGCAAGAAAGCTAATTACCTAGCTTTGATTATTTAAAAGTTCTATAGCACATAAATACTATGAAATGATATTCAGCTCGTAAGTATTAGAAATTTATTATCTTGCTACTTAATTTTTGTGTTTACTTAATCAAAAGGCGCCATTTATATTGAGAGGGGAATACTCCATACGTTCTATTTATTTGGCCTATATACTAGAAATAGATTTTTCTTTTTATTATCTATTTTAACAAATAAAAAGGATTTTTTTCCAAATATTGCTCTTATCATTAAGTACGATATAAAGTAATCCCTCCGTCTCAAGTTAAGTGTCTTAGTTTGACTAAGCACGGAGTTTAAGAAATAAAGAGAGATTTTTGAATCTTGTTGTCCTAAATTAAAGATATGTATAATGTACTAAAATGTTCGAATTGTCAACTTACTAATATACAAAGAAACACTCTTTTTGGAACAGACACAAAAAATAAAGCAAGACACTTAAATTGGGATGAAGAGACTAATTAATAAGGATAATTTAATAAATAAATCTCTAGCAAAATAATACTCCATCCGTTTCAATTTATGTGAACCTTTTCGGAGTACGAGGGTCAAAATTGACGGAAAGAAAGATTGAGATGAACAAAAATTACTCTTTGTATTTCTGATAAAAACGCATATGTTGTACAATACCTATATATATAGCTGACTAAAAGAATCTACAGAATAACTATCTATACACCTGTCACTATCTTATTTGTTTCCATCTAACAAAATACTAGAAATTAAAAATACAGAAATAGGATAATTACAAGGAATGTTCTAGACTATCTAATGTGGGATATGTATAATATTCTCTCATACAGCTGTTATATCTTCATTGTATCCGTATGAGCCTCTGATCAATCTTCTTTGCTTATAATAGGCCCAATAGTGTGCAAATCAGCCCAATATTCCATTGATCCATTTAGACCACTTCAGACTTCATTTTATGACTTCAGACAAGGAACTTCTTCTCCTCAATTGCATCGAATCAGTTCCTATTTCATCTTTATAGTTATCATCTCCAACTAGGGCTGCATATCGGTCGGTTCGGTTCGGATTTCAAAATTATCGGTTTAACTTATTGGTTATCGGTTTGTAAATATATTAAACCGTTAAAGAACCGTTAAAATATAGGTTAATGGGTTATCGGTTAATCGGTTTTTGTATGTTATCGGTTCGGTTATCGGTTTAACCGTTAAGATTTCACACAACAAAAAAATGGCTTGACCACAATATGAACGGTGACTGGTTAAAATTGAGGTAATTGGCAGGTTTATCCCGCTTAATCATGATTTATAATTGACAATGGGTTTCAACCCACAAAAAGATCAAGAAATGGATGTAGTTCCATATATGACTTTTCTTCATTTGAAAACTAATACTGTTAAAAGAAGGTTATTTTGCCACCATCTTTCAAAAGGTTATATTAAAATCACTCCTAACCCATAAACAGAACATAAACAAGCAACAGTTGAGTTTAAATCTTAACATACATCATATGCAAACACAACCTGAGACTTCTATATATACAGAACATAAACAAGGCAGCAGAGCATCTTAAGTGTATAACCAACAAAACACAATACTATGTTTCAGCCTTAATACTATCAAGAAGGCAGGTTGTTAATCATCTTTACATTTCTCCATCATTCTACGGTCTGCATCTTTACAGGGGTTAGTAAACTACCTATGAACGCCAACCCTATTGACAGGACCATAATTAAGCTATAGATTAGAACTTAGAAAATAACCCATAGAACAGCTTCTAGTGGGCACTGGGCAGCAGCGACAAAGGCAAAACAGTGCACAACAACTTAGTTAAAGGGTAGAAATGTAATTAATTAAATTGTTATCGGGTTATCGGGTAACCCGTTAACAAAAATGGTCAACCCGCGACCCGACCCAATAAGCCAATAACTCAAAAACACCACCCGGAACCCGAACCGGTAATCCATTAACCCGAACCATTAACCCAATAACCCAATAATCGGTTCGGGTTATTGGTTTAACCGTTAACATGCACAGCCCTATCTCCAACACCCCCCCCCCTCAAGGTGGAGGGGGCGATTCGCACACCCAACTTGGACAATATCGAGTGATAAGAGAGACCAGATAAAGGCTTTGTGAATAGATATACTAATTGAGAGGAAGAAGGCACAAAAGAAAGGGAGATCAAGCCGGCAAGAAATTGTTGCCGGACGAAGTGACAGTCCAAATCGACATGTTTGGTGTGCTCATGGAAGACCGGATTTTTTGCGATGTGAATCGCAGCCTGGCTGTCTGAATGAAGCGGTATTGGAAGAGAAGAAGAGATAGAAAGATCATTTAATAAGCGAACAAGCCAAGTAATCTCTGCTACGATAGGATGCGTGGAGCGATATTCGGCTTCAGCCGATGAGAGTGAAAGAGAAGCTTGTTTCTTGGATTTCCAAGAAATAGGACTTCCACCAAGGCTAATAAAATAGCCACTAGCAGATCTTCGAGATTCCGAACAAGTAGCCTAATCGGAATCGGAAAAAGCGAGTAGTTGAAAAGAAGGAGAAGCTAACAGTCATAAAAATGCCCAATCCAGGGCTAGAAAGAAGATACCGGAGTACATAAACAGCAGCATCGAAATGGGATTGCCTGGGATCCTGCATATATCGACTCAAATGTTGGACTGGAAAAGAAAGATCAGGTCTAGTGTTCGTCAAAAAATTGAGTTGGCCAATTTAATCGCTGATAAGCAGTAGGGTCAGAAAGTGGAACACCGTCATTAGCACGCAATTTACAAGATGGATCCAATGGAGAAGAAGCTGGCCGGAGGGACAAATAATTATACTCACTGAGAAGGTCCAAAGTGAATTTTCGTTGGCTCAAAATTACACCTTGAGATTCCCTGACGACTTCCATGCCGAGAAAATAATGTAAGGCCCCTAAATCTTTTACTTTGAATTCAGAATCAAGAAAATACTTGATAGAGTGTAATTCCTCCAAATCATTTCCTATTAAAATGATATCATCCACGTAGACTGCTAGAATAGAAACTGATGTGCCATGTCGTTTATGAAATAAGGAATAATCATTAAGAGAATGCACATAACCCTTGAAACTGAGTGCAGTAGTCAAACGAGCATACCATTGGCGAGAAGCCTGTTTAAGACAATAAATAGATTTCTTTAGGCGGCAAACATGTGTAGGACTAGGAGCAGTCATACCTGCTGGAAAACGCATATAAACTTCTTCCTCTAGCTCTCCATGGGGGAAAGCATTATTGACGTCTAGCTGAAAAATACCCCATCCTTTTTTAATTGCAATAGCCAAAACACATCGAATAGTAGTCATTTTAACTACGGGACTTAATGTTTCAGTAAAGTCCACACCTTGTCTTTGCGTGTCACCTCGAATAACTAGTCGAGCTTTTAACCTTTCTAAAGATCCATTAGATTTAGTTTTGACCTTATAAACCCATTTGCAAGCCAATAGTTTCTTTCCAGGAGGAAGTTCCATTACTTCCCAAGTCTGATTAGTGACCAAGGCATCTAATTCTTTTGACATAGCTAACTGCCAACCGGGATCTAGAGAAGCCAAAGAATAACTAGTAGGTTCTTGAATGTGAGACAAAGTATTAAGAAAATGTTGATTAAACTCAGTTAATACATTAAAAGAAAATGAGGGAACAGTGGGAGGAGATAAAAAACAAGAAGAAGAAACATCAGTAAGACAAACAGTGCTGCAGATATAATCTTCTAACTAGGCATGTGCTTTAACAGACCTAGTAGACCTTCTTAAAATTAAAGGATCAAGAGTAGGTGGACTATTTAGAGGAGGAGAGGAACTAGAAGATACAGACTAAGGGCTGGATTGAATAGGAACAAGAGAAGATGAAGAGGAATGCGTAGGAATATGAGGAGATGGACAAGGTGTAGTGGAATTGGGAAAAGAAGTAGGAGAAACATTAGGAACTGGAAAATCAGTACAGTTTGTAGTAGAGGAAGGAGTAGGAAAAATAGGTATTGCACCATGATGATGAGAAGGATCAAGAGTATAACCAGAAATGGGAGAGAGGGCACTAAAAGGATAAATTGTTTCATGAAAAATAACATTTCTGGAAATAAAAAATTTCTGAAAGGTAAGGCCGAATAACTTATATCCCTTTTTCCCATAAGGATAACCAAGAAAAACACAAGGTTCTGCTCTAAGATCTAATTTAGATCTGCCTTGGGATAAAGTAAAAGCAAAACAAAGCCAACCAAAACACTTTAAATTGGAATAACTGGGATTTTATCAAAGAGTAATTCATAAGGTGTTTTGAAGTTTAGAATTTTAGAAGGACACCTATTGATAAGGTAAGTAGTAGTCATTAAACAATCACCCCAAAAAGTGGTCGGTAAATGAGATTGAAAAAGCAAAGCTCTAGTAACTTCTAACAAATGTTTATGCTTTCTTTCAACTACACCATCTTGTTGTGGTGTAGCCACACAAGATGTTTGATGAACAGTCCCCAAAGAAGTGAAAAATTGAGAGGATTCTTTGCTGGAACCCAATTCCCATGCATTATCTGATATGATTTGCTTAACTTTCAGATTAAATTGTCTTTCAACCATGCTAAGAAAATATTTGAGAAAAGAAAATGCATTACTTTTAATGGCTAAGAGAAAAGTCCATGTTCCTCTACTATAGTCATCCACTATCGTGAGAAAAAATCTATAACCGTCATAAGTGTGAGTCTTGAAAGGCCCCCAAGTATCTATGTGAATTAGATCAAATATAGCTTGAGAAGATATTTCACTAGTAGGGAAAGAAAGCCTAGTTTGCCAGGCCAAAGGACAAATATCACAAGGAGTAATAAACTTGGTAGAAACCGAAATAGGAATTTCATTGATATTTTTCATGTTTGACAAAGGCATGTGCCCAAGCCTAATATGCCATTATTTTTGGCTTACATTATAATTGGAAAAACAAGAAACTGTAGAAGACAATCTATTTTTAGGGAATTTAGAAACAGAATTAGAAACACTAGAAAAGCTATTACATGTCTTGATAGACTTATGGAATTTAGAAAAACTATTCTGCAGCACATAAAGACCATTGAAAGAATCACCAAGGACCTTGGGGCTCTTTATTGAAGGGCCCTGCATCAAACAATGAAAATGAGTAAAGATAATATACTGAAAAAGTTGTCTGCATAACTGATAAATGGAGAAAAGATTATAGTGAAAACTAGGCACAAATAAGACGTTATGAATGGTTAAATCTAGAAAATGTTTGACTGATCCTGCATGACTAACTTGAGCTTTTTGAGAATTAGGAAGATTGACTGATATATGTTTGGATGATGGCTTAAGATTAAGAAAGAAATGCTTATTGAAACTCATATGTTCAATGGCTCCTGAATCTAGGATCCAAGATTCTTTATCAATCCGTTTAAGAGTGTCACTGGAATGGAAAGAAAAAGGTGATAAGCTTATACCAGCACAGTTAGCAGAGGCCGTAGTCTCAGAATTATTGCCTGGGTCATTGTTCTTAACTTGGTGAAGCAGCTGGACAATTTGATTAAACTATTCTTGAGTGAGTGGCTTGGTAAGGTCATCTGAATCATTGTTATACATGAAATGATCACCTGCAACATTAGTAACAGGAGCATGTCCCTGTGGCATCTTTTGAAAATTTTTCTGTTTAGTAAATTTGAAAGTAGGAGGAAAATGTCACGACCCAACCGGAGGGCCATGACGGGTACCCGGTGCTAACCCACCCGGGCACCTCTTATCGTACATTCACATTTACATCTAGGTGAGCCACATAACTTAATCATACTTTCTATCCATCATTCATGCTAATCTCATTGGGCAACAATACATTTATATCATCATCAACACAATGCCCATATCCATGTACACTAGCCGACGAGGCTATCAAGATAATATACAAAATATAAGCTGACAAAGCTAAAGACATCTAATCATACACAACTGTCTACGAGCCTCTAAGAATAGTAGGTAACATCATATAGGCGAGACAGGACCCCGCCGTGCCTATGTATGTACACAGAATAATAATACCAAAAGTTGTAGCTCCGGATGAAATGGAGCTCCTCTATGGATCAAGCCTGTCTCCCTGCCCACCTGCGGGCATGACGCAGCGTCCACACACAAAAGCACGTCAGTACGAATAATGTACTGAGTGTTTAAAGCATAATTAACATCATAATAGGAGCATAAGAGACATCATGAGAAACAACATCAGATGGGAGGATCGGGAGATAGTA
Source organism: Lycium barbarum (assembly GCF_019175385.1). NCBI lineage: Eukaryota > Viridiplantae > Streptophyta > Magnoliopsida > Solanales > Solanaceae > Lycium > Lycium barbarum. The sequence continues at coordinate 110,740,104 of NC_083347.1, read as the reverse complement.
GGGCCGTCATCACAATTACTTGTCTTTCATAGGGACCTTCCATTTCTAATGCGTGCTTGTGTACATACACGTATACATATACATATATCCATATCCGTATCCGTATTCGTATCCGTATTCATATACATTTTCATATCCAAATTCATGACCGTATTTCATAACTATATTCATAACCATGGCATACCCGACCATGAAGGTTCGGTGATTCACGTACCCGGCCATGACAATGCTCGGTGCAATACATACCTGGCCCTACCAAGGCTCAGTGTTAACCGTACCCAACTGCAGTGGTGCGCGCGCAGTAAATATCATACTCGGTCGTATAAGCTCGGTGTTACATAATAGGCATACATAGACACATATACATAAGAGCTTGTAAGTGTCGTCGACATCATTACTATCATCGTTTCATTACATCTATCCTCAAAGGATCACCCATCATATAAGGAAAATAGTAGAATCGTAAAAGTATTGAGAATCATGAGCTTTAGTAGCTTTAAAGATAGAATCATTTGGAGGACATTATGGAACTCATGAAAGGATATATATATATATATATATATATATATATATATATATATATATATATAGCCGAGGAACCATGCCTTATTGAAATAAGGGTTAGCCTTACATACCTCTTTGACTCCTTAATTATCTAGCGTTCACCGTTGAAGCTCGAATAATCTACATTTAGAAGAATCCATATCATGGTTAAACCTTAATGATACTATTAAACTCAAACTAGGATCATTCATGATCTAATGAAAATTGGGCAGCATTTCCCCTATTTCGTCAACTTCCACCATTTTACAAAACAACTCCTAACAACCACAATAACATCCATAATATACTCATAATATCATAATCAAGTAATCACTCTACATTAGCCTTCAACAATTCATCCTTATGTTCAACTCATGCCAATAACTTCACACCCATTTAGCACATTTTCATATAATACTTCTTCATCACCATTATTACTTTCCATAACATTGTTATATCCCTATCACACTAAGAATCATGACTTGTTTTAGTTTACTACTCATAAACATCATAAAAGCTACATTTTGACTTCATTTTCTACTTTCTTCTTCTACCCAAGTTTTGATACAACCAAACATTCTCATTAACATCAAATGAGCATGGAAACTAACCTTTTCATCCCATAGAAACAAGCTTTGGAGCAGCTATCAACTTGTGCCAAAACCCCTAGCCACAATGCTCAAGTATTTTTGAAATCTACCAACCCTAGGAAACCTTCTAACACATGAACACTTGATTTCTTGCTATTTAATCTTTGTAATCTCTTGGGTTTGAGTAAAATATGTTGGGAGAAGGGTTTTGGAGCTTTGGAGAGTTTGGATGAAATGTGGGAAATGAAAAATGAGTAAGGGTCGTCCATCCTTATAACGTAAAATTTTTGACCCGACCCGAGTTATACGGCCTACAATACGGGCCATATAATTTATACGGTCTGTATATCAGGCCGTATATTTACACCAGGCAGGACCCTTTTGCGGACCAAACCTACAGACCATTATACGGTCCGTACATATGGCCATATAACTGGAAAAATTCTGGTTTTCGTTCTCGTCGACTCGTTTGACTTCCAATCCTCATAGAACCTTCTTGACACTTATATAATACTTCATTAACCATACAATAGGACCTATAGCAGCCCTTCAAGATATTACTAAATAAACATTAACTCAATTGTAGTGGAAACCTTTCCGAACACGACTTACATTTCAATTCCTTCAATATACTAAACTTCACATATTCGTATAACTTCGAAATCTTATGGTATGAACCTTAAGCTATCTAATACCTCCCGTAATCTCATAAGGATTTCATTATCACCTTAAGCTCACATTAACCTATCCACAAGGCAACACATACGAAATATTTGAGGTGTAACAGAAAACCATTAAGCCTATAGCACTTGTCAATAGTATGACCAGATTTCTTGCAATATTTGCAAACAAGATGCATATGCTGATTGTTATAATAACCCTTGTTACCCTTATACTCATACATTCCATTTTTCTGTCCAGGGGCTGCTTGGTTTGCTGCAACAAATGAAGATGATTCCCCTGGATATTTAGTAACTGTTGTTTGGTTTGCTGCGATAAAAGAAGATGATTCCCCTGGATATTTAGGGGTATTTTGAAACTCCCTTTGCCTCTTTTCTTGTATAAGAAGAGCATAAGCATTGGCAACAGTTGGGAGAGGTGAAATCATCAATATGTTCCCCCTTGCTGCACAGTAAGAATCAGTTAATCCCCTAAAAAATTTAATTAGTCTCTCATCCTGTTTAGTCTTAATAATTTTTCTCCTTGGCTCCACAGGAACAAGCACAACTGCAAAGGGTAAAAGACTACAAAGTATCCAGCTCGTCCCAAAGCTTATTCATTTTGGTATAATAGGTAGCAATATTGTTAGATCCCTGCACAAGATCACTTAACTCTTTTTATAGTTGAAAGAGTTTGGCACCACAACTCTGGCCAAATCTGGCCTCTAAATCATCCCACAAATCCTTTGTTGTGGTAGAGTAGATGAAAATTTCAGAGATTTTACGCGACAGAGAATTAAGGAGCTAAGAAATTACCATATTGTTTGCTCTACTCCATGCTTTGCTGAGTACTGCATCTGGACCTGGTTCTGGAAAGGTTCTATTAATAAAACCAGCCTTGTTCTTGGCAGTGAGAGCAATCATCATCCCTCGTATCCAATCAGCAAAGCTCCTTCCATCAAAATCTGAGTTGACAAGTAGAGTTGCAGGTGAATCTGATGGAGCAATAAAATAAGGATGAGATGGGTCTATTGTTTCAACATAAGTAGATTTTTTGGTACACCTCGGAAAATTTCCCGTTGATGCACAGTGAATAGACTAGCGGAGGACACGAAGTATATGATATTTCAATAAGTAAGGAATGACATTTGATGACCCTAATTGAGATTTCAAAGACATTTGAGGTAAGAGAAGAAAGTTTGCCAATAGAAGGCAAGGCATACGATATGTATCGGGAAGGATTTACGAGTAACAAGTTAATGATGATTTAATGATGTTTTGGAGAAGAGTTATAACGTCCCTTAGATTGTTAATGAGGTGATAAACAAGTGTTAAGAAGGTTCTATAAGGATTGGAGATCAAACGAGTCGACGAGAATGAGTTCGGAAGAACTGGGCATTATACGGCCCAACATACTGTCTGTATAAATTATACTGACCGTATGTCTGGCCGTAGATTTGGTCCAGTGAGGCTGGACATCTGGGCTGATTATACGGCCAAACATACGGCCAGTATATTTTATACGGCCAGTATGTTGGGCCGTATAATGCCCAGTTCTTCCGAACTCATTCTCGTCGACTCGTTTGATCTCCAATCCTTATAGAACCTTCTTAACACTTGTTTATCACCTTATTAACAATCTAAGGGATGTTATAACTCTTCTCCAAAATATCATTAAATCATCATTAACTTATTACTCGTAAATCCTTCCCGATACATATCGTATGCCTTGCCTTCTCTTGGCAAACTTTCTTCTCTTACCTCAAATGTCTTTGAAATCTCAATTAGGGTCATCAAATGTCATTCCTTACTTATTGAAATATCATATACTTCGTGTCCTCCGCTATTCTGTTCACTGTGCATCAACGGAAAGTTTTTCGAGGTGTAACATTCTTCCCCCCTTAAGAACATTCGTCCTCGAATGTTAAGTCATCGGGGATTCTATAAAAATTTAGCTAGAGTTTCCCCTGTAATATGACACTACCATCTTGTCACAACAGCCCATAATAACAATGCCTCACAGGGCCACAACATAATAGCAATAGAGTTTGGCCACACACGACCCAAATGCATAAAAAGGAAACATACATACCTCATGATCTTGATGTCTCATCCTGGATCTCTTCCGGGGGCTGAAATAAGTGCGAGTACTTGGATTTCATAATTTCTTCCGCTTCCCATGTCATCTCTTCTTAGTTATTGTTTCTCCACAAAACCTTAACTGATGCCACTTCTTTGTTTCTAAGCCTCCGTACTTGCCTATCTAATATGGCAATGGGTACCTCTTCATAAGTCAACTCTTCTGTCACTTGAACATCATTTACTGGCACGATCCTAGTAGGATCTCCAACACATTTACGAAGCATCGAAACATGAAAAACTAGGTGAACTGACTCCAAATCAGGAGGTAGATCTAACTTGTACGTCACTTTGCCTACCTTGCGCACAATCTCATAAGGCCCAATGTACCGGGGACTAAGCTTCCCCTTTTTGCCAAATCTCATTACACCCTTCATTGGTGACACTTTTAAGAATACCCAATCTTTAACTTGGAACTCTAAGTCCCTTCGACGATTATCCGCATAGGCATTTTGAACTTTGGGCTGTTAATAGCCGACCTTGCATGAGCTTAACTTTTTCTATGGCTTGCTGGACCAAGTCTGGCCCTATCAAGTTAGTCTCTCCTGCTTCAAACGACCCAATTGGGGATCTATACTTTTGCCCACATAAAGCCTCATACGGTGCCATTTGGATGCTAGAATGATAACTATTGTTATAAACAAATTCAATAAGGGGTATGTGATCCTCCCAATTACCTCCAAAATCTAACATACATGCCCAAAACATATCCTCAAGAGTCTGAATGGTACGTTCAGCTTGTCCATCAGTCTGCGGATAAAATGCCGTGCTAAGGCTCACATGAGTCCCCAAACCCTCTTGGAAGGACTTCTAAAAATTAGCTATAAACTGAGGTCCTCTATCAGAGACAATAGATACTGGAACACCGTGAAGTCGCACTATCTCTCTAACATAAAGCTTTGCATAATCTTCTGCCACATATGTAGTTCTGACTGGTAAGAAATGAGCTGACTTCGTGAGCCTATCCACAATCACCCATATAGAGTCATACTTACGTCGAGAACGGGGTAAGCCTGTAATGAAGTCCATGTTAATTACTTCCCACTTCCAAGTTGGAATTTCTATAGCCTGCAGCAATCTGCCCGGCTTTTGGTGCTCGATTTTGACTTGTTGACAGTTGGGACATTGAGCTACAAATTTCGCTATATCTTTCTTCATCCCATTCCACCAATATACAGATTTAAGATCATGATACATTTTCGTTGCTCCGGGGTGGATAGAATAACGGGAGCAATGGGCTTTTCTCAATATTTGGTGGCGTAATCCTGCCACATCAGGAACACATAATCTGCCTCGACATCGGAGAACTCCGTCTCCTGCAATCTCAAATAATGACTTCTCCTTCTGAGGGAGTGCATCTCTGTAATGCATTAGCATGGGATCTTCGTATTGTCGCTCTTTCACTTCCACTACTAGCGACGAGACTGTTGAATTCTGAATGGTAGCTCCTATGTTACTTGAGTCCACTACTCGAACTCTTAGGCTAGCTAACTGCTAGAGCTCACGAGCTATTTCTCTTTTCTCTAGTCGTACATCACACAAACTTCCCATAGATCTACGGCTAAGAGAATTAGCCACAACATTTGCCTTTCCGGGGTGATATAGGATATCAACATCATAATCTTTTAGCAATTCCAACCATCGTCGTTGCCGCAAATTCAGCTCTTTTTGCTTGAAGATATACTGAAGGCTCTTATGATCTGTATAAATATCCACATGGACACCATACAAGTAATGTCTCCACATCTTTAATGCATGAATCACTGCAGCCAATTCAAGGTCATGGGTTGGATAATTTTTCTCATGTTTTCGTAATTGCCTTGAAGAATACGCAATCACCTTACCATGTTATATCAACACACAGCCTAGCCCAATGCCTGAAGCATCGCAATAAACAACATACCCTTCCAATCCCTCTGGAAGTGTCAGGACTAGAAGTTAATCTATCCTTTAGCTCTTGGAAACTATGTTCACAAGCATCTGTCCATTGAAACTTTGCTGATTTCTGGGTCAGCTTTGTTAGTGGCGCAGAAATAGAAGAAAAACCTTCAACAAATCTCCTGTAATAACCTGCTAAGCCTAGAAAGCTACAAACCTCCGTAGGAGTCGTGGGCCTTAGCCAAGTCTTCACGGCCTCAATCTTTTGGCTATCTACCTGAATACCATCGGCTGAAACAATGTGCCCTAAAAATGTCACTGAGTTCAACCAAAACTCACACTTCGAAAATTTTGCAAACAACTCTCGAGTTTGAAGAACTCTAAGGACAGTACGAAAATGATCCGCACGCTCTGCCTCGGATCTAGAATACACCAAGATATCGTCGATGAATACAATCACAAATAAATCTTGGAAGGGCTTGAACACATCGTTCATCAAATCCATAAACACTGCCGGTGCATTAGTTAGTCCAAATGACATCACCCGGAACTCAAAATGGCAATATCTTGTTCTGAAGGCTGTCTTAGGGATATCTTTCTCCCTAAATCTCACTTGATGATACCCGGATCTCAAATCTATCTTTGAAAACCATTTGACGCCTTGTAATTGGTCAAATAAGTCATCAATCCTCGAAAGAGGATATTTATTCTTAATCGTCACCTTATTCAGTTGCCGATAGTCAATGCACATTCGCAAGGAGCCATCTTTCTTTTGGACAAACAACACGGGTGCTCCCCACGGGGATGAACTAGGCCTAATAAATCCTTTCTCAAGCAAGTATTTCAATTGCTCCTTCAACTCTTTCAACTCTGCGGGAGCCATTCTATAAGGAGGAATAGATATAGGCTTGGTGTCTGACAACACATCAATAGCAAAATCAATCTCCCACTCTGGAGGGAGGCCTGGAAGCTCTTCCGGGAACACATCTGGAAATTCATTCACCACGGGGACTTACTGAAGAGTTGGCGGTTCAGCTTCTACATCTTGAACCCGAACTAGATGATAAATGCAACCTTTTGTAATCATTTTCCTTGCCTTGAGATAGGAAATAAACCTACCTTTTGGTGACGCAGTATTTCCTTTCCATTCTAAAACAGGTTCTCCCGGAAATTGGAAACGAACCATTTTCATTCTACAATCAACATTGGCATAACAAGAAGCCAACCAATCCATGCCCATAATAACATCAAAGTCCACCATTTTTAACTCATGTATGTTGACACCCAATTTTGTCCCGCCTCTCCTCCGAAATACCTATTTGCGCTTCTAATATTTTTGGGAAAATAAAAAATATATATATTATGTTTACTATAATTATTAGCCTCTTATCAATACCGCCATTGCATTATTCTATAAATTATTATTATTACTATTACCACATTTTTTATTTATTATTATTATTATTTCCGGCATTTTACCAACTTACGCACACGCATCGCATTTATCTTTGTATAATTAAATAATATTGTTTATTTACTGCGGATTTTCGAAATATTATTGCACGGCTATTACAACGCCATTTTTTTATCGGAGTACTAATAATTGCATATTTTATATTAAGTAATATTTTAACACAAGTTATTTAAATAGGTCTTTTATTTAAATGTAGTAGCCCAATCAACTCATATTATTTTCGGACCAATTCACAAAATCAGTCCACATTTTAATTTACCAGCCCACTTTAATTCAGCCCAACCCATTTTAATGCCCAATCCACATTCAAACCACCAGCCCATTATTTTAACCCAATATTCAGCCCACTACTCGAATTTACCCGACCCGACCCGGATTTTCATTTAACAAAGGAAACCCTTTAGGGTTTCCCTCATTTCTCACTTCGTCCGCCGCCCCTGCTCTTTCTCCCTCCTTTCGCCCTCTCTCCTCTCCACGCCACTGCCACCCCACTTCGCCTTGTCCCCCACACCACTGCCACCCACGCTCGTCTATCCCCCCGCTCCTCTCTCTCTCTTTCTTCAACACAAAACCTAAAAAACCCTATAAATAGTTGTGGAGTGGAATGGAAAAGGGGGATTTTTTTTTCGATTGAGAACCCCTAAGAAACACCTTAATACTTCTTGATAGTCATTTCGAAACACAAGTCTTTGATTGTTCCAGTTCTTCTTTCAAAACATCGATTTTCAATTTTTTCTCGATATCGGCAAAAAATATCGAATCTGGTTTTGTTCTTGCTTCGAGTGTTCGTTCAAATTTGAGCACACACGATTTCGAATTTCGAAGTGTTTCGAGGTATATCGGAGGCTCGAATCCCATTTCGCTGCACCCGAAGAAGGTGAATTCCCTCCCTTAAATTATTTTAGTATTTGTTGAAATATTTGAAAAAATGTTTGTGTGATCTGTTTTGCTTAGTTGTATTTCAGATTTTGTTTGTAGTTATTCTAGTTGGGTTAGACATTCTTAGTTATGTTGAGTTCAGTTTTGGACTGTTGTAGCTTTACATGTAAGTTTGGATTAACCAGGTGCTTTAAGTTCATCGTTGTTTGCCTGTAGGTCCTGGGATAAATCATGTGTTAGCGTTGATTTGGATAAGCCTGTTTATGTGTTTCTGTATTAGTCGGCTTGTTGGTTAAGCACGTCTATGTATGATAATTCAGTTTAGTTGGTTTAAGTATGTGAACAATTCTCCTTCAGTCAATTAATTGCAGTCTGGTAGTTCGATAAATGTTTATGTATTCATACGTTGTCTGTTGCCTTGGTTGGTTAATTTTAGTTTAGCTTGGTGGCATCATGTATATCCGTGTTTAGTTAGTCTAGTCTCGGGTCAGAAGTTGAAATATTGGGATGTTTCCTGTGATTTGTTGCATTAAAGACATGTGGCAAAGGAATCTTTTAATCACAGTTACGCAATGGAGTGTATAAAATATGAGTTTTGAAATAGGTTCTGTCTGTTTTAGATGGTTGTTCAGCTCAGTTTATTGGGCATAGGTTAGGTGTTATTAGCTTTAAATTATATTAAGTATATGTTTAGTCCTGTCCATACTTCAACTGTGTAGCCTTCACTCTGTTTGTCGGTGCCATGTTGTGATAGCTAAATTCTTTAGCTTATGTATGGATGCAGCATCCTATGCCTCACAATCTCTAGCTTCCATTGAATAAAACCAATTGAATAAAGTTTTCTCCTATCTTTTGATGCCAGATTTGCTTTGTTAAAAGTAAAAGAAGTGAATGTCATGTTCATTCCCGTTAAAGAAAGCTAACAATGGTCTGAATAATTAAAATCTTATATGACTAATATCTCTCAGCTTTAAAAATGCATACAGATTCTGCTTGGCGTTTTATTTATTCTTTTCCTTAGATAGCTGCTGGTATGTTGATAAAAGGCGGATCACCAGTTTAGTTTAAAATAAAAAAAAATGAACAGATCATATGTGTGCTTGTATGCTTCCCCCTTTTGCATCAGTTTGATATACCTTTCTTTGAACTGGTTTGGATATCAGCAATCAGCCATGTGACTAGTTTATTGTTACTATTGCCAATTTGTTGCCCTTGTTAGTAGTTTGTTATAGTGATTGGCTAAGCTATTAGGGTAGTGCCACTAATTTGTTGTAGCTAGTTAGCACATGTGTCTCATTATGGTAATCTGTTTCAGTATTGATTAATTTAGCCTTTGTGTTTTCTAAATGTATGGATTGGAGTTGAGTTGTTGAAACTAGTCTTACCTTACAAGGTTCCATATTGCTTCATGAATTATGTGAAAGTTGTCTTCGGGGTTCTGGTGAATATCAAAGCATGTCCCTTCGCTTTCCAGGCAGATGCTGTTCGTAGATTTTAAAACAGTAGTAAATAATTCAAAATCCAGAATCTCCTTAAATTCGTTGTTTTGATAAGTTCACTGTTAGAGTTTGTTATTTGGTTGGCTGAATCTAAAAGGAAGAGTTAGTCCAACAGAGACAGCATTTCAAGACAATGTGTGCCCTTAAGAAGTCTAAAATTTGTTGTATGTTAAACCCTGTAGCCAAAGTGGGAGTCATATAGGTTTGAAATATCTATGTGAGCAATTTAGTTCTGTGTGGGTATCTGGTCAGTCTATTTAACCGATCGAAGGTATATCGTTTGTCAGGTTTAACTACTAGTCATATTTAGCATATGAGCAGTTTATCGAATAGTGTGAAAGAGATCTGTTAAGAGTACTGTTATATTCTCGAGTTTAATATGGTATCCTTAATGCCTCTATCATAGTCTACAAAGTTGGTTCTGACAAGTTTTGGTGTTAGTTTAGTTCAGTTGATTTCATTTCTTATCTTGCTAAGCATCTTAATATAGTTGAATCCCCTGTGGCTGATTATCTTCTTATTTGCATTATAATAAATCTCCACTCATGTTTAGTTAGTATACAAATAACCAGTCTACATTTCAGTAACCGGCAACCATGTGTAGTATGGATTGACCATACTTATTTGTTGCGAATGTTTGGTCCGCTAATCAACCACTGCCTAGCTATATGCAGTCCATAGTGTTAATTAAAGTCATTGAGCTGCTCATAGATTGCTATACTCAGTGTATATGCTATGGAATATTGGTTTGTTGTTTTCCTGCCCACAAAAACTATCTCGTGGGAGGTTCAAGAGTGTAGGATCAGATCTATATGAAGCGCCGTGATGATTTTGGGTTTATTTGAATTCATATATATCAGTGTATCTAATATGTCCTTATGACTCTGTGCGCATGAAATATGCTTAGATCTACGTAGTGTATATATATATGATCCATGGAGTTTGTTTTGAATTTGTATATTTTTATATGTTTAAGCCTTATTGATCGTATACTAATCTTTTTCTCTCATATATTTTATGCATGAATCTCACCCACGAGTCCGAGGGACTCGTTCTTCTTCCACATTCGGGGTTGGGCTAAAAGCCTAACGAAATCTTTTTCCGCGTCCAGCCAGTCTGCAGCAAAACAAAAGAAACGGAAATTTTGGGCTAAGCCCAATCACTTGAACAGTTCCAGCAGTTGGGCTTTAAAATGGCCGGATCCATTTCATCTTTTCTTTCTCTCTTCCTTATTTTATTGTTGTGTATTTTTATTTGCTTTGAATGGCTGACCTTATCCTATTTTATTAACTCAGATGAATCCTAATGAATTTGTAGATTTAGTTTTAGTAATGGGTAGTTAGTTTAAAGAAGATTAAAATTAATTCCATAAGTTTTATTCTCTTCTTTTCATGTTAAAACATCTAATATTTATTTTATTTGGAATAATTGATTTGCAAAATGGCATGACTATATATTTTAACTAAAGGGAATCATATTTTATTCTTACTATCCTAAACATTTCAAAACGTCATTAATATGCAAGTATAAACTCAAGTATATTTTATAAATAACTCTTCAAGTTTGAATCAATCACGTCTATTCTTAGCTGAGCATAATTAAATAAATCAGTAAAAAAGAGAAAGAAATTCATCATCTTTGCATTCTATTTTTTTAAAACAAGTCTAGACTTCCTACACTATTATATTGATATAATGTTATTTTATTTCAAGTTAAATTGGCTAGGTTTTCTCTTAAAAGCTTCTGTTTATATACAAATCATTATATTTTGCAAGTCTCATTTTTACAGTAAAAATTATTATTTTAAGCTCAACAACATTTATAAGTTTTATTTTTAAGTGGACTACTATGTATCTCTTCAAGTCAGTTTAAATAGCATCATTATGCTTTCCTTTAAAACCTCAATAACATTTACAACCTATTTTTCTTAAGATTTAAGCATTATATTTAATCTGAATTAATTAACCTAAGTTTGGTCGGATAACCGTAGTTAACGGATTCTAAAGGATGCCTAACCCCTTCCCTTTAGGATAATATAGAGCCCTTACCTAGAATCACACTGGTTAAGCAGACTATTAATTGAAGTTTAGTTTTAACTTTGCCTTAGTTAACCTCTAGGTGTCCTAATTCACCGTTAAATTAATTAGGTGGCGACTCCATAAAACAAATAAATAGGAATCACCAATATGTTATACTCCTAAATTAACCCGGTTAAAACGGGGTAGAACAATGTAAGTCAACCATAGTACGATGGTCACAAATCACAACTATACAACTTCTATGTACTCGGCTAGCTATTACCGATTCACCAACGGGTGTAGACACCTCAAAAGGTTTGATCGACTCCGGTTTGACTCTAAACCGACCCGCAATATATGGAGTAACATATGACAATATGGAGCCCGGATCTATCAAAGCATATACATCATAAGAAAATACCGATAATATACCTGTGACAACATCAGGAGAAGACTCAAGATCTTGGCGTCCGGCCAAAGCATAAATACGGTGCTGAGAACTGCTGGAACTGGGGACCCTCCCTCTGCCTCTACCATGGACGACTAGCGCATGTGAACCTGGCCCCATGGGGCGTATAGATGACGAAGATCCGACTACCGACCCTGAAGGCTGGGTCCTACCTCTGCCACCAACTGAGGGCAATCACGCATAATATGGTCTGGCCGACCACATGAATAACAAACCTCTGAACCCAATCGGCACTGGCCCCGATGTAACTTCCCACACTGGGAGCAACGTGGTACGGGTGGCCTCGCCTGACTCGAATCACCCCTAAACTGAGATACCGAAAAACTCTGACTCGGCCCGGAATGAGTAGATCTATCAAATCTCTGGTCTGTAAACCGTGGAGGTGCACTAGACATAGGATGGCCTGAATGCCTAGAAAACTGCTGTCTATGGCCGCCTCTAAACGCACTCATCGGACCCGAAGATCTAGCCCTCTTGTTATACCCTTTATCATGCTCACGCTCACTTTTTTGTTGTTATTGGCTTTCTTCTAAATTCTGGGCATGGGCTTGAATGTATGAAATATCCATATTGTCCTGAAGGGACGCAGTCAAGCACCTATCCATCAAATGTGGCCCTAGGCCTTTCACAAATCGGTGCACTCGGTCACCCATATCCGCTACCATGGTCGAAGCATACCTAGCCAAAGAATTGAAGCGGAGACTATACTCTAGAGCACTCATACTTCCTTGCCTCAGATTCAAAAACTTATCAGCTCTAGCTCGCCGAACTTCTAGAGGCAGGTAGTGTCGGAGGAAAGCATCTACAAATTCTTGTCATACCGGGGGAGGCGCATTGGCTCCCCGTGAAGCCATCTAAATCGTGTACCAATGAACCGCAACATCCCTCAATCTATAGGATGCTAACTCCACTGATTCGATGTCCGAAGTATGTATCAACTGAAGTGTCCTCAACATTCCATCAATAAAATTCTGAGGGTCCTCATCCGACTTTGATCCAAAGAATTTTATAGGGTTCAAGCTAACAAAATCACGGGCCCTTGCACTAACAGCCCTATCACCTTGCCCTGTACCCTGCCGCTGAGTCTAGGCAGCAACCAATTGAGTAAGCAAATGAATGGCCTCTTTTACATCTTGGCCTGAAGCATCCAGTGGAGGAGCCGGAGGTGCTAGAGCTGGGGTTGAGGCTCCCTGACGCTTCTCAGAAATAGGCACTGAATGAGAGGACTGAAATTGATCCGCATTCTGGGACTCACTTTCCTCTATAACCGTTGGCGGTGCTCTTTCAGCCCGCTTTTCTGCCACTGTCTTGCCCTTTTGGGTTGTCGTAGCCTTTCTCTTTACAGGCATCTCTGAAATACATAACACAAGGTTAAGGAAAAAGAAGTTCTTGTGTCATAGCTCTATCACACGATCTTATGAAGAAAGAAGGTCATTCATTCCTAAAATTCCCACAGCCTTTTGCTTATAAGTGTGGCGCGCAACACACCTATAACCAAGACTCTACTGGACACGGCTCATAGACACACCCTAGGACAGAACTGCTCCGATACCACTTTTGTCACGACCTAACCGGAGGGCCGCGACGGACACCCGGTGCTAGCCCACCCAGGCACCTCTTATCGCACATTCACATTTACATCTAGGTGAGCCACATAGCTAGATCATGATTTCTATCCATCATTCATACTATTTCCATTGGGCAACAATACATTTATATACCACCATCAACATTTATGCCCACGACAATTTACATAAGCCGACGAGGGTACAAAAAGACATCCAAAAATATGGGCCGACAAAGCCATATACATCTAACCATATACACATGTCTACGAGCCTCTAAGGAGAGTATATCATATCATATAGGCGGGACAGGATCCCGCCATGCCCATAAATATGTACACAAAAGAATAGGTACCAAAAACTGTAGCTCCGAATGAAATGGAGCTCCGCTACGTAGTCCCTGAGTAATAAAGCTATGGATTAAGCCTGTCTCCCTGGCCACCTGTGGGCATGACGTAGCGTCCACAAACAAAAGGACGTCAGTACGAAGAATGTACTAAGTATGTAAAGCATGATCAACATCATTTTGAAAGTATAATAGACGACATAAGAAATAGCATAAGATGGGAGGTAGCAGAACCATCGTCATAAACACTTACTTGATTTTCATAGGGGCTTTCCATTTCTAATGCGTAACCGTGTACATACATCCATATCCATATCCGTATTCGTATCCATTTTCATATTCATAGCATATTCGTATTCATATTCATATTCATATCGTATACATATCCATATCATATACATAGCATACCCGACCGTGGAGGTTCGGTGTTTCACATAACCGGCCATGGCAAGGCTTGGTGAGTATACATACCTGGCCCTACCAAGGCTAAGGGTTATCCATACCCAACTGCAGTGGTGCGCGCGCAATATATATATATTCTACCCGGCCATATAAGCTCGGGGTTTCATAATAGTCATACATAGACACATATACATAAAAGCTCATAATCATCTTTAGCATCATTACTATTATCGTTCATTACATCTATCCCTAGAGGATTACTTATCATATAAGGAATTTAGTACAATCGTAACATATCGAGAATCATGAGCTTAGTAGCTTTTAAAGATAAAATCATTTGGAGGACATCATAGGCTCATGAAAGAATAGATATATGGCCGAAGAACCATGCCTTATCGAAAGAAGGGTTAGCCTTACATACCTTTCCGTTCAACTATTCTATCGCTTGAACGTTCTCCTTCAATGCTCACGTTTTTACCTTCATTAGAGTTATACTAACATTAGAAAATCGATAGCTTAGCATACATGACTAAAGCTAGAGAAAATTGGGCAGCATCTCCTTTGTTTATGCTACTTCCTCCATATCATATATCAACTCCAAAACATATATAATAACATTCACAACATCATAACAATAGTCTTTGTTCACCTATATTATCCATATTCCTCCATTCACTTCCAATCATCCATATCCATAGTCATAGCACACTATTACGTTCACTCATATACAATGTCTATCCTATGTTCTTAACATCATTTATAACATAATCATAATCACAACATATCAAGAATCATGACTCAATCCAAGCTATTACTCAAAAATGACACTATTCTCACATTCATGACCCATTTTCTATTTCCTTCTACAATCCAAGTCTTTCAACCTCTCAATACCTTAAACAACATGGAAATAACATAAAACTTACCTTAGATGGTGTAGGAATGAACCTTGAGTGGAAACACTTCACTTGACCAAAACCCTAGTTCCACCTCCACTTGGATTTCTTGTCTTGGATGAACTTTAATGAGTTTCTTACACTTGATTCACTTAGTTTGATGAAGTTGATCACTAATATCTCTTGAATTCTTGTAGGAGAAGTGTGGAGAAATATTCCAAAGAGTTCTAGAGAGAAGGGGAAATAAAATGAAATGAACTTGATCCCTTATTAATAATACTCCATCTGTCCCGACCAATTTCTACGGACCAACATACGGTCCGTATAAATTATACTGACCGTATGTCTAGCCGTAGATTTGGTCCAGTGAGGCTGGCCATCTGGGATTGCGCGTGCACCACTGCAGTTGGGTATGGATAACCCTAAGCCTTGGTAGGGCCAGGTATGTATACTCACCGAGCCTTGCCATGGTCGGGTATGTGAAACACCGAACCTTTATGGTCGGGTATGCTATGTATATGATATGGATATGTATACGATATGAATATGAATATGAATACGAATATGCTATGAATATGAAAATGGATACGAATACGGATACGGATATGGATGTATTTACACGGTTACGCATTAGAAATGGAAAGCCCCTATGAAAATCAAGTAAGTATTTATGACGATGGTTCTGCTACCTCCCATCTTATGCTATTTCTTATGTCGTCTATTATGCTTTCATAATGATGTTGATTATGCTTTACATACTCAGTACATTCTTCGTACTGACGTTCTTTTGTTTGTGGACGCTACGTCATGCCTACAGGTGGCCAGGGAGACAGGCTTAATCCATAGCTTTATTACTCAGGGACTACGTAGCGGAGCTCCATTTCATTCGGAGCTACAGTTTTTGGTACCTAAACTTTTGTGTACATATTTATGGGCATGGCGGGATTCTGTCCCGCCTATATGATATGATATACTCTCCTTAGAGGCTCGTAGACATGTGTATATGGTTAGATGTATTTGGCCTTGTCGGCCCATATTTTTGGATGTCTTTTTGTACCCTCGTCGGCTTATGTAAATTGTCGTGGGCATAAATGTTGATGGTGGTATATAAATGTATTGTTGCCCAATGGAAATAGTATGAATGATGGATAGAAAGCATGATCTAGCTATGTGGCTCACCTAGATGTAAATGTGAATGTGCGATAAGAGGTGCCTGGGTGGGCTAGCACCGGGTGCCCGTCGCGGCCCTCCGGTTGGGTCGTGACATTTTTCACCTTGTGTAATATCAGATACCTCAACCATTGTAAAAGTGATAAAATAAGAAGTTTAGGAGTGCGGAAAAACAATTAAGAGTCTGGTTTATAAAACTTGCTCTGATACCATGACGGAAAGAAAGATTGAGATGAACAAAAATTGCTCTTTGTATTTTTGATAAAAACGTATATGCTGTACAATACCTATATATATAGATGACTAAAAGAATCTACAGAATAACTATCTATACACCTGTCATTATCTTATTTGTTTCAATCTAACAAAATACTAGAAATTAAAAATACAGAAATAGGATAATTACAAGGAATGTTCTAGATTATCTAATGTGGAATATGTACAATATTCTCTCGTACAACTGTTATATCTTCATTGTATCCATATGGGCCTCTGATCAATCTTCTTTGCTTATAATAGGCCCAATAGTGTGCAAATCAGCCCAATATTCCATTGATCTATTTAGACCACTTTAGACTTCATTTTATGACTTCAGACAAGGAACTTCTTCTCCTCAATTACATCGAATCAGTTCCTATTTCATCTTTAGAGTTATCATCTCCAACACAAATCTTATAACTTTGACCGTATATTTTGATATAGATTTATCAAGTTTGTAAGAATAAAATTTATATATTTAGAAATTACATAAAAAGTACTATAAGTCATGATAATTTATAATTCAAAAAAATTGAAAAAAATGTAAGGAAAACATGATGAAAGTATCACCGTAGACTCCCCAAATAATAATAGGTTCACATAAATTAAAACAGGGAGAGTAAGTAATATTTTTTTAACGAGGTGCCAAGCCAAACAAAGGCCAAGTAAAATGCAGCTGAGCGAGTAAATAAAAAGTGAGAGTCAATAATTGATGAGGGAGAAAATAAAAAGTGAGAGTCTTACCTAAGCTATTACATCATGTATGATCAGGGGTGGATTTAAAGGAAGCCGAGCGTGTTCACCCGAACACCCTCGATAAAAAATTATAGTGTATATATAGAATAGATTTTCTGTGTTTATGTGCATATATTAATTTTTGAACACTCTGAATAAATATAAAAGATTAGCTCAATTGGTCCAGAATGTTCAAAATTATCCAGGATGTCCAAAATTATCTCTAAATCTGCCACTGTGTATGATGATACAAATGATCAGCCAATAGACGGGCAAATCAAAGACAGTATTCTTGTTCCAATCCCCTTGATAGAGAATTTGGTTAAACTAACTATCATCCATCCTAGTCCCAGATAGTAAAATATTATCCTCTCCATCCCAATTTGTTTGATATTTTTTGTTATTCAAGAGTCAAATGAGCTGTTTTTTTACCGTAACATTTTCATAAGTCTTTTAAATATTTTAAATTATTAATTATGGTAACTTATAGTACATTTAACATAGTTTTCAAATATGTAAATTTTATTTTGAAAAATCTAAATATTATATGTTCAAACACATGTTCAAATTAATTTTTTCGAAAAATATAAAGATTCTATGTTCAAAATCACAATCAAAATTAAAAAGTTTGACTCTCAAAAATCGAAAAATATCAAATGAATTGGGACGGAGAGAGTATAAGGAAAGCCAAAAACACTGATCCAAAAATTTTGAATTTAAGTTCTGTGGGCCGTCATTACAAAATATAATTACACAATATAGCTATTTATAAAATAATAACTGAGTAACTGGTAATTTTTTCTGATAACTGACTTGCTATTGCAAGTTAAACCATTATCGGGCCCCTCTTAGTTTTATTTAAGCAACAAAGGAATTAAGAGGATCATTGATAGGTATATCGAGTGGATATCATTCAAAGACGAACGTGGTACTACGAGGATACATTGACCACCTAATAATTGTTCCCTACACTACTTACTAGTTTATCCAAGTAGGAGTTATCTTAATTCTTAAGCAAGAAAGTAAAGAATCATTAGTATTTTACTAGTGTTATTATATCTATAAATCATGTCAACAAGGAGTTAAAAGTAAAAACCAAGGGTACTTAGAAAGGATAAGGATGAAATGAGAGAGAGAGGAAGGGTTGATGCATCCGAGATTTCTCCTTCAAAGTTGACGGTTTTTAAGTTGGCGTTTGATAATGGATTTTGGATCAGATTTTAAAATTTTAATTTTAAATATTTGTTTGGTCATAGATTTTGGATCAAATTTTAAAAATTTGTCTACAAAAAAATTTCAAGTTTCAAAAACTGGTCTTATGGGGCTTTTACTCACAAAACTTCAATTTTTTTTCAAGTAAACTGTATGTTCAAACACAACTTTAAATTTCAAAAATCATAGCTTCAAAAACTCAAATATCTAAATTTTAACTTTAAAATATATGGCCAAACAGGAGCTAAGTATATGATGTACTTACTTTAGAGTTTAGTCTAACTTTTGTACGATCAGTGTAAATTAAAGAGATTATACATTAGGAATTCATCTGAAAATTTATTACAGGTTACTTGAAAAATAAGTTGAATAATCTGCTATATAATGAGAATGTAAAAATTCTAACACCGGTAATGTCTATTCTGGTGGTTTTAATTTATATGATATATTTTAATTTTTAGTCTGTCTTAAAAAAATATCTTTTGTTATATTTAAAAATAATTTAACTTTAAATTACTTATTTTACCTCTTAATAAAGTGTTTTATAACCACACAAATATTTATAACTTACTCTAAAGTACAGTTTTATAATTTTTGTTCTTTCTTAAACTATACGGAAAAGAGTCAAATATACCCCTGTACTATGAGAAAAGGGTTAAATATACCCCTCGTTATACTTTGGGTCCAAATATACCCTTCCCGTTATACTTTGGGTTCAAATATACCTGTCTGTTATATTTTGGGTCCAAATATACCCCTCCTCCTTTAAAATTATCCTTAATGAACATGAAATATGACGTGACATTGACAACTCGATGAGGTGAACACCACATGGCATGCCACCTCACCACCCAACCCATTACCTCTCTCTTCCGCTCCTTCTTCCACATTAAGGCCTCATTTGTTTTCATTAAGATTAAGATGTCTGAATCTGAATGCACATCTGAATGATTAAGATGTTGTCTCTAGGTCTGAATATTGAATGATTAAGACTTTTTTTTTTTCAATATCTGAATGTGCATAATGTATTTATTTAAACATAATAAATATACAATTCAAATTAAAAAGTAACTAGTAGAAAATAAATACAAATTTACTAAAATAAAATATTACAACAACAACAACAACCCAGTGAAATCCCACATCGTGGGGTCTGGGGAGGGTAGAGTGTACGCAGACCTTACTCCTACCAAGGTAGGACGACTGTTTCCGAAAGACCCTCGGCTCAATAAAAGCATAAAAAGAAGTCAGATAAGGTTAAGAGATTCGGATAAGAGATTCAAAGCGATATGGAAATGAAATAATGCAAGCGACACAGATAACACAGGATAATCAAAGCACACGAAATAACAGATAATAGCAGAAATCGGAGCAGATAACACAGTATAATCAAAGCACAGGAAATAACAGATAATAACAGAAATTGGAGCACAAGAAATTATATTGCAATAATGCGACTACTAATAAGAACGGATAACGAGACTATCTACCAGCCTTCTACCCTAATTTGGGTCCTCCAAACCCTCCTATCTAAGGTCATGTCCTCGGTAAGCTGTAGTTGCGCCATGTCGTGTCTAATTACCTCTCCCCAATACTTCTTCGGCCTACCCCTACCTCGTCTGAAACCATCCATGGCCAACCTCTCACACCTCCGCACTGGGGCATCTATGTCTCTCCTCTTCACATGCCCAAACCATCTCAATCTCGCTTCTCGCATCTTGTCTTCCACCGAGGCCACCCCTACCTTATCCCGAATATCCTCATTCCTAATCCTGTCACTCCTGGTGTGGCCACACATCCATCTCAACATTCTCATCTCGGCAACTTTCATCTTTTGAACGTGAGAGATCTTAACTGGCCAACACTCCGCCCCATACAACATAGTCGGTCTAACCACCACTTTGTAGAACTTGCCCTTAAGTTTTGGTGGCACCTTCTTGTCACATAGCACTCCGGAAGCAAGCCTCCATTTCATCCACCCTGCCCCAATACGATGTGTGACATCATCGTCAATATCCCCGCTGCCTTGCACAATAGACCCAAGGTACTTGAAACTACTTTTCTTCTGGATGGCCTGGGTACCAAGCCTTACTTCCAAGTCAGCCTCCTGAGATGCTTCACTGAACTTACACTCCAAGTACTCTGTCTTGGTCCTACTCATCTTAAACCCTTTAGACTCTAGAGTATATCTCCAACACTCCAGCTTAGCGTTAACTCCGCTACGAGTCTCGTCAATCAGGACTATGTCGTCTGCGAAAAGCATACACCATGGCACTTCACCTTGAATTTGCCGTGTCAATCCATCCATCCCCAAGGCAAATAAAAACGGACTAAGAGCTAATCCTTGATGCAACCCCATCACAACTGGAAAGTGCTCTGAGTCTCCTCCTACTGTCCTCACCCTGGTTTTGGCTCCCTCATACATGTCCTTGATCACCCTAATGTATGCCACAAGTACACTTTTAGCCTCCAAGCATTTCCATAGGATCTGTCTTGGAACTTTGTCATAAGCCTTTTCTAGGTCGATGAATACCATGTGTAAGTCTTTCTTCCTCTCCCTATACTGCTCCACCAACCTTCTCATAAGATGGATGGCTTCTGTAGTTGAATGTCCCGGCATGAATCCAAACTGGTTTTCTGAAATAGACACACCTCTCCTCACCCTCATCTCCACCACCCTTTCCCACACTTTCATAGTATAGCTTAGCAGCTTGATACCTCTATAGTTGTTGCAACTCTGGATATCTCCCTTATTCTTGTATAGAGGGATCATTACACTCGCCCTCCATTTTTCGGGCATCAATGCCGTCTGAAAGATGACATTAAACAACCTAGTCAGCCACTCCAAACCTGCCGGGCCCGCGCTCTTCCAGAATTCCCCCAGAATCTTGTCAGGTCCGGTTGCTCTTCCCCTGCGCATCCTACGAACAACACCCTTAACCTCGTCAACCTTAATACTCCTGCAATAGCCAAAATCGCGACGCCTTCCTGTATGTTCTAAATCACCCAACACAATGTCTCTGTCCCCTTCTTCATTCAAGAGTTTGGAGAAGTATGACTGTCATCTCCGTCTAATGAGAGTCTCCTCTAGCAATACTTTGCCATGCTCGTCCTTGATGCATTTTACTTGATCCACATCACGTGCCTTTCTCTCCCTCGCCTTGGCTAGCCTGAACAATTTCTGATCCCCTCCTTTGTCTTCTAGTTCAGCATACATGCGTTCAAAAGCTGCCGTTTTTGCCGTCGAAAGCGCCAAATTCGCCTCCTTCCTCGCCATCTTATAAAGTTCTGTATTCGTCCACTTCTCCACCTCATCCTTGCTTTCTATCAACTTCGCATACGCCACCTTCTTTGCTTCCACCTTCCCTTGAACTTCTCAATTCCACCACCAGTCCCCTCGATGCTGACCACGACTACCTGTCGAGACCCCCAACACTTCCCTTGCTACCACCCTAATGCAACTAGCCGTCTTATCCCACGTACTGGTCGCATCCCCACTACTATCCCAGGTCCCCATATCCTTCAATTTCTCTCCCATCTCCAGGGCACTAATAGTGGTCAAACTCCCCCATCTGATCCTAGGTCGGTCCTCCACGACCCTCTTCTTCCTCATCATCTTGATCGCTAAATCCATCACCAAGAGCTTATGTCGGGTTGTAAGATATTCGCTCGGACTGACCTTACAATCCTTGCACAGACCTTTATCATCCTTCCTAAGGAGTAAAACGTTTATTTGAGTCTTAGCCACTGAACTACGGAAGGTTACCAAGTGTTCCTTCTTCTTTGGAAAACTCGAATTGGCTATCACCAACCCAAAAGCTCTTGCAAAATCCAAAAGTGAGACTCTTCCTCCATTCCTGTCCCCGAAGCCAAAGCCTCCATGCACATCCTTATAACCTCCCGAAATAGGTCCGATGTGTCCATTGAAATCACCTCCCACGACTAGCTTCTCAGTAGGCGGTATGCCTCCCACTAATTCGTCCAAATCCTCCCAAAAACGCCTCTTCTCCTCGTCGCCTAAGCCCGCTTGCGGCGCATATACACTAATAATGTTCAAAGTGAGTCCTTCAACGACCACCTTAATCGACATCATCCTATCAGTGACTCTCCTAACCTCTACCACCTGATCCCTTAATTCACTATCTACTAAAATGCCCACCCCATTTCTATACTTCGACCTACCAGAGAACCACAGCTTATACCCGTCTACCTCCTTAGCTTTAGGACCTACCCATTTGGTCTCTTGGATACAAGCTATATTAATCTTCCTCTTCTTAAGAATCTTAACTAGCTCTATGGACTTCCCCGTTAACGTTCCAATGTTCCAAGATCCTACTCTCAACATAGACGCTCCTTTAACCCACTTACCCCTCCTAACCCTCGCCCCCGTCCCCGAACGAGAACATGAACCTAGTCTACCATCACTAAGTAAAGCCACGAAAATGAGTATGAACTAATAAACTATTCAAAAGTCTAAAGTTAACAAAAAATATAACTACAAGTGTATGGACAAGTAATGGATATGGAAACCGGAGGTACCAACTCCAGTTGAAATGAACCTGATCGCCGCCGGAAAACACTGTTTAACGTCCGAGTTACTGTTCACTGTTCACTACCGGAATTATTCTCACAGAGACCTGAAACAAGAGCAGAGAAGAGGGGGACAAGAAAAGAAAAAGAAAAAAGAAAAAAAAGGAGAGAAAGAGAGGGCTGGCCGGAAAATGGTGCCGGAAAAAGTCTCCGGCGATGACGCAGTTGTGTTCTGGCAGCGCCAAGAGCAGCTAAAAAAGGGGAAAAGGAGAAGAGAAGAAGAAGAAGAGGAGAAGAAGAAAAGGAAAGAGAAAAAAAATAGATCTGGCCGGAAAAGTGGCCGGCGTTACCTAGTCGCCGGAGTTACCTGGGCAGTGGTGCGGTCTGGTCTCCTGACAGGGTGGCGGGTGGGGTGGGAGGAGGGAGGGAGGGAGGAGATGTTACCGTTGGAGAGTTGGAGATCAGAGGAGAGAGAAAGCAGAGGAGAGAGAATATTATTTGATTAAAAAAAATGAAACATTTATGTTCACCAGTAATGGTGGAGATGTTTTGTAGTCGTGGTGGGTGGTGAGTGGGGGTGAAGGGGTGAGTGGGTGGTGGGTGGTTGGTGTGAGGAGTAGGCAGTGGGGGTGGGGTTGATGGTGAGAGGTGGGGTAGTGGGGTAGGGGTTGATGGTGGGGTTGGTAGGGAGTAGGAGTGGGGTTGGTGGTGGGAGGTGGGGGTAGTGGGTAGTGGGGAGTGGGGGTGGGTCGTATGGGGTAAGGGTTGGTGGTGGTGGTGGGGGTGGGGTGGGGGTGGGTGGTGTGGGGTGGGATTGGGGTTGGTGGCGGGATGGGGGCAGTAGAGAGTGGGGGGTTGGAGTGGAAGGTGGGTGGGTGGTGGGGTGGGGTTGAAGTGGATTGGGGGGTTGGAGTGGAGAGTGGGTGGGGGTGGGGTTGAGGTGGAGGGTTGGGGTTGGGGTTAGGGTTGGAAAAGTTCTATACAAAAATACCTCTTAATGATATTAAGACTTGGTTCAAGATCTTAATGATTAAGACTTATTCAGACCCAATAAATGTTTAGATCTTAATGCAAACAAATGCACTTAATGGCTTAAGGTCTGAACCATTCAGATTCAGACCTCCAATAAGTGAAAACAAATGAGGCCTAAATTAACATCTGGAACAAAAATAATGAGAAAACAAACAAGAGCGTTGGTGCAGCCAAGGTGTTTGCCAAGGTGTCTGAAAATATTCCTTAAATAACTATAATCTGATATTAATTGAGAGTTAAATTCGACATCTCTGATATGTTTTTCTACTGTGTGGTGGTTTTTTTTTTCCTTCTAAAATGAACTGAATTTATGGAGTTTTCAGTAGTTTTTGAAATTTTCTTTTCTTAATCATATACTATAAAGTTCTTTTTTCTCTTTTTTGACATACAAGATGAGTTTAATGCTATATTATCCAGTCTTTTATTTCTCCATTTGAAATATCTTATTTGAGAAATTGCACATGAAAGATCAAAAAGAACAAAAGAATCTAACTAATAGATTGTAACTATGCTGCAGACCTCGGTCTGTTAGCTGTAGATAGCAGAAAAAGGCAACCTTCTGCTGGAGCTTTCCTTTGAAGATGAGCAAGGGGAAGAGATGGTGTGGTGGAAGAAAAAGGGGAAGAGCGGGGTAAATGAGTTAGGTGGTAAGGTGACATATCATGTGATTTTCACCTCATTGAGTTGTCAGTGTCACGTCTAGTGGCGAATTTATGCATTAATTTTGAGTCACGTGAACACATAATTACTCGACTAAACTCGATATATTATGTGTATAATTTTAAAAATATATCTCATATTACCGAACACATGATCAAATCAGGACGAGTGGAGCATTGATTAGGGGTTTTGTTTATTACCTCAAGGTCTCGGGATTGAACCCGAGCTCCTGCAAGTTTCTATGCTTTTATTAAAGAAGCCTTTTAACTTTTCTTTTTATATTATTCTAAATTATTTTTCTTCTATAATTTTAATTATCCAAAAGTAAAAATCGTGCTTGTATTTATTAAAGTAGCATTTTAACTTTTCTTTTATATTATTCTAAATTCTTTTCTTCTATAATTCTATGTACCCAAAAGTGAAAAACCGTATTTCTATTTTATTACCAGTAATAAAAAATAACTTTATTTCTAATTACCCAAATCCCAAAAGGCAAAAGAAATCAAAAAATTACATAGGCGTTAATCTGCAACTAACCAAAGAGAAAAGAATTAAAAAAAAATCATAGCTAATGGTGAACCCATCCCCTTGAAATCCCGGATTCGCCTCTAGTCACGTCATATCTCATGTCCTTCATGGACAATTTTAATGAAGGAGGGACATATTTGAATCTAAAGTATAACAGAGGGGTGGTGTTTCAACCCAAAGTATAATGAAAAGGATATATTTGAATTCAAAATATAACGAAGGGTATATTTAACCCTTTTTATCATAGTACAAGGGTATATTTGACCCTTTCACGTAAACTATATTGCTTAACTCAAATAACGTCACACAAAATAGGACCAAGGGGATATAAGTTAAACCCTAATTTAAAAAAAAAAAAAAAAAAAAAAAAAAAAAAAAAAAAAAAAAAAGTCTAATGGCGAAAGAAATGGAAAACATTGAACTTTGAGGAGATGCGCATGGAGTGGCTAGAATTCCCTTTCACATGCTTCATGATTTGTTTATTGTTAATTTGGTTTCATTTATGCTAATTAATTGGTGTCAAGTTTATCCCGACAAGTCAAGGCCCTGTTCCCCAGCTTCAAACTTGGAATTCTAAATGCTAATTTTTTTAACACCTACTCCTTCGGTCCAGTTTTACTTATCCACTATATTAAAAATAGTTATCCAATTTCCCTTGTCTACTTTAGGAAATCAAGAGATAATTTACCACTTCTTTTCTATTTTACCCTTCGTAATTAATAAATCAAATTTTCCAATTCCTTTTTCTAACACTATTTTTTTATGGGGAGTATGCAAACTGTAGAAACTCATAACTTAATTAGTTGGCTATTTTCTTTGATAAGCTTTAATTGATTTCAATCATTAGATAATTAAAAATAATTAGGGATAATATGATAAATTTTGCATTCGATTTTTGACTTATTAATAAGCGTGTAAAGTTAATATGTGATAAGTAAAATCAGATGGAGAGAGTAATAAAGATTGGATAAAAACACCTACTTCGTGGCTAATCAGAATCATACCAATTATTTTGATTTGTTTAACAATTTAATCAGCACTATACTAATACCAAAGGGATCTTTTATCACGTGGCACAGTCATAAACTTAACCGGCCACCTCTTTATCTTCCGTCTTTTCATTTTTACTAGATGAGCATGGCCCGTGCCAGCTCCGGCCCAACATTATTTTCGAATGATTATTTTGCATGGTCATTTGGTGACCAAGGATAGCAGCAAAAGCATTAAAAAAGAGAACAAAATAGCATCTCTTTGTACTTAAGATAAAATTTTCCTTTCGAACCTTGACAATATCTCAGCTATGCAGCAAATGGTACAGGCGAAGTAGTGTCCCCCTTGGCTTCCGTGCAAATTTTCTCTACAATTTAACACTGTATAAATATTACACAACATCGCATAGCAAACTGACTTCCACAGTAAATTACACATGCCCCTTTTCTCATTTTGTGTGCATGACTTCACAGTTAATGTTGATCTGGTGCTTGCAAGAGAACACATTTTATGTTCTGATTTTTCAACATATCATCACTCATTTTACTTGACAAGAAACCAGTAATGTCACAGCTGATTATTGGTCAACCAAACAATCTCGATCATATCAAATGAATTAAGCTTAGCCTTGCCATAACCATTTCTCCATCCTTCTACACCTTCTCCCTATCTCCCTTGTTTACACGAAAGAGGAAATGACACAGTGAGAAAAACCAAAAAAGAAAGGATAGAATGAGTCATTCAAAGACCCAACCACTTATTAGAACCAACAGATTAGATCTGACCAGCAAGAGGAGAAAATGGTTCAATCGAGTCATCGCCACCTGAGGAGAAAATGGCTCAACCATGTTTCCTCACAGTTCCCTATTTTAATCATATGAAGACATATATGAAACTGGTTCATTTATTTAAAACAGAAGGTAGACATTAAAAATGAGGTAGTATGAGAAGCCTAGGTTTAGCATACTCTCAAATAAAATATAGCTTCACTCATCGAAGCAAATCTAGATAATAGTAGTGTAAGAAAAGCTTCAACCTCCTATACCTAATGGAAGCATATACGAATCCCAGCATACAATATTTTCATGTCTAACTTCTTTAATGGTGTAGGGTATTACGAATTGGGCAATAAGCATACTCTTAAGCAAGCAAGTCGTTGTCACAAGTTTTTTTTTCCCCCTCGTTTTGGAACTTAATAGCCCTTCTCATTCAAGGAATGCTTCTGTATCAAAATGATATCTTTTACAAACTTTCAGTTTGTTTTCTAATTGTAGTTTGGAAAAAAAAAAAGTCAAATGTATATTTTCAGAAGTATGGAGCTGTGTCATTTCTTTACCCCAAATTCTCCTTCTGACCATGGCGCTGGTTATTCTTGGATGCAACTAATTAGAGTTGTTATTGACTAACTTGCTTCCTATCTCTGAGTCATAGGATAAGCAGTCTCTCAGCTTGTCCACCTTTTGAAGTATAGTTAGATAGTCGCACATATATAAAACTGACAGCTTTCAAAATCTCAATTTATAACATCATCACACATGCGGAGGCTCACATATATAAAACTGACAGCTTTCAAAATCTCAATTTGTAATATCTTCACACATGCAGAGGCACGCATATATAAAATTGACAGCTTTCAAAATCTTAATTTGCAACATTATCACACATGCAGATCAATATCCACATGCGTTATCTTGAAGTATCAAACTTAAATCTATATAACAAGTTAAAAAAGAGAGCAAGACTGGCCATAGAGCAGGAAACAAAAATACGACCAATAGTATGCATCATTTCAAGGCCAAGTGAGTAATACTTTTT
Organism: Lycium barbarum; assembly: GCF_019175385.1. Classification (NCBI taxonomy): domain Eukaryota; kingdom Viridiplantae; phylum Streptophyta; class Magnoliopsida; order Solanales; family Solanaceae; genus Lycium; species Lycium barbarum. The sequence goes on along the minus strand of NC_083347.1, from coordinate 110,711,817 downwards.
TGCAGTTGATGTAGGATGTAAAACAGGACTCAAAATTGCATGAGCTGGAACATTTTGCTTTCTTATGGGAGTTGGGAATTTGAAATTCATTAGCTTCTTACTAATGGCACCTAACGACTTTACTGCAAGTAATAGTATGCATCATTTCAAGGCCAAGTGAGTAATACTTTTTGCAGTTGATGTAGGATGTAAAACAGGACTCAAAATTGCATGAGCTGGAACATTTTGCTTTCTTATGGAGTTGGGAATTTGAAATTCATTAGCTTCTTACTAATGGCACCTAACGACTTTACTGCAAGTATAAGTGTATAAAAACTCACATGGATGCTAGAAGGATACTTTGCTCTGTTTTAGTAATTTTTTCATGTGCATGTCATTTGCTTTGTACTTCAACAGCAATCCATTCATGGTTGAACTCATGTTTCTTCTTCGAATCCTACCCACCAAATTAAGTTCCCCTACTATAACTAATTAATATAACTAAATGGTAATCAATTAAAGGACTTGCAACATGAACTGTAACTTAATGTCTTCCAAGATCAAATATGAACGGAAGATAAAACACAGCTACACATAAACTTGGTAAAACCAGCCAACTTCCTTAATTCATACACAAAAAAGTCCCCTGATATAGCATAAATACTCATTACAAACGGAAGAGTAATCAAAAAATGAAATTTCAAGAAAGTTGCAACTTAAAGATAAAGATTCATACATAAAAGGAAGACACAGCTAAATAAAGATACTCTATATGATCAGCAATAGTTGCATACCTCTATTTTAGTTTGAGAAGATGAAATAAAGTTCAAAGAATTTCTGTTATATCTGACATTAATGGACCATTGTTTACTACGATGTTTGAACATGAGTATGTTATGTGCAAAGGAAAGAAGACCTCCACACTTGAAAGCAGATAGCAGACCGTACTTACAGCCAAATATTTATAATACTTGAAAGACATTCCCCAATTTCTGTTGTAAAAGGAATCTCTACAAACAAAATAAAAACATTAAACATCAAAATTCAGGCCGAAATAGGAGTAGTTATCTCTAGCGAAATTGACTAAATATGAAGCAAGAAGCAGGGAGATATAGAATACTATGCAGAAGCCGAGAAAATACAGCAGTGAAGAAGGCTGACGGCACAACAGTTTTACATACCTGTGCAGCTCATGAATCTGCATTCCTCCAGAGGCCACAAGGCGTAAACCCATTTGAAGAATAACATTTTGCATTGCAAAATCATCTGTCACACAGGGCTACGCTTGACTGTTCCTTGTGATATAAATTCATGCAGCTCATGTTACTGAAGAAAGGGAGAAGTCTAATTCTTTTCTTGTTTATTAAAAAAATTTATTTTTTGAACTTATCGAGAGAAAATCTTGGACATACCTTCCGATACAATATGATGGATAGGCTCTTCCTGTCCTAAGTTTGTCTCTCTAATTCTTGAAGGCTCCTTGGTACTTGTGGATGATTTAGACTGCCCGATGGAGGTCGGAATCCTTATCTTTCCTGCCAAAGCATGTAGAGGAAATGATGTTTTCTGGGTCCAGACCTTCTAACATATTGTTTAGATGGCTCAGATTCACTTACAACATTCTGGTTGTGGGTCCTTTTCTGTGAAAGCTGTGAAGTTGGAGCCTTTTCGGAGCTCTTTGTATGTTTAGTTGTTGGTTGTGATAGATGGATAAAAGTCTGGACTGGCGTTATTCTTAGGACCTGAGGCGAAGCTGAAATCTTCTTGATTTTCTTAGATAGAGGCAAGGGTGGTTTTCGAGGAGCGAGAGTATCTTTTACTAATTATTTCTGATTCCGAATCTTTTTTTATCCTTGGCTTGATTTGCTGGACTTGGTATGACCAACTAATAATATTAGAAATCTCAAAAAGCAATAGTTGGAACAAAAAGTATAATGATCGGAAAATCTCACCTTTACAGCAGGATCAAGCTCTCTACCTAGCTTAATCATACCACGTACTTCTTTGAGAATTATGATTTGCCTCTTCACAGCAGCAGCTACCTCCATCGGAATACCACAAATATCCCATTCATTCTCATCAGTTATAATATAGTGGCAGTGCACTCAAAGACCTACTGAACATTTGTTGAAAGTAACTATTGGTAAACCATGTATCAAACAGTTTAGTACTTCCCGATATGAAGCTAGAAAGTTAACTCATCCATATCCATGAATAGTAAAATCAATCATATTAATGTCAAGCAAGAAAACACAACAGACATTAGGTGCAAGAAACAATCTTATTTCTATATGAGTAATCATCGTGCTCTTAAGAAATTGTTACATGAGAAAGCAGTCATTCATATTATTCCACCATTCATATGGTTGTTTACTGTATTTTATCCCCTCGTCCCTCGAACAACTTGAGAGTAAAAACTAAAATAAAGTCATCTAAACAACAATCTGTAGTCAATGCTCCATAACGGGTTAACTGCTAATTGAGAAAAGATATCACACGGAAAAATATCTACTCATTCTGACAAACTATAAGTTATATCTAATTCTTCTTGTAGACAAAAAAGATAAAATAGTAGTAATGGTACTGTAGGATTACACATGCGAGCAGATGAAATACCATTGCCAAAGAGCAATAAGATGAAGGTAATTCTAGAAACACTAAACTGGTAACCCCTTCTCGACACCGGGACAAAACATTAAACGGAGTTAGCAAAACAGAATATCTTCACGACCATGCATGATGAGAAACCTCAACTACATAGCATGAGATAACTTAAGCTCAACATCACACAAAACAAAGATTGGAGACTTACACTCTGAATGGCCATTTTCATATAGTTGTCACTTGCCAGCCAAGTCATTTAAGCTTCTTATTTTAGCCTAGTGTCACCCTGTCCATAAACATAATTTATTTGAATCAAATTTTCGGTACTTCTCAAAAGGTTGCGCCTATGTATCTAGTTTCAAACATGCACAAGCAAAATTAGAGAAAACATTATTGACACCCCTGTAGAAAATCCAACAATAAAAAGATTAAGTAATATTACTTACTAAAAGTTCTGAACACTAATATAAATACCAACCAAATATTGATTACCAACAAAGAAACTGTACTATTAAGCTAATGAAATTTGTCATGGAAAAGAGAAATACAAATATGAATCTTGAGCTGGCAAGCATTAAAGTTCTGAAACAAAGACCATACTTCAGTTTCATTAGCCTTGCAAACGATCAACTCTTGGGACTAATCTCTCTCAACGACACACAAGTCTTTCTTTTGCTGGGGAATTTTGTCAAACGTGTTTATGTTGTGAGACAGCAGGACCTTAAAAACTCTTGACCTCCTAATATATATATATATATATATTCTCATTTTTGTCTAGCTATAATACATCACCAAACAGCTGAGATTCCATGAATCTAGTCTCAAGATTTAAGACTCACATAATGCAGGCAAATGAAATTTCCATTACTTAGCACAAGGTATAACAAATTAATTAATTAGAAAATAGTATAATATCCAATTACATGGCAAGATTCTTGGAAATTAAGTAGAAATAAAATGAAAACTAAAACTCTGAATATACTCAGACGGAAGTTCATCATGAAAACAGCACATACATTCAAAATTGAATAGTGAAAGAGTTTAGCGGGGGAAAAAAGAGAAAACAGCTATAACGGATAAAAAAAACCTCTCCAATAAGGGGTATGTAAGCCAGTTATCTCGGTAATTCACTCAAATGAAAGACATAATAGACAATGGACAAGAGCAAAGGAGATGAGAAGAGACCTCGTGTTTTCGAGCACAACAAGTAGAAAAGATCTGCATAGATAATACTATCGATTTCAGCACTGATCGAAGACCACCTCAGGCAAGAGAGTGAAACGTAAAAGAGAAAAGAGCGAATTGCCTACAAGCTTCTATCTATAAAATGCTAGTATTATGTTAGTTATGAAATTACGATTTTGCCCTTGGTCGTTCCAAACTTGGGTAGATTAGAATTTTTTTTGGAATAACTACGTGATATAACAAACAATAGTGGGGTATTGATATTTAGTAGCTATAGTTTAATTTAATTACTTCTCATAGCAAATATTTGTGTGTTAATACCATTTAGTAACTATATATGTATATACACACAAAAAATAGAATATTCGTCCCACTATTCACTTCCAACCCATCTCTCTTATCTTTTTCCCCCCTCTTCTCCCCACTACCCCGCCGCCGGCCACCACCGCCGCCGGCCACCACCGCCACCGGAGCTCCGGCGAAATGTCGTGACCTTTCACCACCGTCACTGCCAGCCCCTTCCCCTTTTCCCGTTCTTATCCGGCCATACCCTTTTTTCCTTTCTTCTCCGGCGCCAACAAGGGAAAAAAAACTCAGGTCTACGCCGGAAAAGCACCAAATAGCGACGGATCTAAGTATTGTTGGAAGCAAAAATGAAAAAAAACTCAGTTCTATAACGGATCTGAGCATTGTTAGAAGCAAAAACGAAAAAAATGTTGTTGTTGTATTAGCCGGAATTTTTTTCGATCACCGGAATTTTTTCCGGTCAGATCTAGAAAAAATCTAGATTTTCACTGTTTTTGTTGTATATTTACCGTGTATATAATTTTTTTTCGCTTGTATTTGTTGTATACATATCGAAAAATATGGCGTACTTGTTAATTTTTTGGTGTATCTATGTTGTATACAGTTTTTTCGCTTGTATTTGTTGTATACATACAGAAAAATATGGCATATTTGTTAATTTTTTGGTGTATTTTATATTATTGGTGTATATGTATTCGGTTTTTTAATAGTTGTATTCATGAATACAACAAGCCAATTTATGAATACAGATAGTTATTTTATGAATAGAGTTGGAAAAAAATTGTTGTATTCATGAATACAGCTAAAAAAAAAAAATTGAATACACATGTGGGAGCTGGACTGATTTGCTACAGAACGTAAATATTGAAACATTAGCTATGCAGCTTGATTATATATATATATTCTATGTTCAAAATACGATTAATATAACATTGTAGTTTGTGCTCCGTATCTAAAACTTTATTTTATTCGTGTTTGCTACGAAAATTTATTAATACTTTTTAAAATAGAAGACTTGTTTAAAAGAAAACTATTTTCCTCTGTTTGAGATAAAATAATAGCAATATTTAAGCATTAATTGATACTTTCAATTTTAATTCGATTAATTTAAAAATGTAAAATACTTATTATTTTTTATAAAATTTTGATTGAGATAATTCTAATTCAAATTATTAAATTAATTTTACATGTTTGAAACGAAACAAAGTAGAAATTAACTTTCTATTTAAATGAAGAAATGCTATTTTTTAATTTGTGGTAAATATTCTCGGTTTAACTCATTTTACTTGTCATGTTGTCTTTTGCATGGTTTTTTAAGGAAACGTGAATTAGAATTATAATTTGACTAATTTACCTTATTCATTATTTGATCTCCATTTGATATTAATCTCTTTTCACATTTATTAGAGTAAGGAAAAATGAAAAAGTAATTAAATTTTATCTTATTTTAATATATAAGTATTTTAAGTATGTTGCTGTACAATAATTTCATTTGCTCCCACTAATGGGTTGATACGCATGTGGCAATGAGTCCATCATTATTGATTTAATTGTTTGATTTTCTAAGAACTTTTTTTTTTATCATTGTTTGTTTTTTTATTATGGGATTCATTTTTTTTTATTAATATTGCTTGATTTTGTTAATATGGGGTCCACTTTTGTTTTCCCGTGAGTTTGGATGTGGTGGGTTCCACTTTTTTTTTTCTTTAATACTGGTTGGTGTTTAATATGGGGTCATGAAGAACTTCTACTTTTTAATTTTTAGTAAATATTTTTTGTTTAACTCATTTTACTTGTCATGTTGTTTTTTACATGATTTTTTAAGGAAACGTCAATTAGAATTATAATTTCACTAATTTAGCTTATTAATTATTTGATCTCCATTTAATATTATTTTTTCTTTTATGACATTAATCTCTTTTCACATTTATTAGAGTAAGGAAAAAATGAAAAAGTATTTAAATTCTATTTTATTTTAATATATAAGTATTTTAAGTATGTTGCTGTACAATAATTTCATTTGCTCCTACTAATGGGTTGATACGCATGTGGCAATGAGTCCATCAATATTGATTTATTGTTTGATTTTCTAAGCACTTTTTTTTTTTAATATTGTTTATTTTTTTAATATGGGATTCATTTTTTTTATTAATATTGTTTGATTTTGTTAATATGTGGTCCACTTTTTTTTCCCGTGAGTTTGGATGTGGTGGGTCCCACCTTTTTTTTTTTTGGTTAATACTGGTTGGTGTTTAATATGGGGCCCACAATTTTTTTAACATTGCTTATTTTTTTAATATGGGATTCACTTTTTGTTTTAATATTGCTTGATTTTGTTAATATGGGGTTCACTTTTTTTTTCCCGTGAGTTTGGATGTGGTGGGTTCCATTTTTTTTTTAATACTGATTGGTGTTTAATATGGGGCCCACAATTTTTTTTAAATATTAGTTATTGTTTAATATATATGTGGTCCACAATTTTATGGGCCTGTTTAATATGGGCCCAAAAGTTTTTTTTAACATTGTTTGTTTTTTTAATATGGGATTCACTTTTTTTTTTAATATTGCTTGATTTTGTTAATATGCGGTCCACTTTTTTTTCCCGTGAGTTTGGATGTGGTGGGTTCCATTTTTTTTTTAATATTGGTTGGTGTTTAATATGGGGCCCGTTATTTTTTTTATATTAGTTGTTGTTTAATATTTATGGGGCCCACAATTTTTTTTGCCTAATTCTGTTAATATGGGGTCCACTTTTTTTTTTCCGTGAGTTTGGATGTGGTGGGTTCCACTTTTTTTTTTTTTTAATACTGGTTGGTGTTTAATATGGGCCCCACAATTTTTTTTTAACATTGTTTATTTTTTTAATATGTGATTCAATTTTTTTTTAATATTGCTTGATTTTGTTAATATGGGTTCTACTTTTTTTTAATACTGATTGGTGTTTAATATGGAGCTCACAATTTATTTTTTAAATATTAGTTGTTGTTGAATATATATGGGGTCCACAATTTTTTTTTTACAATTTTTTTTTTGGATGTGGTGGGTTTCACTTTTTTTTTTTTATTAATACGGGTTGATGTTTAATATGGGCCCACAATTTTTTTAACATTATTTTTTTAATATGGGATTCATTTTTTTTTTAATATTGCTTGATTTTGTTAATATGGGGTCCACTTTTTTTTTCCCGTGAGTTTGGATGTGGTAGGTTCCACTTTTTTTTTATAATACTGGTTGGTGTTTAATATGAGACTCATCATTTTTTTTAAAATATTAGTTGTTGTTTAATATATATGGGATCCATAATTTTTTTTTTAAAATATTAGTTGTTGTTTAATATATATGGGGTTCATAATTTTTTAATTTTTTTTTTACAATATTTTTTAGGACCTGTTTAATATGGGGTCAAAAGTTTTTTTTTTATGAGACCCATCAACGGACGACGAAGATGGTAAAATTAAAAGAAAGTTTCATCCTTTAGTACTGGTCCTCATTCAATTACTATTCAATACCTTGATTAGTTTAAGACAGCTTTATATATATATATATATATATATTCAATCATTTCCTCCAAATGCCCAGCTCTATGGACAGCTATTATGCCACTAAAACACACATGACAATCCACGGATCATAGTATTTCCAAGACCAAGGGGCAAGGGATGCCAAGCAAATATGCGACAATACTAGGATACTAATCTTTTCAGGTGCCTTTCTATATGTAACTAGACGGCCTATACCCGTGTTGTGCACGGGCCCAACACTTTAGATTATAGTTCATCTATATGTATGTAGTTATCTTTAAATAGTGATTTTTTATATATATATAGAGTATATATTATGTTCAAAACACGATTAATATAACATTGTAGTTTGTGCTCCGTAATTTTTTAACATTATATTTTTTTTAATATAGGGTTCAGTTTTTTTTTTTTTTTTTTTTTAATATTGCTTGATTTTGATAATATGGGATCCACTTTTTTTTCCCATGAGTTTGGAAATGGTGAGTTCCACTTCTTTTTTTTATTGCTCGGTGTTATTTAGTATGGAGCCCACCCTTTTTTTATATTTTTTTAAGGGATAACGGACGATGAAGCACGGGTCTAAACCCATGCTTTATATAGTTTCTTTTTTTTTCATTTTTATTTTTTATATTGCTTGGTGTTGTTTAGTATGGGACCCACCCTTTTGGACATTATTAGTTTGCACTATTTTTATGCATATAATATATATATATATATATACACACTATGTTCAAAACACAATTAATATAACATTGTAGTTTGTGCTCCGTATCTAAAACTTTATTATATTAGTGTTTGCTATGAATACAAAGTCTGCACTTTTTTTTTTTGACATTGTTTGTTTTTTTAATATGGGATTCACTTTTTTTTTATATATATATATATTGCTTGATTTTGTCAATATGGGATACTATGTTCAAAACACGATTAATATAACATTGTAGTTTGTGCTCCGTATTTAAAACGTTATTATATTAGTGTTTGCTACGAATACAAAGTCTGCACCTTTTTTTTTTACATTGTTTGTTTTTTTTTTAATATGGGATTCACTTTTTTTTTTTTTTTTTTTTTTATATTGCTTGATTTTGTCAATATGGGATACTATGTTCAAAACACGATTAATATAGCATTGTAGTTTGTGCTCCGTATTTAAAACTGTATTATATTAGTGTTTGCTACGAATACAAAGTCTGCACTTTTTTTTTTTGACATTGTTTGTTTTTTTTAATATGGGATTCACTTTTTTTTATATTGCTTGATTTTGTTAATATGGGGTCCACTTTTTTTTTCCGTGAGTTTGGAGGTGGTGGGTTTCACTTTTTTTACTTTTTTTTTTAATATTGATTGGGGGTTTTTTTATTTTTTAATATTCGTTGGTGTTTAATATGGGGACCACACTTTTTTTTTTAATGCCTAACGGACGACGAAGCACGGGTTGAGACCCATGCTTCTATATAGTAGTAAAGTAATGTCCTTCACTTCCTCTTACAATGGGTGACTGGGGATATATATTTTGCTAACAAGTACTTCTGCAAGTTTCAACTAATCAAATGGAGTAGTAAGGAAGTTAATCAGTAAATTTAGTATAATCTAGAGATGAATATTGTTATCATAGGTTACTAAAATTGCCTTTTTAATTATTATATATCCTGATACATGGGGTAAGTAAGAACCTCATAAGGGGCGAAGCTAGGTTAGACCGATGAACCCCCTTGGGCGAAATGTTACACCGTTATACAATGTTAAAGTTATTATTGTTGTTTATATAGTAGATGTTAAACTCCCTTAATTTCTTTATGTGTTTACTTCTTTATATTTTTGAACCCCTTAGTAAAAATTCTGACTCTGCTGCTGCTCATAACCTCAATATAATTCAAACCTAATGGCTTGATTTTAAAATTGCAGTATGTATATACATATAATATATATGATCAGGTTTTTATCAAAGCTAAGAACAGTCCAAGAACCATTCTTGTATTATTTACTTCTTGGAACCATAGCATCCTTAAATTAAACCGCTGTTTCCCCTTAACATAATAACTAATTTGGATTCGGCTCCTTTTAATTTCCCTTTCTCTCTATTTTTCCAAGTTCTTGCTTAAATTGAATCAAACACATCATAATTTAAAATTAATAACTGAGATTTAATCAACTAAAGCAAAGTCCTAATCATGACCTACTAATGGTGCGTCCCTTTTGAAGGAGCATATATCTCCATATTGTATATACTAGTAGCAATTATGTGCGATCTAGACGAGCTATTTCGATTTAAATACACCAACTATGAAAAATATAGTAGAGTGAAAAAAAAAGGAAAAAAAAGGGGGTTGCATATATCATTGATAGTTGGGATCCGTGAGACGAAAAAAGCTTATCCTCAAAAAACTGAAATTAGTTACGAACTTGGTCGATAATCCGTCGCTAAATAGTTCGTACCTAACAAATTTTTCTAGTAATCCCAGCTAAATCATCGCTAACTAGGATTAGCTAGCGCCAGATTTTGCTGTTTATCTACAAAAATTTTGCGTTGCTAATTCTTGTTTTTACATGTACACGCCAAGCGATAACCACATACATAAATCTCTTTATACAAATTGTTATTAGGGATAAGGCTCTATTACCCCCTGAACTATATCCAAACTTCCAACGATACACCCTTCTTTTCATGGTGTCCTATCACTCCCCTAAACTATTTTTCCCGTAATTATAGGCACCTTTTATGCTGACGTGGCAAGGAGAGTGCATTTCACTCTCTTTGGGAGAGTGAAAAGCATAAAATCTCTTTTTCAATTATTTTTCACATTTAATTACACCTAATTAATTATTATTATTAAAGCTTAAAGTTTTGTGCTAAATAATTTTTTTTATTTTTAAAAAAGGTGGAAAACTTAATTTTTTTAATTCAAAAATCTGTATTTTAAAAATATAAAAAACTGGTTTTTTTTTTCAATGTGGAAAATCCAATTTTTCTAGAAAATAAATCTAGAAAACTAAGTTTTCTTATCAAAAAAATCTGGACTTTTAAAACTGATTTTTTTAAAAGAAAAATGTGGAAAACTGAATTGTTTTAAAAAATAAGAAAATTTATTTTTTGGAAAATAATTATGGAAAACTGGTTTATTTAAGAAAAATGAATATTTTTTTCTATATATGAAAAAAATCTGGTTTTCTAGATTATTTTAAAAAAAGGCTTTCCACTTTTTAAGAAAAATAATTGGTTTTTTAATTTTTATAAAATTCAGTTTTTTCACATTTTGACAAGAAAAAACACTTTTTCCAGATTTTTTAAAAATGATCCATATTTTATTTAAAATATAAAAGTGTCCTAAAAAATGAAATCATAAAAATCTAGATTTTTAGACATTTAAAAAAAAATCCATTTTTTTCATATTTTAAAAAATCCACTTTTCCATTTTTTTTAAATCTGTGGTTTCTGATTTTTTTTAAATGGATTTTTAAAAAATTGAAATTTTCATTTTTTTTAAATATCCATTCTAATTATTTTTAAAGAAAATCCAGTTTTTTCAATTTTGTTAAAAAATTTCCACATAAGCGAAAAGAATAAAAAAAATAGAAAACAAATAAATATACATGTGGCAAGGAGAGTGTATGTCACTTTCCCATAAGAGAGTAGATATCAGCGCTTAGGGTGGTAATTATTACGGAAAAATTGTTTAGGAGGTAATAGGACACCATGAAAGGAAAGGTGTGTCCAGTGGTGGATCTAGAAATTTCATTGAGGAGGTTCGAAAACCATTGAACCAACCCTTACTCTTGTGTTCAGGGTGTTCAAAATCTATATATGTACATAAAAAATACAAAAACACCTTATATATACAGTGTAATTTTTTGCCGAGGGTGTTCGGGTGATGTTACATCTCGGAAAATTTTCCGTTGATGCACAGCGAATAGACTAAAGAACACGAGTATACAGTATTTCAATAAGTAAGGAATGACATTTGATGACCCTAATTAAGATTTCAAAGACGTCCGAGATAAGGGAAGAAAGTTTGCCAAGAGAAGGCAAGGCATACGATACGTATCGAAAAGGAATTATGAGTAACAAGTTAGCGAGGATTTAATAATGCTTTGGAGAAGAGTTATAACGTCCCTTAGATTGTTAATGAGGTGATAAACAAGTGCTAAGAAGGTTCCATAAGGATTGGAGATCAAACGAGTCGACGAGAACGAACTTCGGAAAACTGGGCATTATACGGCCAAACATACTGGCCGTATGTTCCACCGTATAATCAGCCCAGAATAGCACCCCTCTCTGGACCAAATCTACGGCCAGACATACGGTTAGTATAATTTATACGGACCGTATGTTGGTCCGTAGAAACTGGTCGGAACAGATTTGTATTATTAATAAGGGATCAAGTCTCATTTTATTTCATTTCCCTTTCACACCCCTTCTCTCTAAAACATTTCTCTACACTTCTCCCACAAGAATTCAAGAGATATTAGAGATCAACAACATCAAACCAAGTGAATCAAGTATAAGAAACTCATTAAAGATCATCCAAGTCAAGAAATCTCATTGGAGATGAGCTAGGTTTTGGCTCAAGTGAAGTATTTCCACCCAAAGCTTGTTCCTACAACATCTAAGGTAAGTTTTATAGTATCTCCATGTTGTTTAAGGTATTGAGAAGTTGAAACACTTGGATTGTAAAAGGATATAGAAAATGGGTCATGAATGTGGGAGTAGTGTCATTTTGAGTAATAGCTTGAATTGAGTCATGATTGTTGATGTGTTGTGATATGGTTACGTTATAAATGATATTAAGGGCATGGGATAAGCATTATATGTGAGAAAACATACTAGTATACTATGACCATGATAATGGATAAATTGAAATGAAATTGTGAAATGAGTGTAATGTAGATGAATGAAGATTGTTGGTTATAATGTTGTGAATGTTATTACAGACGTTTGGGAATTGATATGTAATATGAGGAAAGTTGTATAAACAAAGGAAATGCTTCCCAATTTTCTCTAGCTTTAGTAAGCACGTTCTTATAATCGATTAGCTAATATGAATGTGAATTCTCTTGAAGGTAGAAACGTGAGCATTAAAGGAGAACAATCAAGCGATGGAAATTGTTAAACGAAAGAGGTATGTAAGGCTAGTCCTTTTCTTTCTAAGGCATGACTCTTATGGTATGAATCCTCCTATCTTTCCATGATTTTCCTACATATCGGGAATTATGAATCTACGAGTATAAAGAGCTTCATACGAGATAAAAAAAACAGATACGTTACGAGCATGACAATACCGATGATGAATCTAAGTCTAGAAGTCCTAAAGCTCATGATACGATATTCCTACGAAGCTAATGACCATTATATGATTCCTATGATATTATTTCCCTACCTCTCCATGACTTTCTTACATTCCGGGAACTATGAGACAATATTGATAAAGAGCCTCTTATGAGAAAAAGATGATAAATATGTCATGAATACGATAATAATGATGATAACTTTAAGCCTAGAGATTCTAAAGCAAGATACGATGTCTATGAAGTTAAAGATCCTACTTACGATCCCTTGATGTTGTTCATGGTGTACACTCACCTTAAAATGTTAGTTCCTTCAAGGTGAGATATGATGTATATGATTACTCCATAATATAATCGGGGGCTCTCGACCTTATGGCACCCCGACATTGTTATAGATTGTCTATAAGCTCTAATGCATGTCATATGACCAATGTTCCGAAAAGTTACGAGTCTATGTTCATAGGGGGTTCCATATGACATAAAGGTAAGAGATATGCTATAGATACGATAATGGTAATGATGAGCCTAAGTTTAGAGATTATAAAGCCTATCATACGATATTTTTATGAAGTTCATGCTACGAATATGATATGATTTTCATAGGTTGTCTTAAAATTCAAATGCATGCTTTATGGAAAGTTATGATAAGCTTATGAGATGTATGTGATGGCAATGATGATGATGAGATATACCGAGCCTTGTTATGGCCAGGTATGGGAGACATGTATGTGATATTATCGAGCCACCACGTGGCCGAATACGGATATTATCGAGCCACTACGTGGCTGAATACGGATATTATCGAGCCACTACATGGCCTAATACGGATATTGTCGAGCCACTACGTGGCCGAATACGGATCTTAAAATTCAAATGCATGCTTTATGGAAAGTTATGATAAGCTTATGAGATGTATGTGATGGCAATGATGATGATGAGATATACCGAGCCTTGTTATGGCCGGGTATGGGAGACATGTATGTGATATTATCGAGCCACCACATGGCCGAATACGGATATTATCGAGCCACTACATGGCCGAATACGAATATTGTCGAGCCACTACGTGGCCGAATACGGATAATGTTTAATGTATATGAGCAGATACGATACTATGAGGATATATACATGATACGATGATGTATGCGCTATGATGATGTATATATACACGATACGATGATGTATGCGCTATGATGATACATGTACTATGATTATATATGATATAGGCATGAAAGGTATCCACCCTTAAGAGTTACGCAGGTTATATCTTCATCTTATGTCTTAGGACTTCTCTATTATGTTAATTTCATTCATGCCTTACATACTCAGTACAATATTCGTACTGACGTCCGTTTTCTTTGGACGTTGTGTTCATGCCCACAGGTAGACGGGGAGGCGACCCAGATTTATAGAAGCCAATAAGCAGACTTTTTGGGAGCACTCCATTATTCCGGAGGTGCCATTGATTTACTATTTTATGTATATGTATGTTTTGGGCACGACGGGGTCCTGTCCCGTCCATATGTCTAGTACTCTAGTAGAGGCTCGTAGATACGTATGTGTGGGTAGCATGGTCTCACGATGTTATTATTGTATGTATATTGTTTTGAAAGCCAAGGGCTTATGTGTATAAAAGTATTTATGTTTTCCAAATGGAAAATGATTTTCCTATGATTTGAGCATTAGATTAATGAATGAACGCTTGATGTGTATGTTGGGTAACGGTATGAGCAGTGCTCGGTGGTTAGCCCCGGGTACCTGTCATGGCCCCTAGTCGGGTCGTGACAGGTGAACACCTTCACTTGTGTGTAGATCCGCCCCTGGGTGTGTCGCTGGAACTTTGAGTATAGTTCAGAGGGGTAATAGAGCCTTATCCCTTGTTATTATGTAACCATAATTTATCTGCCAGCCCACATTTTAATGAGACTTCCATGTGAATATCTTTTGGTCAATACGATAGTGTAGAAAATTCTTTACATTGTCGATATGTATAACTTAATAATTCTAATTTAATGAGTGTAATTATCAGAACTAGCTAAAAAGAATTCCTCTATACAAGCATGTACGTATGCCAATTTTATGTCTTTTGGTTGGCGGTAGATCTATACCATGCACATTGTCGGGATGATCATGGTCTCTATTCTACTTAAGTTCTAACGTTACACATGAGTCCTATTGTTTCATAATATGGAACCCACAATGACCGTATTCCATGTTTCCTTCCACCATCACCAAGTTTATGCTACCCCCCACAACCAAAAAAAAAAGAAGAAGAAGAAGAAGAGAGAATCATTATAGGTTTTATTTTGGGCAACTTACATAAAAAAACTACCTTTTATAAGCTCCTAACAATATATAGCTACAAGTTTGTGATTTACAAACCATAGCTACCTTTGCAAATTTCGGCTGTATTTCCGTGTATTTCGGCTGAATACACCAAATACATGTGACATACATCTGACCAAATACACTGAAATACAATTCAATACAGCGAAATGTTAGGTTGCTATTCGAAATACATCAAATACATATGACGTGAATGTGGTGCAACCCAATTTTGTTAATACAATCAGATACAATGAAATACAGAACTCCCTCGTGTATTTAAAGGATTTACTCCACTTAGTTTTTATGATGCATATATTCCGCTGTATTTAAAAAAACGAAAAAAAACTGAAATTACAATTTCTCAGAAAAAGAATATGGCCAGCGGGACTCGAACCTGGGCGCGCTCATTCTGTTTTTATGATGCATATATTTTTCTGTATTTAAAAATACGGAAATACAACCAAAATTGCAATTTCTCATAAAAAGAATGCGGCCAGCTTGATTCGAACTTGGGCGCGCAAGGGGAAAGCACATGCCCAATAACCACTTCAACTACAACGCGCCTCATGTATAGTAGCTACAAAATGTAATTATTGCAAAAGGTAGTTATAATTCATACATAACTCTTCGAAGTAGTTATGGCGCGTGTAAATTTCCCTTTTATTGTTGCCCTTTTTTTCCTTCGAGTTTGAGCCCATGTTGTCTGATATTCCAAATTCCTAGTACTTAGTCGTGGATTGAGAGTATCCTAAAATCTCTTTAGTGTTTTCGAGACCTTTGAATTGAACAATCAATAATTTAACCCTTAATTTGAGCATATTAATCTAGGAGTGTACTAGTCATCGTAACAACACGAACACTTAGGCCACTAGGCGAGTCACTAATCTTGGGTTGCTTATACGTAAACCAAAATCCAAAAAACCTCGGAATTAATTAATCCAAGATTTGTTAGCACCTCCACGACCCAGCAACACACTTCAGATGATCATGCCCACTATGACCTGGGCCCAACTTAGAATTCTTGCACATTTTACATTTGAGTTTTAGTTCTAAATTTTGTATAAGTTTAATAGACTAAGTTGATTAAGTCAAGTGAATAGAAAAACACAATAAGAGAATTTTCCCTCTCTTCTCTCTATCTCTCTTTCATACGATTAAGCTCAGGGTTAGTGATTTCTTCTTCTTATCTTGTATATTTTGCAATCCAACATGGTATCAGAGCTTAGATTAAGCTAACTTTCATCTTCCGCAATTGAATGATCCTAGCCTTGATAGTTTTTTTTTTTTTTTTGTGATTTACGAGTTCACTTCATCTGGGGTTTGTGAAAATTTGGGGGTTTCCGATTTTTCTTCAATTCGAAGCTCAATTAAGTGTGTTACAAGCTAGATTTGGTTGAAAATTGTTGATTAGGCTATTTTTTTTTATTACAAACAAGGCCTTAGTTCTTAAGGTTTGCGAAGAAGACCCGTAAATTCTCTCCATTTTCACCCTAATTTTGATTTTTGTTGAGGCGACCAGTTCGTTTTATGATTCTGTTGAGGCGACCAGTTCGTAGTATTGTTGGTGATGGAGCTGTGTTGTCGTCTTTTACATTGTATACGATAAGTAGTTCACCAGCTAAATTCTCTGAGGCTGTGCGAAATGTTACTGCTACTTCGACTCTGACTGATGGTTTTACACCTTTCACTGTTGAAACCTCACATCCTTTCTATATTTACCCATCAGATAACCCTAGTTGCCTTCTAGTTTCACCTCCATTCGATGGACGTGATTTTGTTATGTGCAGAAACATGCTTGTCTCACTTTCTGCTAAAAATAAATTGGGGGTAATCACGGGTAGAAACCCTAAACCAGAGGCTGAATCACCATATTACTCTGCTTGGAAAAGGTTCAATGACATGCTTATTGTTTCGATAACAAATTCACTGACTAGAGACATAGCAATCCCCCTTATAGGATATGCCACTGCTAAAGACCTCTGGGTTGACCTTAATGATAGATTTGGTCAATCATATGGGTCCAAATACATCCAAATTCAAAGAGAAATTAGTGCCAATGGTTAGGGTTCATCAGACATAGCAACAGATTTCACCAGGATGAGAGATCTGTGGGATGAGTTACATGTTGCATATGTGGGGCCAACATGCACATGTGGCGCTCTTCCGAAACTGCTAGAGGATCTACAATTATATCAGTTCTTAAGTGGACTGAATAAATCTTATTCCTCTTGCAAAAGTACCATTCTCACGATGTAACAAATGCCTTCCATTAGCAAAGCTACTCAATGCTACAACATGATGAACATCAGAAAGAGAGTTCATCTCATGTTATCTCATGTCCCTAATTTCTCAGATGGATCCAATTCATTCTCAGCTTCAGTTAGTTAGGGGTACAACATGCAGTCTTTACCTCAATGGGTCAATTTTGATCTAAAGAAACCAACTTCTACCCCTACTGGTTCCTTGTTTTGAAAATACTGAAAAAAGACTAACCACACTATTGAGAAGTTCTACAGGTTACATGGCTATCCTCCAGATTACAAGTTTACTAAGAATAAGAGAGGGTCAGCCTCTTGTGTTCAAGGTTCACCTGCGAATTCTCTTAATCCCGGTAGTTAAACAGTTACTGCCAACTCAGGTCCCATTCTTGCTGGGTTCACTTGTTACACCTCGTATTATCAGAGGAACGCTTGTTAAGCCTAAGTACAAGCACGTGAAATTTTGATCAAGAAGGGTAACCTTCAGATTTAAGAAACGACGCAAGTATTAAGCATATTTATGGATAAAGTGATATACGAGGCTGTATGCACCTATATTAGGTTATGAGAGTTTAAGATCATGTATAAGAAGTGTCGGAGGGATTGGAGGTCGAACGGGTGAAGAATGAAAATTTGGACGAACCGGGCAGAATTGCCCTACGCGTTCGCGATTGGGCCTCGCGTTCGCGATGACAATGAATATTCTAGACCATCACGTTCGCGAGGGTCCCTCGCGTTCACGAAGGTCACTGATTAAGTCGGTGGAAACCTACTTTGTCACCTTATATAAAGGGCAAAGCCCTTCATTTCCTACTCAAAATATTTCCCAAAACTCAGAAATCATATGGAGGAGTGAAGGTATCCTAAAATTGAGGGTTCTGAGAGATTTCCAAGTGGCGGAATGTTAATCGAGGCTCGGACAACGCATGGTTACAGTTCTAGTACTGTTTTACTGTGAATATTGAAGATATTGTTGTTTTAACAAGAATAAGGTATGAATCCCTCCTTATTAATACTACTTTTGGTTTATTTACGATGCTAGAGTGATTATATGATCGTATGATAAAGTTGCTGGTTGAGAAGTTAGACAAACATCGTGTGGGGGTGTTTTATGGAATATTTTGATATTGATGATGATGTTATTGATGTTGTTGTTGGTTGCTGAATTACGATTTTGGGCTAGGCATACAAACTGAGGAGATGCTGCCGAAATTTCGGCAGATTCTAGAAAGATTTATTTAAAGGCTTAAGATAAGCAGTTGATAACGAGCCTAACAATAGTATGAATCCCCTTGATTGTAGATTTTCAAGTTCGAGAAGTAGAAGTTGGGTGAATAGATAAGCTTCAAGGTATGTTAAGGCTCGTCCCTTTCTTTCAAATGCATGATTCCTATGTTATGATTCCATTAACGTTTCCGTAACCTCCTTGTTTTCAAAAGCTATAAGTTCATGGTTCTTAAAGCTTCTCATGATGAGAATGATTCTATGATGGTTACAACGATAATGATGATTTTATGTTTAAAGGTTATAGGATTATGATTTCAACGTTATTATGAGAATGTTGAGTTATTTCATGATTTTTCTCGATTTTATTCATAGTTATTGATCTCACCTTATAACAATTGTTCCTTCAAGGTGAGATAGAGCGATGATGATTATTCCACAATATAGTCGGAGGTTACTGACCTTACGTCACTCTGATAAAGTTGTAGCCTTCATATGAGCTTTCATGCTTGTTATTTCTATTATGTATATATACATATCATGGTGATGGAGTGGGTCGTACATTCCTCGGCACTAACATATGATTTTTATGGATCGGGTCGTACGTTCCTTGGCACTAACATATGATATTTATGGATCGAGCAGTTCGTTTCGCGGCAAAATGATATACTTTTGGATCGGGCTGTACGTTCCGTAGCACTAACATTTATAGATCGGGTTGCATGTTCCGCAACACTATATATATGTGCTTGTGTACCTATGATTTTAAGATGTACAGGTTATCCCTCCTATTCCATGTTACCTTTCATATCGATATATGTTGTTATTTATGGCTTACATACTTAGTACATTATTCGTACTGACCCCCTTTCTTCGGGGGCTGCATTTCATGCCCGCAGGTACAGACGCTCAGTTTGGTGATCCTGCAGACTAGCAATTCTACTTAGCTGCTCTGGGAGCTCCATTTTTCCGGAGCTTAAGTCATTTTGGTACAGATCATTTTGATATAGACTTACGTATATTTGGTGGTACGGTGGGGCCCTGTCTCGTCATGCTTCTCTATTATACTCTTAGAGGTCTGTAGACATGTGTGGGTTGTATATATGTTTTGGGCCGCTATATCGACGTAGTTCGTTTTGGATATCCCCATATATAGTGGCAGCCTTGTCAGCTTGCATATTTTGTTATTTCTTAGTTAGTTGTGACTCCCCAAGAGACAGGTTCATTCTGATATATAACATTATGAGTCCACAACGTGCTTTTACAAATTTTCATATTGTCCTTAGTTTTAGTTTGATTATATCTAGTAGGTTCGTATACGAGTGTCCAGCTTGGGCACTAGTCATGGCCCATTGGTTTGGGTCGTGACAGAAGTGGTATCAGAGCAGTTCGTCCTCGTAGTGTCTACAAACTGTGTCTAGTAGAATCTTGTTTATCGGTGTGTTGTGCACCACATCTATAAACAGGAAGCTACAAGACATTTAGGATGTCATCTTTCCTTCTTACTCTAGATCGTACGATAGAGCTATGTTATCACGATAATCCCTCCCTAAAGAATTGTTTTGTTTCAACTATGCCACCAAAGAAAGCGATAGCTGCCCAGAAGGATAAATCAGTAGCAGGAGATACTAGTCAGACTCGGAGAGTTACTAGGGCCCGTGCCGAGTCTATGCCTGAGATAGTAGTCCAGTCAGCGAGCTCTGCTACACTGCCACCTCCAGAGGAGCTTAGAGCAGCAGCAGCTCCAGTCTAGGGGAAAGCACCACCGCCAGCTCCCGAGGCCCCATTAAATGAGCCTCTAACTCCTCAGCTAGGGGCGGAGGATAGGGCTATGAGAGATGCAGCTCAGTTGCTGACCAGGTTTGCGGCAGGGCAGGCTCTCAGGCATGGACTAGGAGTTGACTGTGCGGATAGGTCTGTCAGCTTGAGGGTTCATGATTTCTTGAATTGTAATCCTCTAGAGTTTTTTGGGTCAAGCCCGATGATGATCCACAGGAGTTTATTAGGTAGATACAGCGTACATTGAGGATAATGAAGGTTTCTGAGACTGAGTCTGCTGAGTTGGCTTCGTATCGATTGCGGGATATAGCTATTAATTGGTACGAGTCTTGGGAGTTATCTAGGGGCGAGCGTGCTCCTCCAGTGGTATGGGATGAGTTTGTGGAGGCCTTCCTTGGCCACTTCTTACCTCCAGAGATGAGGCGGGCTAGTGTTGATAGATTCTTACATTTGAGGCAGAATGGTAGGAGCGTTCGAGAGTATAGTCTTGAGTTTGATTTGTTGGCTAGATATGCACCGACTATTGTAACTGATATGGCAGATAGAGTGCAACGGTATGCGATAGGACTAGATCGTTATCTGATTGATAGTTGTATGGCAGTGGCTCTTCAGCCAAGTATGGATATTGCTCGGGTACAAGCGTACACATAGGGGGTAGAGGATAGACACCGGGGACGTCAGCTAGATAGAGATCATGACAGAGGTTAGTATAAGAGGGCTAAATCTGCGGGTTATTCTGGTGAGTTTCGAGGCGGGCAGCCTTAGCAGCATGTTAGATATTCCTCCCAGTCAGCACAGAGTGCATCCCCACGGTCTCCGAGTATAAGATTCGACCGCACAGGGTATTCAGGAGCCGGTCAGAGCTCCAGGGCTTCAGGTTCACAGATAAGTAGGGGTTCGAATCAGTCGAGGCCACCTTTGCCTCGGTGTTCTCAGTGTGGCAGGCCCCACTCTGGGGAATATCATTTGGCTGCAGGTGCTTGTTTTTCTTGCGATCGTCAGGGCCATATGATGAGAGAGTGTCCTTATAGAGGTGGTACAGATGGTATGGCTCAGCCTACTGGGTTGGTTGCTGGTTCATCTTCTTCTGTAGCTATGCGCCCTATGGGGCAGGGTATTCAGACACCAACAGGCCGTGGTGGGAGTCGTGGCGGAGCTTCCAGTTAGCGGTCCTTCGAACCGCATATATGTTTTGGCTAGTAGGTAGGATCAGGAGGTGTCACCAAATGTGATTACAGGTATATTATCTATTTTCTCCCGGGACGTATATGCATTGATAGATCCAGGTTCCACCTTATCATATATATATCCCCCTTTGTTGCTAGTAGAATCAGAATAGAACCCGAGTTGATAAAACCATTTGAGGTAGCTACATCGGAAAAAAGTTGAGTAAAGGAATAAGGCACCAATTTTAGAAGGTGTAGTATGTCACACTCCTTTATTTTTCTAAATAAAAATAAATTTGATTAATTTCAAATTTAAAAGGGTTTTTCCAATTAAAGTGACATTTTGAGAAGGGATTATTTATTTATTATAGAGTCGCCACTTGGAATTGAGTTTTGGTGTTCCAAGTCACCTTATTGAACCCCTAATCAAAAGGAAAGTTGACTCTTTATTTATTGGTCTGCGAAACAAAAGATCGGGTAAGGAATTTTGTTGACCGGGGAGAAGGTATTAGGCATTCCCCAAGTCTCGTGGTTCTAGCACGGTCGCTTTATCGACTTATATCTGGCTAAAATCAATTCTTGGATAAAATGTATTTATTAGCTATGCCTATGATTTGCTTAATATTGTTTACCGGTTACTAGTTTTGACTGAAACGCGTAGTTGCTACCTCAATCTCGATACACAGAAAATTTATAGCTAAAAATATTTCTCCACTAATTAAGTAAAATAAAATCCATTAAGTAGTTGAAATATTGTGATTAATTGATTCAACTTGTAAAATCATCTAGTGCCAAAGTGCAGTTATAGACTTTTATACCTTAGCATGAATGGGCTATCAACTACATCTCAAATTTCTTAAAAATAAAAATCGCTTGTATGCCTTCAACTCAGAATAAAATCGTTCACGTCAAAACTTGAATAATGAACATATTTACAAATAACTTGGAAATATTAAAACAAGATAGAACTATGAATGTGAATCCATATCAAATATGCTACTAACTATCATTGGATACTTACTGCTAATACTTACACCTTTCATCATAAAAATGAAACACATATATAACACATTCACACAAGGATTCGGTTTCCATCAAAATGTATGGCTTAAAGCGAAGATACCGATTTAAAATTATTTGTATCAGTATACGACTAAATCAAAGGACCGTAAATCAAGATGAACATTTTAATGGCATGCTTATCTAACATCAAAAAGAAAAACTATCTAAGACAACCAAATACCTCCGAGAATCAATTTTGAATAATTTAAAAAAATAGCAAAACATCATCAGCATTATAGCATGAGCTAAACTACTACACCATTTAATTTATAAACAAAATTATCCATATACAAAAATTTACTTCAATCAAAACAAAGAAAAAAAAAACTTAAATGTGGGAGTTCCTTTATAAATCGTGAATCTGTTCGTTGACGGGAGAGTCAAACAAGAACCAAACTCAAATTTTCAAAGCTATTTTACTAAAATACTCCTTTTTTTTAAAAAAAATAATGATCCATTTTTTAAAAAATAATGATCCATAATGATACAGCATAATAAATATGAAAACACCTAATGTAATCATCAGCAACATTAAAGATATAGATCAATACATTTACTTATACAACTAAACGAATAAAACAAAAAAAATATATTCATAATTTATCAAAGCATTATCTAGGCTAATATCAAGCATCATGGCGACAATACGGATAAAAATAGAGATTTGAAAGAAAGGAGGGATCTTTTGTGGTGCAAAAATATTTCCAGTGGTTCTAATGGCTTGTATATGCATGTTTTCTGTCTATTTTGATAAAGTAGAATGAAAAGATAAATCATGTATTGTGTACAAAAGAAAGAAACGTGAATGGATGAAGGAAAATGGAAAATCACTTAGTTCAAGAATGTGCAAGGTTAGAAGTTATTCCAAGAATTTTACAATTAAAGCTAAATTTTAATAACTTGCCATGATTAAACAAACACACCAAGCTTGCGTCATTAATCATTCGTCAACATTCAGGATCGTTATAAATTAGAGGAAAAGCCCCTTATTTGTTATTGACTTTATAAATTAATCCCCTAATAATATCAATGAATGACTTTAGCGACAACCTAACTTTAAGAATCAGAAAGGCACATTCAGATTTCATTTTTTAGTTTAGGGTATACAAACTGAGTTTAATATGAGACATGAACTGACGACAAACGTTAAACAATGAACCAAAGTAATGACAAACTCAAATTAGCTAACCAAAAAAAGGAAGAAGCTAAAATATACCATACGACCAGTTTCGACCCTTCGGCCTTAACAAACAGGGACGATACTAAAAACATGACGATGTGCCTCATTTAATCATGATGTTGAATTATACAAAGAAGATTGAGCGTTACCTTTTGCAAAGATTGATCCACGACAATAAAAACGGCTAACTTCAAGTCCGCGAACTCGAAACCGCGAAACGGAAACCTCGAACTCCAACTTAATCTTCAAACAAAAACCTTTTCGAATACTGGTATTCTTTATCTCTCGGTATTTTTTTTTTTTTTGCTCTCTGTTTTTCTCTTCTATTGCTTCTGATCTTTTTTTTTTTTTTGCTCTCTGTTTTTCTCTTCTATTGCTTCTGATCTTTTTTTTTTTTTTACTCTCCGTTGCTTTTTTTTCTACTGTTTCTGATATGTCCTCTCAATGTATTTTGGGTATATATTTATATGGATGTGTGTGTGTGCTGTGTCGTGGGAGTGTGTGTGTGTTTGTTGCATAAAAAAAAGGGATTGGAGGATAAGGAGGGAGAGACGTGAGTTTAAGGGGTTGGTTTTGGGTGAGAGACGTGAGGGTGAGGGTAGTAGGTTATAGGGTTTGTTTTGGGTTGAGAATTATCAGACGTATGGTGTAGGGATTTTAGGATTAGTGGTAAAGTTATGGTTAGTATCTTTTAGTTATTTGGTCCTTTTTTTTTTTTTTTGGTTCATTAAAGTTAAATAATATAAAAATATAAGGATAAGAAAATTAGCTAATTATTTCTAAACCAATGAAATATAGCAAAAATTAAATAGCTAGTTCATAGTAAAAGAATACTAAAATCACTAGTTTATTTATTAAACCCAATTTAGAAGAAAACTTATTTTTTTGCAAATTTCTTTTCTCTTAAAAATAAAATGAAAACAAGATTTATTCTAAAATGTGACTCTATTTTTAAAGTTTTCAAATTTTAAAATAAAACTAACTAAAATTGACATAACAATCAAAATATCTAATCTAGACCTAAAAGAAATGTTTAAGAGCCCGTTTGGATTGGCTTATAAGTTGCTTATAAGCTGTTTTCAGCTTTTTTGAGTGTTTGGCTGGCCAGCTTAAAGTCATTTTGTGCTTAAAATAAACTCAAAAAAATAATTGAGCCCATTTGACTTAGCTTATCTAAAGCAGCTTATAAGCTAAAAACAGCTTATAAGCCAAAAACAAAATAAGTTAGACTACCCCAACTTATTTTTTTTTAGCTTATAAGCTGTTTGCAGCTTATAGGCATAAGCCCATCCAAACAGGCTCTAAAAGATAAACAGGGTGTAAAAACTTATGTTCGGTCAAAAATTAGGTGTTTACATAGTAGATACGAGTGGATGAGATTTGAAAGTACCTATGGAAAAGGAGCGCGAAGAGTAATTAGAAAGAAGGTTACCAGATAATTTGTATTAATAGTGTAGGTAAACCAAGGATTCATGGACCGAAAATTAAGAAGTTGGATCAGGAAGTGAGTAACCAATGAATTTGAGGTATTTGACGAGGACTAGATTTTAGAATGCATAATGTTGGTTAAGGATTACAAGATGAAAATGAGGCAGTTTGTGGGAGTAAGTGTGTTAGACTTCTCTGAAACCTAGTTCCTAGGAGATGAGTAACAAATGAGTTTCAGTATCAAGTGTAACATTCCTAAGAGGGCCAGATGGCCATATTATGCGTTACGATGGTTCAAGCGTTAAGCTAAATCATGGATTGATGCAGCGTGGTGAGGTTATAGCTCATGCCTCAGGATAGCTGTAAAGCTACAGGAAGAACCATTCGACTCATGCTCTTAAGAGAGATATAGTTATGTGCACAGGAAAGGATATATTGGGGTAGCGTCGATATTATTTATATAAGTACCCTAAGAGGTTGTAGCGCACCCTCAAACAAAGATGGTTAAGTTACGACAAGGTCAACAAATAGAATGATGGAAAGACGCTGATGAAAGGAAAGGCTTAGTGCCCTCGCTATGCTAGAAAGTGAGGATAGCAAGGACATGCATTGACATTGTTATGAGGAAAGACATAGCAAACTCCATAATACAACGGAAGTTAGATATCAGGAGTGCAGTAAGTTATAACAAGTCATTGAGATTCCAATTCGGTGATGAGAAACCACAATATAGATGACCATGTTACCGCGGAAGTTTAATTCAGTTAGGAAGACTACCAACGGGCCTATGGAATTAGCCTATGTCCTTCCCATCAGGACTACGTGTATAGTAGGGGGACTACATAAATCCTATATCAGGAGGAATAGTATGATGTGTCCATTGCTTATGTCTATTACTCAGAACAGGGGAGAGCAGGTAATAGCTCACCCCAGAAAGATTTAAAGACTCAGATAAGTCTTGTTTGAACCGAGCATGACATTAGAAACTTTAGGATATGTTATGAGTCAGTGGATTTATATGTCAAACGAGGAATTCTTTCAGAATTGTATCTGTTAATGATAATCAGATTACAGAGCAACTACGTACAGTTATTGTATAAGAAATTCAGCGCTGTGCTTGATGGCTAACTCCAAGGATTGAGATAAAGAACTGAGAAAGGTAAGTTCGTTGGGGTTCATATTAACACCCTCTACCCGATTTGTGGGAAAGGACTTGAGTTAAGCTGACACTCCAGGACAAATATTCCTAAGGGGGGGGGGGGGGGGGGGGGAAGAGGATGTTACACCTCGTATTCTCAGAGGAATGCTTGTTAGGCCTAAGCACAAGCACGTGGAATTTTGATCAAGAAGGGTAATCTTCAGATTTAAGGAATGACGCAAGTATTAAGCATATTTATGGATAAAGTGATATATGAGGCTGTATTCACCCCTATTATGGTTATGAGGGTTTAAGATCATGTATGAGAAGTATCGGAGGGATTGGAGGTCGAACGGGTGAAGAATGAAAATTCGGACGAACCGGGCAGAATTGCCCTACGCATTCGCGACTAGGCCTCACGTTAGCGATGACCATGAATTTTCTAGACCATCGCGTTCACGAGGGTCCCTCGCGTTCACGAAGGTCACTGATTAAGTCGGTGGAAACCGACTTTGTCACCCTATATAAAGGGCAAAGCCCTTCATTTCCCACTCAAAATATTTCCCAACTCTCAGAAATCATATGGCGGAGTGAGGGCATCCTAAAATTGAGGATTTTGAGAGATTTCCAAGTGGCGGAGAGTTATTCGAGACTCCGATAACGTATGGTTATGGTTCTAGTACTGTTTTGCAGGGGATATTGAAGATATTGTTGTTTTAATAAGAATAAGATATGAATCCCTCCTTATTAATACTACTTTTGGTTTATTTACGATGCTAGAGTGATTATATGATCGTATGATAAAGTTGCTGGTTGAGAAGTTAGACAAACATCGTGTGGGGGTGTTTTATGGAATATTTTGATATTGATGATGATGTTATTAATGTTGTTGTTGTTGTTGGTTGCTGAATTACGATTTTGGGCTAGGCATATAAACAGAGGAGATGCTGCCGAAATTTCGGCAGATTCTAGAAAGATTTTGTTAAAGGCTTAAGATAAGCAGTTGATAACCAACCTAACAATAGTATGAATTCCCTTGATTGTAGATTTGCGAGTTCGAGAAGTAAAAGTTGGGCGAATAGATAATCTTCAAGGTATGTTAAGGCTCATCTCTTTCTTTCAAAGGCATGATTCCTATATTATGATTCCATAAATGTTTCCGTAACCTCCTTGTTTTCAAAAGCTAAAAGTTCATGGTTCTTAAAGCTTCTCATGATGTCAAGGATGAGAATGATTCTATGATGGTTACAGCGATAACGATGGTTTTATGTTTAAAGGTTCTAGGATTATGATTTCAATGTTATTATGAGAATGTTGAGTTATTTCATGATTTTTATCGATTTTATTATTGTTGATCTCACCTTATGACAATTGTTCCTTCAAGGTGAGATAAAGCGGTGCTGATTATTCCACAATATAGTCGGAGATTACCGACCTTACGTCACTCTGATAAAGTTATAGACTCCATATGAGCTTTCATGCATGTTATTTCTATTATGTATATGTATATATCATGGTTATGGATCGGGCCGTACGTTTCTCGGCACTACCATATGATATTTATGGATCGGGCCGTACATTTCTCGGCACTAATATATGATATTTATGAATTGGGCCATACATTCCTCGACACTAACATATGATATTTATGGATCGGGCCGTTCGTTCCATGGCAAAATGATATACTTTTGGATCGGGCTGTACGTTCCGCAGCACTAATATTTATGGATCTGGTTGCACGTTCCGCAACACTAATACTTGTATTATATGTGTATATATATATATATGTGCTTGTGTACCTATGATATTAAGATGTACATGTTATCCTTCCTATTCCATGTTACCTTTCATATCTATATATGTTGTTATTTATGCCTTACATACTCAGTACATCATTCGTGCTGACCCCCCTTTCTTCGGGGGCTGCATTTCATGCCCGCAGGTACAGATGCTCAGTTTGGTGATCCTCCAGACTAGGAATTCTACTTAGCTGCTTGGGGAGCTCCATTGTTCCGGAGCTTAAGTCATTTTGGTACAGATCCTTTTGATATAGACTTATGTATATTCGGCGGTACGGCGGGGCCCTGTCTTGTCATGCTTCTCTGTTATACTCTTAGAGGTCTGTACATATGTGTGGGTTGTATATATGTTTTGGGCAGCTATATCGACGCAGTTCATTTTGGATATCCCCATATATAGTGACAGCCTTGTCAACTTGCGTATTTTGTTATGTCTTGCTTAGATGTGACTCCTCAGGAAACAGGTTCATTCTGATATATGACATTATGAGTCCACAACGTGCTTTTACAAATTTCAATATTGTCCTTAGTTTCAGTTTGATTATAACTAGCAGGTTCGTATACGAGTGTCCAGCTTGGGCACTAGTCATGGCCCATCGGTTTGGGTCGAACTCTCGCCTTATTGCGTTGCGGTATTCACTCGAGCTAGGAAGTCTGCTAGTCGTACTAACAGCCTTCAGTCGTGTCTTGAAGGCTTGCCCCCGCGCCCCAACCTAGGAACAACACTAAGACTTTCAGAAGCTTTTCCACATAAAGAGGGGAGGAAGTGCTTGCTGCCAACTTGCCAGACGAGCGGACATCTGAGGGGACAGCTTTGTCGCGGACCTTTCTTTGCCCCTTCCTTTTGCTAGATTTGACAAAATTCCACCGACCAAGCTGACCCGCTCCTCTCCTTACAGTCAAGTGGCTTTCCGCTCCTCTACAACTACCTTTCGCTCAACTATATCACGAGGGAACAATCTCAACAAATAATGAACCTTATGCAGCACTAACACATTAGTTCATAACCACATTCTAGTCCCATTCATGCTGATGCTTTCACTGGTGATAATGCTACATTTTCCAGTTTTGCAAGTGTGTTCAGTTCTGTAGTGAGTAGTCCTGATTTTCATGTTTGTGGTTTATCACATATTAGATTCAGACTCTTGGATTTTAGACTCAGGTGCAACAAATCACATGACACCCCACAAACACTTTCTTCACAATTTAAAACCTTTGCCCAAACCTTTTCTGATTAATTTACCCAATGGATACAAGGTTAAAGTAACCTCAATTGGTTCCTTTCAGTTGAGAATTGATATTATTTTACACAATGTTCTTCTTGTCCCTTCATTTCATTTCAATTTGATGTCTATTCATCAATTGATTGTCCAACTTGATTGCATAGCAATCCTAACTAAATTTGCCTGTTTTCTACATGACCCTTCTCGGAAAAGGCCACTGGAAATTGGTAGAGCTGCCAAGCGATTGTATTTCCACCATCATCCAGTCTCCACACCACCAATTTGTCTTTCTAATTCTGTTTTCAATAATTCTGCTTCTGTTAATGTGTGTAGTTCTACTGTTTCTTCTCTACCTACAGTTACAAATGTATTGTCTAGTGTTTTTTTTTGGTAACCCCATTAGTGATATAAATAAAACTGACTTGTTTTGACACCAAAGATTAGGTCATATGCCCTTTCATAAAATGAAGTCTATTCCAGATTTATCTGCTAAACTGCCTCCTAAAAATCTATTTTTTTATGTTCTATTTGCCTAATGGCTAGGCAGTTGAGACTACCTTTCTCTGATAGTTCCATTAAGTCCACCTCTCCTTTCCAATTAGTGCATATTGATATTTGGGGTCCATACCATACTAGAACATACAATGGATTTAGATACTTCTTAACTCTTGTTGATGATTATTCTAGGGCTATATGGACACACTTGTTGTCTTGTAAAAGCAATGCCCTTTTAGTTTTAAAAGTCTTTGTTGTTATGGTCAAAGTCTATTTTCAAACTCATGTTCAAGCTTTTAGGTTTGATAATGCCTATGAATTAGGGTCCAGTTCTGAATGTCAAGCCTTCTTTTCCACCAATGGTATATTACACCAAACTTCCATTCCTCACATCCTTCAACAAATTGGGGTAGTTGAGAGGAAACACAAACACTTACTTGAGTTTTCCAGAGAATTCTTATTTCGGTCCCATCTTCCTTTGAAATACTGGGAGGAATGAATCCTTACTATACTTATCTTATCAATAGGTTTCCCTCCACTACCTTGTCTCCTTATGAAGTATTACATCACAAACCCCCTTCCTATGCTCACCTAAAAGCATTTGGCTGCTTCTGTCATGCCACTACTCCCAAACCTAGAAGAGATAAGTTCCATCCTAGGTCCATTGTAGCGGCTTTCCTTGGTTATCCTTCTGGCTAGAAAGGTTACAAATTGCTACATTTAGAAAATCACTCTATTTTTTAATCTAGGGATGTACTATTTTCTGAACATATTTTCCCCTATTCTAATATTCCTTGTCCTTATTCTTATCATCCTACTATTTTTGTTGATTTGGATTTCCCTTATAATTTTCCTTCCTCTACTCCAATTCACGATTTACTCTCATCCTACCAATACTCATACTTCCCCTTCAACAGATCTTCTTTATCATCCATCTCCATCATCTGTACCATCTACTTCTCCTCAAACACCATCTGCACTATCTATGCCTTCTTCTTCTCCCCATCTATCATCTATCCCATCTTCTTCTCCCTTTGCACATTTATGCACAATGATCCTCTTCCAGACAGTCCTCCAGAGTCAAACATATCCCCATTTACCTTACAAACTACATTTCAATTCTGTTTTGCCACCTGCACCTGATTCTAATATCAAGATGTCTACTTCTGACATCCACTCACATGAAATTCAATACTACCAACAGGCAGCACCTCATACTGCTTAGCAGGCTGCCATGTCAAAGGAATTTGAGGCTCTTAATGCCAATCACACCTGGGACATTGTTTCCTTACCTCCTAATAAGAGAGAAATTCCATGTAAATGGGTTTATAAGATTAAACAGAGGTCTAATTACACTATTGAAAGATACAATGCAAGGTTGGTTATAAGGAATGATAGTCAGACTGAGAGCGTTGACTATATTGAAACTTTCTCTCCTGTTGTCAAACTCACCACAATTAAACATTTGTTAGCACTGGCTGTTAAGAGAGGTTGGACAATTTTCCAACTTGATGTCAACAATGCTTTCCTTCATGGGGATCTCCATGAAGATGCATATATGAAAATTCCCCCTGGTCTTGAAATTTCTTCTTCTTCTTCTTCTTCTTCTTCTTCTTCTTCTTCTTCTTCTTCTTCTTCTTCTTCTTCTTCTTCTTCTTCTTCTTATATCTCTGTCCCTGTGTGTAAACTCAGAAAATCCTTATATGGGCTTAAATAGGCCACCAGACAGTAGTCTTCTAAGCTTTCTGAAGCTTTATTATCTAAAGGTTTTTCCTCTAGTAAGAATGACTATTCTTTGTTCATTAAGGTTTCAAATGGTTCTCTTTTGGTGTTGGCTGTATATGTTGATGATATCCTCCTAGCAGGAGATGATGTCTCGGCCTTAATCAGTTTGAAGACTTTTTTGGATGATCAGTTTAAAATCAAAGACTTGGGTTCTGTCTATTATTTTCTGGGCTTGAGATCACTTCACATCCTGATGGTTATGCTATGAGTCAACACAAGTATGCTTCTGACTTGCTGGATGAATTTAAATATAATGCTTTTAGTCCAGTGGTCACTCCTCTTGATCCTTCCTCCAAGCTATTGGTTGCCATGGATGCTGCCCCTGTTGATGCTAGTACTTATAGGAGACTTATTGGTAAACTGAACTTTCTTCAACATACTAGGCCTGACATTTCATACTCAATCCAATATTTAAGTCAATTTCTTCAAAATCCACAAGTTCCCTATATGCTTGCTGGTTTACATGTGTTCAGGTATATTATGAATAATCCAAGTCAGGGTATTCTTCTATCTAGTTCTGCTGATTTTTCCATCTCAACATTTTCAGACTCTGACTGGGCAGCTTGTGCTACTACTAGAAAGTCTGTTACTGGTTGTTTTTATCCCTCTTGGTGGCAGTCCTGTCTCTTGGAAGAGTAAAAAGCAACCTACTATCTCTCTTTCTTCAGCAGAGGTTGAATACAGAGCTCTCAGAATGGTTGTAGCTGAATTAGCATGGCTTAGTAGACTTCTATGTGATCTTGGTCTGTTTATTTATGGTCCTATTCCAGTTTATTGTGATAATTAGGCTGCTCTTCATATTGCCAAGAACCCTGTTTTCCATGAATGTACAAAGCATATCGAGATTGATTGCCATTTTGTTCGAGACTGTTTGAATGCAAGGCTTATTTCTTTGCATTTTGTTCCTACATATGGTCAACTTGCTGATCTTATGACCAAATCTTTATATGGTGCAGCTCATCGCATTATTCTGTCCAAGCTAGGAGTGGTTTCCCCCTCCGACTTGAGGGGGTGGGGTGTTAGCACCTCTACAACCGAGCAACCCACTTCAGATGATCAGGCCCACTATGACACACACCCAACTTAGAATTCTTGCACATTTTACATTTGAGGTTTAGTTCTGATTTTTGTATAAGTGTAATAGATTAAGTTTACTAAGTCAAGTGAATAGAAAACCACAATAAGAGAATTTTCTCTCTCTTCTCTCTATCTCTCTTTCATACTATTAAACTTAGGGTTAGTGATTTCTTCTTCTTATCTTGTATATTTTGCACTCCAACAACGTTTTATCCCATGAACATCCCTTGGTCAAATACCAGGAGTAACATTATCCATTACATTAGTACACTAGTATTATCCAGAAAGCAAGGGCAAAAAGGAAAAAAAGGATGTACATACATGCATTAGGTGAGTCACTATCTACAATTAAAACATAAACAAGGATGATCATAATATCATACATTCAAGTAAACCGATTCTAATTGTCCCAGAGAGCTATATAAGTGCTTTGATCAAAGAACACTTTATTATCCATTGATATTCTCTCCATTCCAAACTCCCCAAGAAAATGTGACTGATCCATGCTGGTTTCTCTAGAGAACGATGAAGTACTAGTTGGACTATTGCTTGACATTAACCCATCACAATTACACTCCAATAATAGTGCTTGTATTTGCTTTTCTGCTTCACACAATTGCTCTTTCATCTTCAAGATCTGTGTTGGAAAATGGATAATTTGAGTGGGCACATTTTAAGAGATTAAATTAAGTTATATATCCGAGATTAATGCTTTATTTAATTATCAGGAAATCACATAAACAAGATAAAATGACACTGTTCATATATTATTTTGCTGACCATAATTTAACTTATACGGAGTATGTATCAATAATATATAAATGTATTTTCATGTCAAAACTATATTTTAACCTGTTATAACCGACAAGTTGTCTGATTTTCAAGTTACTAATATTATATAAAGAATAGTACTCCCTCCGTCTGAAAATATTTGTCGCATTTCTCATTTACTCGTCCCTTAAGAAAGCATTTGTAAAGGGTAGGATTTTGACTATTTTTCTCTCTTAATATGACATCTCCCCTCAATAAATATATGCTCCATCAATGGTGAGAACCTCTTAAATGTTGTAATTAATACAAGGGTAAAATGAGGAAAAATTACATAATTTTGTCTTGATTAAATAAAACGAAAAGTATTGTGAGACATATATTTATAGTAAGGATGACAAATATTTTGAGACGGAGGGAGTACTCCTTATTACGAGTAATCTTTTGTACGCTATCAATATCACCTAAAAAGTACTCCCTCTGTCCCAATTTATGTGATATAGTTTGATTAGATACGAAGTTTAAGAAAGAAAATGAGACTTTTGAAATTTGTGATCTAAAACAAGTCATACATATTTGTGTGACTGTAAATCATTTCATTAAGGGTAAAAGGGGAAGTTTAGGGAAAGTTTAAAGTTATATTATTTCTAAATATAGAATGTATCATTCTTTTTTAGACACACTAAAAAGAAACGTGTATCACATAAATCGGGACAAACGGTAATTTAGAGAGAGGTCCACACACATACCTCAGTTTGAAGATGATATTTCTCAACGATCGTTGTCTCATGCTGAGACTTGAGCTTGGAGTATTCAACCTCGAGTTTGTTGTTCTTCCATCGAGCCCTCCTGTTTTGGAACCAAACCGCGACTTGTTGAGGATCAAGGCCAAGCTGAGAAGCAAGCTTGTCTTTTCTTTCAGTCTTCAGTTTGTGGTCGTCCACAAAGCTCCGTTCAAGAAGATTGACTTGTTCTTCACTAAGCTTCCTCTTCCTAAGTACTTTTGCTTCATCTTTGTTCTTCTTCCTTTTTCGTTGCGGATTCACCGGTCCTGAAGAATACCAAATTAAACATCATGTTAGACCATTGATATTGCAAGTAACAAAAAACATACAACCCTTTTGTGGCTTCAAGATTAGGTACTCCTCTTTTCCAATTTACATATGACGCATGTTTACACTTTTTTATATGTTCCCTATATAGATTTGAAAATTCTTTAACTTTAATTTAGAGCTTCTATTTTACACGTAATACCAAATTAATCATCATGTTAGACCATTGATATTGCA
The DNA here is from genome assembly GCF_019175385.1 of Lycium barbarum. Lineage (NCBI taxonomy): Eukaryota > Viridiplantae > Streptophyta > Magnoliopsida > Solanales > Solanaceae > Lycium > Lycium barbarum. Next base: position 110,676,940 of record NC_083347.1, on the reverse strand, counting down.
AGTAACAAAAAACGTACAACCCTTTTGTGGCTTCAAGATTTGGTCCTCTTCTTTTCCAATTTACATATGACGCATGTTTACACTTTTTTATATGTTCCCTATATAGATTTGAAAATTCTTTAACTTTAATTTAGAGCTTCTATTTTACACGTAATCCCTCTGTTCCAATTTCTGTGATACTTTTCGCTTTCCGAGATTTAAATTGTATGAACTTTGATCAACATTTTAAGAAGTATTTTTTCATCAAATTGATATGAAAAAAATTGCAACTTATAGTACTTTTCCAGATTTCAAATATAGAAATTTTAATCTTAAAGTATTTTGTTAATATGGTCCAATTTAGCTTCAAAAAATAGCGCCGTTTAGTGGCGTGCAGGGAGTAGTCGTCTTGTTGCTGGTAGGTTTAGTCAAATTGACTAAGTATTACATTGAGATGGAGGGAGTAATTAATAGTTTAAAAAACTTCCAACCCCTGCTGGGTTTAGGACTTGAAAATACAAAGTTATAAGAGTTTATGTTTTGTGCATTGACAGTATAAAGAATTTTTACAATTATCAAGTTAAATCGACTAACAGCATATATATCATAATAATTTAAAATGGAGTAATAAGCTGCTATAACCGATTGAATTACACTGTTGGTGTAAGAACATTACTTTGTTAATGAAGTGGAGTATAGCTAAAACTCCAAGAAAAGCTGTATCGCTAACCTTGTTCACGCGTCAGTTGGGCGTAAATATCTGGATAAAACTGAGAGGTCAGCACTATTTGATCATCAACCTGGTGAGTCATGCTGCTTTTCATAGAAGTAATACTTTTCTTATGCTGCTTTTGCTAGCTAGCTTGCATATGATGGAGAAAATGAAATGAAAGTGGATATATGGGGAAAGAAATGAGGAATTTGGGACTTGATAAGACTTTGAAGAATATAGTACTTTAGTGACTTTATTTTAGAGCTAGCGTATAGGAGGAATTAACCTCGCTTTTCTTGATGATCACATGACTCGTTCAGATTCCCTCAGTCAATTGTTTGGAATATTCTATCCCAACTTGAGCTAATTAGGGGAAAAAACTTTTTTTAAAATATGGGAAATGGAAACTGGATTGAAAATTTATAGGACATGTAGCATTTTTTGTCTGATTTTGGCAAAACGTGTCTAGGTTTATTGGACTAGCAAGAAGGCTAATTACCTAGCTTTGTGCTTTAGCTTAACTAGTTTTGGTATTGTTTTTCTCATCTCCGCCTCAAAACACATATTACTGATCCTATTTCAAGTTACTTTAAGCTTTATTTTTTTTTTTAAATATTGTGTCCAGTCAATCAACTCGATACAAATTTACTGGAGGAAGTAGATACTATTCATTCTGTTTTATTTTATGTCCTAGTATATTTGCACGAAGTTTAACAAAATAAAAAAGACTTGTTAATTTTTTGATTTTAAAATGAAGATGTGTATCTAAGATATCTCGTTCAGATTCCCTCAGTCAATTGTTTGGAATATTCTATCCCAACTTGAGCTTAGGGGAAAAAACTTTTATTTAATTTGGGAAATGGAAAATGAATTCATTTTAAATAAATAATTTTCATAAACATAAATATTTTTTAAAAAATTTGACCAACCATATATGGAAAATTTTTAAAATATTTTCCTCTATATTTAATAAATCCTAAATTAAATAATATTGGTAATGGAAAACAAATATAAAAATATCTACGTGTATAAGTAGAATTCTTTTGCTTAAGAATAATTTAATGGAAAAGATTGAACTTTGTAAAAGTTGCGCATGGCACGGTGAGATTCGATTTCACATGCTTTTAATTACTTGTTAATTGTAAATTTGGCTCCATGCTTAATATTAATTGGTGTCATGTCCACAGTTTTGTTCCTCAGATGTCCACAGTTTTGTGGACAGCTAATAGGCCACTAAACCACACATGATAATCCACTGATCATAGTATTTCCAAGACCAAGGGATGCCAAACAAATATTCGACAATACTAGGATACTAATCTTTTCAGGTGCCTTTATCTGTAATGTCCTTCATTTCCTCTCTACACTGGGGATATATATTTTGCTAAGAACTTTTGCAAGTTTCAGCTAATCAGACAGTAAGAAAGTTAATCGGTAAATTTTGTATGATCTAAAGATGAATATTGTTATAATAGGGTAACTAAAATTGCCTTGTTGTATAACCTAGCTACAATGTCACAAACAAGAACGTAGCTGACCTTTAATGTAAATATAATTCGAAGTTGATGATGGATTGCTTTAAAAGTCGCAGCATGAATGCATGATCTGCTAATTATCCCAATGAATAATCCAATAAGAACCATAATTCATGGTGCGTTCTATTATTTACATCTTAGCACATACACCAACCTTCTAAAACCAATTGAGTGGTAGAGTTAGGATTATATCACACTACACTAAAAGAGGCTTTTAGCGGCAATAGTTATTGTCACAAAAATATTTACCAGCAATTGGTTAATGTCATTAGATCTAAGGTCCCTAAAGCCTTTAGCGGCATTTATTGTTAGGGATAAAGTTTGGTATTGCCGGTAATAATTTATTCTAGAATATAATTAGCGGCAATTAAGTTATTGCCGCAAATTAGTTGCCGCTAAAAGCATATTTTGTTGTAGTGTCAGGGGATTTAAAATGTCACACCTGAGATTTGAGCTTGTGATTAATTAAGCAATTTCGGAATCCCCTGTCTCAAGCTAGCTCCAAGAACACTCCCCCATGCATGTACCATAATAAGATGTGTGGTGACCTTAGGCCTTAGCTAATCTTTGTCCCTTTCTCATATTTCCAGAGAGTTATAAGCTTCATCCCCTAACGAAAGAAATCTACACAAGTAGATTAGTTAAAAGGTAATACTAGTTAATATGGATTAATAGTGACTTAGAATAAATGGGAAGTAATAGAAAGCTACCACAGGTTAAATCACACTAATGACATAAATATTCATTACACAATCCGTTTGTATATATACCTGTAGTAATTATTATATGTGACCTAGACGAGCTATTTCTATTTCACAACTATCTATATAAACTAGTGAAATTGCCCGCGCTTCGCGCGGTCATATTGGACCTTATTAAATTTTGATTTATTTATTTCTAATACCCAAATATTAAAGTAATCACAAAGTACTTTTGTTAAATCTAATGTTTTTTAAAATTTTCATAAAAAACTAAACCTTATTAAACTTACAATTACCCAAATATTAAAAATAATCACAAAGTATGTTTTGTGAAATCTAAAGTATTTTTAGTTTTCATAAGATAACTAAACAAATAAGTTTATAAATTCAACTCTTATGTATATTTGAAAAACTAAATTAAAAGTCAAAACAAATAAAAATATCACCAACATTCGTAGTAAAAATAAAAAAAAAATACACCACTAGAACAACAAAAACCCTAAAATAAAAGTCTCGAAATATTTCCCGTATCAACAAAACATATATATTAAAATGATATATAAAATACAACTTTCAGAGATCAAGGACAGTACTTTGAGAAACCAAAAATAGATCTAAAAATTTCAGAATATCTTTTGCATCGCATATACATATTCACGGGGTTTAGATAGAGGAATAAGGTTGAAATTTATGTGATAGACAAAAAAAATTATTATGAAATTAAACACAGAAAAACAATAGGTTATTCATCTATCTACAACAGACTATCATAAACTCTGATTTGATTGCAATAAATTATAAGAATAGCTATCAACATTAGATAATTATCTTATCAATTTAACACTATGATTCACCTCAATCTTCAGCTTGTTCTCCCTTTTCTTCTCACTTGTCGTTTAAATTTTCATTATCCTGATAGCTTCATCCAACGCCTCTAACATTGGAGTAACTGGTATGCCTTTTCTGTCTCTTTATATATCTATCTGCATCATTTGATCTGTCCTAGATTTCATGAACTCATCAGGGTGCACAACTACAAAACTATAAGAAAATTATATGTTTACAACCCATATAGACATGTAAAAATAATTAACAAAACCTTTGGGTGCTACTCGTTTTCGAACTTTGCTAACGCGATGCTTTGTGCATCGGGTTGCCCTTTTTTGAAATGACCAAACCATTTGTTGATTTTAATGAAAAACAGTATGGAGAGCCAAAACATCATTACAAGAAGTACTGTTACGTGTTATAAAAGAAGACAAAAAGAAATTAAGAAATGAAGAATTCGTCATCAAAATATAAGAGATAAAGCAAAGATTTCATCACCAAAGCCCATATCTAAAGAGGTTTTCTGATGGCATTTTAGAAGGTGTACAAAAGTTCTTTTGAGAATATAAAGAATCTATAACTAGGAGTCCAAACAATATATAATGAAATAAATATCTTCAAATATGGTAATGGGGAGAAAAACGGTGGTGGACGAACTTGAAAGTTGATAGTGGGCTTTTAGTTCTCCATTAGTATACAACAATTAATTATTAATATAGTAACTTAAGCACATTGAATTAATAAGGCAGAACAAATACTTAATTAGCATAGCAATTACAAATGAAAAACCACTATTGTTAACGATTATATTATCTGCTAAAGAAAACCAATCAGATATAACTATAAATAATTAATACACAATGAATGAATATAGCAGAATTTAATGAAACTCAATAGATAGGGTAGATTATTGTTAATTCTTTAATTATAAAATAAGGGGAAAATATAGAAAAGGTCAAAAAAAAAAAGATAAAAGATAAATAGAAATGGTGGCTATAGAGATGTGTCACATCACCTTATATATGCCTAGCTTTATATTATATATAGATTATGTAGTTAAAGAAGAAAATTAAGTTGCACTAATAGCATGGATGCATGCAAAGGAAAACATGTATTCACGCTTAGTGTTTATGCCAACATGCAAAGGAAAAAATGTATTCACGCTTAGTGTTTACACCAACTCAACATATTGTAAATACATGACATTTTTCAAGTTTAGATTCGTGGCATAGATAATCTAGGTGAATACTTACCTCTTCCTAATATGACTACGAGAGTGCAAAATATTATATTGGGCTGTATACTCTTAGAAATGTTCCGTTCACTTTCTTTTGGGTTTGAGCCTATTTGCCTCATGATTTTACTAATTCTTATTTGCTTGTGAATTGAGCATCCTAAAATTTCTTTTACTGTTCCAAAGCCTTTGAATTGAACGGTCCATAATTTACTCTAATTTACGCCTTAACTTGAGCCATATTAATCTAGGAGTGTAGTAGTCATCGTAGCAACACGAACACTTAGGTGAATGAGTAACTAATCTTACGTGTTGCTTATACTGGAAATCAAAATCCAAAAACCATGAAATTAAATAATCCAGCGCACTACAAGAAAGTATAAAAATCACAACAATTTTTTTTATATTTGGCAACAACTTATTTTTATTGTTGGCAAATGATTTTTTTGTTGCCAAAGAATTTAATTTTGTTGTCATAGTATTGATTATTGTTGCAAAAAGTACTTTCGGCAACCAAAAAAAAAAATTGTTGCACGTTTTTGCAATAACAGCCGTTGGGAAAAGTTCATGTAAAAATTTTTTTTTTTTTTGGTTGCCAAAAGTACTTTTTGCAACAATAATCAATCTATGGCAACAAAATTAATATATTTTTTCTTGTAGTGGCGGTTTATCTCATGAATCAAACAACCCCTTAGTCAAATATTTGGAGTAACATTATCCATTACATTAGTGCAGTAGTATTACCCAGAAAGCAAGGGCAAAAAGTAAGGATGTACATACATTAGGTGAGTTACTATCTACAAATTACAAATAAAGCTTAAACATTGATGATCATACATATCAGTTAACCCATTCTAATTATCCCAGAGAGCTATATAAGTGCTTTGATCAAAGAACCCATTGTCCATTAACATTTCCTTCATCCCAAACTCCCCAAGAAAATGTGGCTGATCCATAGAGAATGATGAAGTACTAATTGGGCTATTGCTTGAAAGTTGCCCATCACAATTACGCTCCAATAATAGCCCTTGTATTTGCTTTTCTGCTTCGCACAATTGCTCTTTCATCTTCAAGATCTGTATGGAAAATGGATAATTTAATTATGAGGAAAACACATAAACAAGATGAAATGGCACTGTTCATATTATATTGTTAACCATTGAACTTCTATGTATAGAGAATATAAATGTATAGAGAATATAGCGCCTTGCCTGTTTTCTCATTAAGAATATATAGCGCCTTGCCTGATTTTTCAAGTTACTAAGACGATATACTTTCTTCGTCCAATTTGATATAGTTTGACTAATCATGGAGTTTAAAAAAGAAAGGAATACTTTTGAAATTTGTGATCTAAAACAAGTCATTGATATATTTGTGTGACTGTAAATTATTTCATCAAGGGTAAAAGAGAAGTTTTAGGTTAAATTATTTCTAATTATAGAAACGTATATTTTTAATAAGACAAACTAAAAAGAAAAATTTATCATATAAACTGAGATAGAAGGAGTAAAGAATTATGGTCCTTAAGTTTGTGTACGCTATCAATTCACCAAAAAATAAATTAATGATAGGTCCACATACGTACCTCAGTTTCAAGACGATATTTCTCAACGATCGTAGTATCGTGCTCAGACTTGAGCTTGGAGTGTTCAACCTCGAGTTTTTCGTTCTTCCATCGAGTCCTCCTATTTTGGAACCAAACTGCGACTTGTTGAGGATCAAGGCCAAGCTGAGAAGCAAGCTTGTCTTTTCTTTCAGTCTCCAGTTTGTGGTCGTCCCCAAAACTACGTTCAAGAAGATTGACTTGTTCTTCACTAAGCTTCCTCTTCCTGAGTACTTTTGCTTCATCTTTGTTCTTCTTCCTTTTACGTTGTGGTTTCACCGCTCCTGAAGAGTACCAAATTAAACATCATGTTACACCTTTGAGATTGCAAGTAACAAAAACTACAACCCTTTTGTGGCTTCAAGACCTTGTACTCCTTTAGAGCCTGTTTGGATTGGCTATTTTAGGTGCTTTTAAATCAAAATAGCTTTTAAACACTTTGATAGTATATTGGTAAAATAAAAAAGAGTTTTTAAGTATTTATTTTTACTCCCAAACAACAAAAATAAGCCACAAGCTCCTCTATTCTAGTTTATATTATGACACAATTTACACCTTTTATATATGCCCCCCCCCCCCCCCCCCCCCCACCCTTCTATATATATATATATATGAAAATGATTTAACTTTTAATTAAAGCTTCCATTTTACACTTAATAATAACACTTAGAAAAGACTATGGGTTGGAACGTGGTAATACAAAGATTAAGGGCTCGTTTGGTATGATGGATAAGCAAAATAGTTCTGGGATAAAAATTTAGTACCATCTTATCCATGTTTGGTTGGGATAAAATCACGAGATAACTAATTCCGGGATTATTAATCCTTGTATTGTAATGTTATTTTATCCCACATAGAGGGTGAAATAACAATCCCGGGATTAGTTATCCCTGGATAACTTGTTCCCCAACCAAACGAGCCCGAGTTTACGTTTCGTGCAATATTGATCATAGTATAAAGAATTTTTATGCCATTGAGCTGAATTGACCGACAGCGACATGTAATTCTCTATAGCAAGTTTGATACTGTATAGTATATATAAGCTAAAAAACTGGAGTAATTAAGCTGCTAAAACCGGTTGAATTACACTGTTAGTGTAAGAAGATCACTTTGTTAATAAAGTATAACTTAAACTCCAAGAAAAGCTGTATCGCTAACCTTGTTCGCGCGTCAGTTGGGCGTAAATATCAGGATAGAACTGAGAGATCAGCACCATTTGATCATCAACCTGGGGAGTTGTGCTGCCTGTCATGATCCCTTTTCTTCTTTCTTGTTTCCTTGTGTATGTCTCTCTTGTTATTGCCTTTTGCTAGCTTGCTGATGATGTAAGAAAATGAAATGAAAGTGGATATATAGAAAGTGAAGCAAGGGGGAAAGAAATGAGAGGAATTTGGACTTGATTATAAGACTGGAAGAATATAGTACTTGGTGTGACTTTATTTATAGAGCTAGATGTATGGAGGGAACCTTCCTTCTCCTTATGATCACACGTCTGGTCAGATTCCATCAGTTAATTGTTTGGAATATTCTATCAGCTAGCTCGACCCAAGAGGCAAAAACTTTTGTTTAATTTGGGGAATGGAAAATGGATTTAAGAATTTAAGGACATGTAGCTTTTTTGACTTCGTTTGGTGAAACTTGTCTAGGTTAACTGGATGGCAAGAAAGCTACATAATTACTCTCTCCGTCGCAATTTATGTGACACTTTTCACTTTTCGATAGTTAATTTGACTAAATTTGAAGCTAAATTTGAGTAGATTAACTCTATAATTTAATATTAAATTTTATATATTTAGAAATTACTATAAGTTGTAACTTTTCTCATATCAATTTGGTAAAAAAAATACATCTTAAAATATTGATCAAAATTTATACAGAAATTTGAAGCAAAAAGTGGCATATTAAATTGGGAGAGAGGAAGTAATTAACTAGCTTTAGGCTTTAGCTTATTTAGTTGATTTGTTATTGCTTTGGCATTTCCTTCTAGAAGGTTCAACACGTGGTCGACCCCCCGCCCCCGACCCCGCCCCATTCACCATACGGACCCCTTTTCACTCCATTCTTTCTATACTCTATCAATCTCACATCGGACCGGGATAGTTTTTTGCTCATTAGTTTAGGATTAAGAAAGTTTGCTAGTGTTCCATTTCTTATAAGGTGAAATTGTGAAAAGGGAGTTGATGAAAAGAATGATCCATATCGGATCGGGATGAGATCTCTAGGCTCCTTATATGGTAGCTTTTAAGGGTGTGAGTTAGATCCAGGATCCATATTTAACATGGCATCAAAGTCAGACCCAGGCCCGTGGTCGATGTGGGCCTCCAGAAGATGGGGGTGAAATGCCCCGGATTGCGTTCGAGAGGGGGGTTGATGAAATACCACCGGTCCATGAATGTTCACGCTCCAGATCGAATAGTGGAATCCGGATAAAAGAATGTCCAAATCTAGGTGTGTGGGGGCAGGAGGGGGGGTGGTGATGAGAAGAATGGTCGGTTTCATATCGAACCGGAATAAGACCCTGAACTCCTTATATGACTTGGACAATCCTCCTCTTTTTGAGTTAACTTTTCGGTGTGAGTTAGGCCAAAGGTTCATATTTAACGAGAGTTAATGTAAACCTAAAGTTGGTTTACATAATAAAGGATAAGGATGAATTGAGAATGAGAGGAAGAGGTAATTTAATAGGCATTTCTCCAAAGTTAGCAATTATTTAAGTATAGATTGTGTCTTTACATTTTGAATTTAACTTGTATGCTGATTGTGTAAGAGAATTTTTATGCTACCAACCGGCATAAAAGTTAATTATACGTAATTATCCATAATAACTAAATTGCCTGAAAACCTGAAAAATGCGACAAGTAGGCATATATTAAGTCAAGTCACATTGGTAGTACAAGCAAATTTTGATAATATCAATGTAATGTATTATAATAAAAGTAGTATTTCTTTATATATATATATATATAATTTTATATTTACTTTTATTTTATTTAATATGATTATGATATGAACTTAAATGAAAAAGTGAGATTCATATGCCCGATCCAACTTATTTTTGCTGAGACATAAATTGTTATTGTGTATGGTAAGTGAAATCCTTTTTCTTGAGAGTAATTTAATGGGAAAAAAAGAGAGAGACATGGAAAAGATTGAACTTTGAAAAAGATGCGCATGGCAGGGTAGTAGGATTTAGGGGTGGGCGTTCGGTTTTTCGGTTCGGTTTTATCAAATTTTGATTTGACTATTTCAGGTTCGGTTTTTTTAAGGTGGACACCAAACACCGAACCAAACTAGTTCGGTTTCGGTTTTTTAAAGTTTGGTTCGGTTCGGTTTCGGTTTTTTTAATTCGATTTTTTTAATATAATATTAGAAGCGATTCCATTAACACTAATTCATATTCTCAAAAGCAATAAAACATAAAACTGATAAATTGAAAACTATAATCATGACATAGGATTACTAGGTGTTATATACATACCGTAAGAATAATTAAGAAACACATAAAGGACATACATTAATCCTAAAGAGACATCCTAATTACCTTTCTTTGTTAAGGATATTTGACTTTTTCAATTGAAGTGGAAAATTAGGGATACAAATGCAAAAGAGGATTTATTACAATTGAGTTTTTTTTTTGCTTTAAACTTAATGGGTCTGGACTATTTTAATTTTTTTGGGTAATGTATTAAATTTCGGTGCGCGTTCGGTATTTCCGTTCGGTTTATCAAAATTTGGCTCGACTATTTCGATTTCGGTTTTTTGACGATGGACACCAAACACCGAATCAAACTAGTTCGGTTCGGTTTTTCGGTTTTCAGTATTTATGCCCAGCCCTAGTAGGATTCCCTTTCACATGCTTTTAATACTTGTTAATTGTAAATTTGGCCCCATGCTTAATATTAGTTAGTGTCAAATTGTTTCGATGAAAAAACAAAAAAAAGGAAAAAAAAAAGTGGGTGTCAAGTTTATCCCGACAAGTCAAGGCCCTGTTTCCCAGCTTCAAACTTGGGATTTTAAATGCTAATTAACACCTAATAAAGATTGGATAAAAACACCTACATCGTGGCTAATCAGAATCATTCCCATTATTATGTTTTGTTTAATGTTTTAATCAGTACTACACAGATATCTTTGATATGTGTATCACGTGGCACAGTCATAAACTTAACCGGCCACCTCTTTATTTTCCTCCTTTTGTATATTAAAATTAAAAGAAAGTTTATGCTTTAGTGGAGTGGTCCTCGATCATTTAATTATATGTTACTAACTTTACCTTAATTAAGGAGTATTTATCTAATTTGCCCATTCAATCATTTCTTCCAGATGCCCACAGTTTTGTGGACAGCTATTATGCCACTAAACCACACCTGATAATCCACCGAATCATAGTATTTCCAAGACGAAGGGATGCCAAACAAATATTCGACAATACTAGGAACTAAAATCTTTTCAGGTGCCTTTCTATCTGAAATAATGTTTTCAGGTGCCTTTCTATCTGAAATAATGTCCTTCGCTTCATCTTTACACTGGAATACTTTGGTACGAACTTTTGCAATTAAGTTTCAAATAATCAAATTACTCTCTATGTTCCAAAAAGATTGACATATTTCTATACTTAAAAATAATTTAACTTTATAAGATGATTTATAGTTACACAAATATTTAAGGTTTGTTTTGAACCACACATTTCAAAAATCTTTCTTTATTTCTTAAATTTTGTGTCAGGTCAAACTAAGACAATCTTTTTGGGACGGAAGGAGTATAATCAAGCTAGTTAATCTGTAAAATTAATTAAGTATATATAATCTAGAGACGAATATTGTTATCATAGGTAACTAGTCCATTAATAAGAACCTAACTAACGTATAATATAATTCAAAGCTGATGACGGGTTGATTTAGAAGTTGTTGGTAGGGGTGTTGATGAGTCGGTTTGGGTTAAAACCAAAATCAAATCAATTTAGCTGGTTTTAAAATTATTAAAACCAAACCAAATATAATACATACTCATAGGTTTGGTTGTAGCTGATTTGAGTCAGTTAAAAAAATGAGGTGTTTGACCAATCTTTTGAGAGAAAATAAGTGATTTTGGGGGTAGCAGAAGCAGTTTTTCAAAAGCAAAAAAAAAAAAAATTGTTCAAAAGCACTTTTTTGAAAAATAATTTTGAGAAAACTACAGTTAGTAGGCGTTTGGACATGCGATTTCATCTCATGAGATGAATTCAGCGTTTGGATATGCGATTTCATCTATGATTTCATCTCATGAGATGAAATCCCAAATCATCCAAAAAAGCATGATTTGGGATTTGAAATCATGATTTCAAAAAATATCAATGTAAAATTTGACCGATACATTTATATTTTGTAAAAAAAGACAGATAAGTTGGTAGATATATTTATCAATCATGTTTACCAACCATAAGTTGGTAGATATATTGTTCGTACCATGTGAGAGGATTATATTAAAGATTAGTTACATTACTATTCATGTTAAATTTTCCTTTTTATTGAAATAAAGTTTGATCAATTGATGTTGTATTTTTTAAAAAGGTCTTCTAGTAGCTTATTAATTTTATTATGAATTATGATTTACTCATTTGGTAAGATTGTATAAGAATTGGGAAAATTTTGATGGTTTTCACAACATGTAGGAGTTTTATGTTTATAAAAAAAAAGCTGCAACTTAAGAAATCCAAATTGCATGTCCAAACATGATTTCATCTTATGAGATGAAATCACGTCCAAACGGCTCCTTAGAAGCATTTTTTAAAAGCTTGGCCAAATACTAGTTGCTGCTCAAAAGTATTTTTTAAATGAATTGACCAAACACACTCCTTTCGCCAAAAGTACTTTTTTGAAAAAAAAAATATTTTTTAAAATAAATTGATTTTAGAAGCATGATCAAACAGAATATTAATATCCTAATAATAATTGAATAATAAGCTCTTTAGTCTTTCGAAACCTTTGAATTGAACAATCCATAATTTACGCCATAAGTTGAGCCACTAATCTTAGTCTAAGCTCCACTAGCCAGTGCTAATGCCACGCGATTTTACGTGCAAAGTGCAAACACATCAAAATCCAGTCAATACTAATCTAGTTTTAGGCTTAATCCAGAACAATCATGTGCTAATGTTCTTTACTAGTGGAAGCAAGCACTTTATCATTTTCATTAGAGATAAAATGAAAGAGATCTCCAATGATTTAATAGGAAGAAAGGTTTGAAGTCTACACAAGCTCGAAATTCAAATGATTTATTTTCATTTTCCCCTAATTTGATTTCCCTACACCCCTTGTTAAACAAGAATGTCTTAAGAAAAAAAAAATATAGAAATTACTACACCCCTTATTTCCTAAAATGTTTCTTAATATATACTAGTAATATACTATCTATTGAAGAAAAAAAGAAGAAGATAATATTCTTCATATATAAAGAAAGAAATATCCAAAACAAATAATTTAAATGATCGTTACCGTTCTACTATAACCAAAGAATCTACTTTTAATCGTGGTAGTTGTTGTGGTGTGTTCTCAATATATAACAACTGGGACTTCCCAGCGAACGTTCGAATTAGTTGGGCCTCAATATAAATACCAAATAACGAATGAGAAACCAAAAGAAATGTATGACAATTGTATAATTAGTTTATACAATGACTATACAAAAATTATACAGTGACTATACTAACTAAAATTTGTAAAAGAATAAATATTAGAGTTATTTTTTGTTGTGAGTTTTATTGAAATGTTGCGTAATGCAACTTTAAGAAATAGACTTAATAACTAATTAATTAAAAAGTAGTTAGATAAGTGTATTAATATATAATCCAACTTGGTGCAAAACGTCTATGGATGACAAATCGATTTAGTTTCCACAAAGCTTTAAGCACATGCAGCATGCTCATCCACTTAGGTATTTTGGTTTTCTTATTATCTAAATATTAGTGTATCTTTCTACAAGTTGAGCTACTATAGTCAAAGATGTGTAAATAAAAATGATATTCTCTTTTCAGTTTTCAGAATTAAATTAAGTTTTCTACACCAGCTAGTCCTTGTCAAATGTCCTAGATCTAAAGACATTGTATATGAATGCATGCTTTTGTCGATAAATCATGCTTAATCGATGTGATTTTTGTAGTTTATCTCAATATTGTTGTGAAAATAAAAAAAAAATTGAATGCTTAAATGTTTCCATAAGTTATGTCGAAATAAATTATCAAAATGATTAATGGTGAATTCAATTTGCTTGCGCCCATAAAATATGTTTATAAGTTTACCAAAGTCTTCAACATGAAAACAAAAGTAATTCCAAATGTATATTCAATTTTTAGAAAATTCAATTGGCTTATAGCCGAGTCGAAACAGAGTCCTTCCGTAAGGAATGTAATGTATTGGTTTCCAAATTAGTTGAAACAAGCGACATAAATAATAGAAACAAAATTTAAGATAGTTTGAAGAAAAATAATTAACCGTTCGTGAATGAAATTATTTCCTTTATTTGAGATAAAATATTTTTCTCTAAGATAGCATTGTTATTTAGGGCAACCATAAAAAAAAAAAAAAAAAAATCTCCAATAGACATAGAGTGTTGTTTTCCCAAAATAATATTCTCTTTTCAGTTTTCAGAATTAAATTAAGTTTTCTACACTAGTCCCTGTCAAATGTCCTAGATCTAAAGACATAGTATATGAAATCTTGTCTAGTCTTTGGTCTTTTAAATTTGAACACAAATTTGGCTTTTCACTTGGTCTATTCCCTGGTCTTCTCATTCTAATGAGATATATTCCTTCCGTTTAAATTTATGTGAATCTTTTCGGAGTACGAGCGTCAAATTTTATAACTTTGGCCTTAAATTTTGACATAGACTTTTCAAGTTTGTAAATATAAAATTTATATATTTAGAAATTACATTAAAAATACTATAAGTAAGGAAAACGTGGTCAAGTCATAGACTCTCCAAATAGTAAAGGATTCACATAAATTTAAATAGAGAGAAAAACATAAATCAATACTATAAGTTTCAAAACCTCAGAAAAGAATAAAATACATGCAAATGTGAAATACTTTAATATGAAATTAGTAACAAAAATCTTATTAGAGGATGCATGGGATGGATGAGATCTCACCATCTTTAACCAAATATTTTGTGTTTAATTTATGAGAATGGAAAAGTTCTAGTAGGGAGCACTTTATCCTTAAACGAACCCTATCTGAAACAAATCTAAATTAATTGGATTAGTTAGTTCCGAATATGTACTACTCCTTCTGTCTCAATTTATGTGGCACCTTTCGCATTTCGAGATTCAAATAAGTCTTTCTTTGACCAGTAATTTTTTTTATATCTTTTGAATATTTTGAATTGTCAATTATTGTGACTTAAAATACTTTTTACGTAGTTTTTAAATATGTAAATTTAAAAAAAAAAAAAACTAAAGATTTCATGCCCGAATTCATGATCAAAATTAAACTGTTTGACTCTCGAAATTCGAACTATGCCACATAAATTGTGACAGACACTACTAGAAATAGATGTTTTTCCCACCGTGAATCAGTGAAAAATTTGTGTTATAAAACATGATTTCCCACCTTATTCCCATTCAATTAGCTCACTGGAAAAATGCATGCTGGGAAACAGATTCCCATTAAAACGCTGAGAAACTTTCTATATAAATTTTCTGTGTGAAAACACTACTATTTTTCTTTTCACATTGATTCAATCAAAGTATATGTGAGAATAGACACTAAACATTTTTCAATGGGAAATTTCAATAGAAAAATAGTGATTTTTTAGTAGGGAGAGGAAGCAGATGGTTAATAAAATGAAAGTCGATACTCCTTCAAGCTCCTGAAATAAGAAGAAGGAACGTGTTTGTTTGTGGAATTTTTTTTGAGTCCTACACTTTGATTTTAACCATCTTTTCATGAGGGCGATAGGGGACAAAGTTAAAGAGTTTGTTCTGACATGTGATACCTACGGGTGTCAAGTGGGTCGGGTCGGGCCGTAAGTTAAGGGGTCGGGCTGGGGGCCGGATTTGGAGAGGGAAAGGGTGTCCGGCCCAGCCCACCTCGGATAAGGGCTACACCTCGGGCTAACCGGGCCCGTTAGTGGGTCGGGCCGAGTTTTAGTTAGTGGCCTGGGCCAAGTTTTAGTTAGTGGGCCGAGCCGGATTTTAATTATTTTAAAAAAAAATTATAATACTAAAATTTATTAAGTTTGATACTTTAAAATCTAGTTGTTGTTAACTTTATTTTAACCATCAAGTTCCTTAAATTATACTTTGGCCATATTTTCAATCTATAAATACCATTCATTCCTCTTCATATTATCTCACAATTCCCTATTCTCCTCTTTCTCTAAATTTCTTACTCATCTAAATGGGAACTAAATGGGAACAATGCACATGAGTTTTGATACTAAACCAAAGTTCTTAATTTAATTATCTCATCTGATCCTAAGTCCTAATGTCATGTGCAGATTGTCACACCTCCATCATCGGCGGAGACATTTCAATATGTTAAAAAATATTTAATTATTATATATAAAATATTTGAAACTAATAAGATTTTATTAATATATTATTATTATTATTATTATATATATATATATAACTAATAGCTTATATTATTATATACTGTATAACCTATTGGAATATTTTTGAACTTGTGTAAGCCAACAACAAGATAGTAACTTAAAAGGGGTATTTGATTTATTTCACGCATCAGCAATTTCAGAGGCTTGTCATTTCACTGATTTTGTCAGCCTCTTATAAAGTTATAATGTCTTGTTGCTTTTGGGCACTGATTAATGTTTGTCCCTCCTTGCAGAAATTTATCTTGGAGTTGCTGCTTGTGTAGGATTAGTTTTACACAATTACATTTATAGTTCTATTTTGACTGCGTACAGATTATTAGTCTTGTAAATAAAATTATAAATAAAATTATAACACAAATTTGAAAAGAAATTCAAAGGCTCAGTGAGCCTTTAGTTTTATTAATCGATAATTGCAAAGTCGAATTTAAACTTTAAAGCTTACAAACTTACCTTTACTTTTCTTTGATTTCGTAAACTTAAACTAGAAAAAGAAAATTCAATTTGACAACTCTTCAAATTTAAATCTACGTATTTTCCACCATTTTATTCAATTCTTCCATATTAACATTAGGAGGAATTGGCTCAAAATTTTCATAATCGACATCTCCATACATTGGAGATGTTTGTACCGATGGATCTCCAAGTGACATTATATCTTCAAGTTGCTGGTCTTCTCTTGGATCTTGTTCTCTTCCTTGATTTCTTCACTCTGATCTAATCCAGTCTCTGAAACATACTAGAACATTCATTGCGTTGCTGCCCAATGAGTGTCGGTTGTCTCCAAGCTGCTGCCTTCCTTGGCTAAATGCACTTTCTGATGCAACAGTTGACATTGGAACATTTAGCACATCTCTAGCCATTGTTGAAAGAACGGGAAATTGTCTTCTATTGTTCCTCCACCAATCCAGTGCATTAACTCCATCTTCGAAAGGCTCCAATGGCTGTCTCAAAAAAAATTGAAGCTCATCAAAGTTTGTATTACTTTGTTGAGGTGCTATTTGAGACCAAATAGATAATCTAGGAACACCCGTGATAGGCACACTTTGTGCCTGTCTTTTAGAAGATGAAGTTTCGTTAGAAGGACCACATGGGATAGAAGTCGGTGTAGCATTATCAAGTAATGTAGAATAATGGTTATATAATTGTTGTGCGTAATCATTTGCATCACACATAGCCTTAAGAAGGGATGGTTCCTCAGTAGTTTTAATATCTAAAGAAGTATATATAATACGGGTCAATTCTGACATATTAATATATTTAATACACGGATTTAATATAGCACCAACTAAGTAAATAGGAGGAATAGGAAAGAAATACTTTTTGAATTTAATTATTATTGCAGTAACAACATCTGTGTAACCTTCTTTAAACTTATATTCTTTAAGCAAATAAGAGATATCAGCTAGATAAGCTAAAATGTTACAAACAGTAGGATAATAAGCACCGAAAAATTCTAGAGTAGCGAAATAAGATTTTTCTAAAAAATCTACAACATCCTTAATTTTGATCCAATTCACTTAACATTAACTCGGGATATCCAGTAGCAAATTGGTTAAAAGTTGCAGTTATAGGAACTTTATATTCAACACAAGTTTTTAAGAAATCATAAGTAGAATTCCACCTAGTGTCTATTTCTTCAGGCATAAATCTTGGTCTAAGATTATTTTGCCTGCATTTATTTTTAAATTCAGCAAGTCGCTTCCTATTATTATTTCCTTGAATAAAACCAACTGCGTGTCTAATTTTCTCAATCACAGGCTCAAAGAAAGAAAGACCATCTTGAACAATTAAATTGTAAATATGACAAGCACACCGGACATGAAATATTTCAGGTAAAGGTGGAGACAACTCAGATTTTAAATTGTCGATAGCAGATGTGTTGTCAGAAGCATTATCAAAGGCCATACATAAAAATTTGCTTGTAAGACCATAATATTTTGCAATGACAGTGACAGTATCAGATATGAATTGTGCAGTATGTCTACGGTCTTCGTCATATTGAAAAGCTAAAATACGTTTTTGCATATTAAAATTATCATCTATCCAATGACAAGTAACTATTAAATAATCATTTCTATTAACAGCACGACCAAGATCCTAGGTGAGAGAAACTCTACAAGGGAGATATGTCAATAAATAACGTAGATAAAACAGATATTGTCCATAAAATCTAAAAATATCAGATCTACAAGTAGTTCTAGGAATACCGCTAAACATAGGATTATAAATTTTTTGTATATAATGAATAAAGGCATCAGAAGAAGCAAAGGTGAAAGGCAAACAACCCACAACTATCATTTTCGCTAATTCTTCACGATCCTTCATTTTATTATATGATCCACTTAATTTACCAGTCTTTAGGTTCATTCTTGTTTGGGTTAATCCCCCAGTGGCACCCTGAGCTTCTGCTATCTCTTCTTTCCAATTTGGGTGATTGTTATCCAAATGTCTAGTCAATTGACCCGTCCCCCTTTTACTACCCCCGGTGCTATGCTTATAAGGTATCTCACAAATTTTACATGCAACATAATCCGGATTATTTTCTAATCGGGCAAAATAATTCCACACTAAGCTAGTTTTTTTCCGGGCACTAGTATTTTTTCGGGCTCCTTCATGCAGTGGAGGATGACCCTGAGCCTCAGTTCGAGACTGAGCAATATCATTAGCGGGACTAGTGGGTGTATTATTGTCATTATCATCATCGTCTACTTGTATCTCAACTTCATTCTCATCTTCTATACTGTACGTTTCTTGTAATTCTATATAATTCATATCATGTGCACCCACACCTATGTCGCCTATTTCACTAGGTGGTGCTTGCGGAACACGAGTATAATTTCTAGCGCTAGTACTACCCCTACCACTACCACTACCGGATTTTTGCTTACCGCTACTACTACCACCGGGACATAAAGCTTTACCGATTCTTTTTAGTGGTTCCATTATGCAAATTAAAATAACGAAAATTAAAATTAAAATGCAAGAATTAAAGTACTAAATAAAAGTAAGAGATGGAACGAAGGGAGATAACGAAATAACAACGTGATCGTAAATTGATGAATTGAATACTTGAAGCCTTCTACTTGATCTTGTTAATTGCAAGTTTGCAAAAACAATTAAAGTAGAATACTAAAATTATAGAAATTGCTGAAAATTAAGAGGAAAAGTGAGATAAAATGAGAGGATTGTAGTAAAAAATGATGAAATGTATGAGGTATTTATAGGTGAAAAATGGGCTAAACTGTAATTTTTTAAACTTAAAGGTCAAAAATAGTTTTAAGGGGTTGAGGGGTCCTTTTTTGGGCCAACGGTTGAATTGCCAATATTTCCGTTGGCAACGGTCACTTGGCCACTTTGTTAATTCTTTGGGGCCCACCTGCCCATTATTAATTGAAAAAAAAAACAAAGGAAGAGCTAACTAGTTTGAAAAAAAAAAAAAAACAAAGGAAGAGCTAACTAGTTTTCAAACGTTGAAAAAGGTCACTGCCCACTTTATTAATTCTGTGGGGCTCAGCTGACCAGTGACCACTAATTTTTTTTTTAAAAAAGAGAGCTAATTAGTTTTCATTTAGTAGCAATTAAATATTAACAGATCCGACTCCTCTCCATTTTCATTGTCTTCATTTTCCCCAAGTTCTTACTTGAATAAGAGACACATTACATGAGTTAAAATTAATGGTTAAGTTTTAATTAACTAAAGTAAGATTCTAACTATGGTTTGAATAATTAATAAATATTTCATATATTTGCTTCCAAAATTTTAAGAATCCCACAATTATAGCTACAACTATTTTATTGGGATACAATGTTTTTAAAATACTTATTATTAGTAATAAATGTAGTACTTATCTTTTTATTTTATTTTATTTGAAGTGGGCCGGGCCGGGCCGGTGCCCCGGAGGGCCATCACCCGGGCTGCTTGTCACGACCCAGCCCCGTGGGCCGCGACTGACACCCTACTTGGGTACCCAGACCAAATTACGTATTCATTGCCAAATCCAAACTTATTGCAGAATTTCATAAAAATCATATCAAACATAGTTTATATCAAAATATGTCTTAAGCGGTCGCACAAATCAAAATGTCGTACCAAATCCAAACGAAACGGCGGAATAGACATCGCCGGTCAAAAATGCAAATATAAGCATTAGGGCCATTCAGGGCCATCAAAACAAACGGACCGCTTTAAGACCAGAAAACAAAATCAGACAAACATATATAGGACCCTCGCCCCACATATATGACTACAGGCCTCTACGAACTCAAAACAAAGACATATGGCGAGACAGGGTCCCGCCGTACCCAAATAGTCAAATGTACAGAATATACATAGCAAAAGGGAGTCTGTACCAAAAGTGGACTCCGAGTCAAGAAGGAGTACTCCGAAGTAGCAAAGAGTGAAGCCTACAGTGGAGGATCACCAATATCTGCACCTGCGGGCATGAAACGCAGCCCCCAAAGAAAGGGGGTCAGTACGAAATATGTACTGAGTATGTAAAGCACGGAGTACAGAAATATGGGCCAAAACCGAAAGCAAATCAGATGACAAAGTGGGGTACAATTCAGTATGTCAAAATCCGTATCAAAATCATATACGTATACATAATGCAAACGAAATCATGCAAACGCTTAAGAACGTGGTCGCCACTCCGACGCTGGCGCCACACACAGCATAACACCAGAAGGTTTCAAATCTCCGTACATCCCCGAACACAAACACAAACATAGGTGAGCGTATCGCATCACGAGCCATATCACAGCATAACTCCAAACGGAACCCGGCCCTATGGCGAAGCCTCGGGAATCGCAACACATCAAACGACCGAATTATCATAAGGCGCACGAATCATAACCGGTCCGGGAACCGGTGAACGAAGTCATAATGAGGCACGAGCGGAGTCGTGAGCGAACAAATGCAAAATATATTTCAAAATAGCTTTTCCAAAACATAATGATGTCATAAGTCATTTCATAGTACAACATAATCGAATACTTAGTCGATACGAAGTTTCATTTCACAAAATGTTTCCAAAACGGTACCTATGGCTCAAAATGTAACTTAGCATATCATAATATTCAAAACATGTCTCTTAGGAGGATGTTCCAAAACCGAAGGTTTCATATCAAACTTTATTCAAAAGGAGAGCCCAATAGGACAAATAGGGCGTCTCGGGGTTAGCGGGCCCACCTCGAGTCGAATTGAGGTGGCGAACATAATTTACGGACGTTTAGGGGCCAAAAGGTCATACGTAATAATTTCCAAGTTACCCGACCACATTTCGATAGGTTTCGGACATTTGGTTGCATTCTAACCAAAATAGAGCCCTTAGGCTTCAATTGAATTGAATGAATAGTAACTTTTCTGTGGATCGGGTTTCGAGGAGCAGAAATGCTCCGGAGGTTCCAATATTCACCTAACATACTAAGACATGCCAAACGAAGAAGTGGGAAGCTTTACATACCTTACAGACGTCTTATGCTCTCCCAAAAATCAAGTCCCGTTTCGTCCGAAATCTGCAAATGGTCAAAGTTACCAATTTGAGATTCTTAGGCTTAAAAATGCCATTAACTTCATTTTTGCCTACCGAAATTTCGGCAGCATTTCCCCTATAAATCTAACATCCCCGAGACTTAGCTCGGCTCCAAATACATCAACAACAACAACCCAAACATCACAAACAACAAAAATCACAATCAAATCATTTTAACTTCAAAGTTCTACCTTACTACAAAAGTTGACAATTTTTCATTCAAACTTCACAATTCCAAATCTATATCCACATTATTGTATTCATTCACCCATTCAAGATTATGCAATCACATCCCAAATATATTCCAAACCATATACAAAATTTCCCAAAATCCATTACTTTCCATAATTCTTTCAAACATCAAAACTTACAACGAACGTTCTAACTTGCGTCGTTTCATTCCGAATTCATTAACATCAACCATAAGTCATATTTAAAGTCTTTCGCATCAAAGATATACAATGATATACGCAAATATACAAAAGGTATACACTTTCCCGTAATGATCCGAAATCCTTTTCCAACGCCAATTCAATTCTTTAAACGTTCATTTACGACATAAAGGTCACAACGACACATTAAACAAGCTAAACAAGATCAATTCACATTACTTTGCACTTCCTAAGTGCCACGGCTCCAACACCAAACACGCACACACCCATGGCTTTCTACATACATCAAAGTTACGGGATTCTCGTCTATTCTCAATCCTTAACACATTCATATCAATTCTATAACACAAAAGTGTAAGAATTCTCACTTTTTCTTGAAAACCCGACTTGTCGCAAACGTGGTTCTTGTGCCAAACTAATTATACCCCGTTGAAGAGGGTCTTGAGTACTTTACAACTATGCAAAAATCAAGATTTTTAGATCACAACCCAAGCTAGCACAATTTTTCTTTTCTCTTTCTCTATTCTCGGCCGAATGCCTATTTTTGTGGTGTTCTTGAATTTTTTTGTTTTGTTCTAGATAATGCTAAGGCTAAGATGATATATATCTAGTTAAGGGTCATGTGCCAAGCACATGACATAAAAAAAATGGGTTTGGGCCATGGCTATGGCCGGCCACCCTCAAGATTTTTGGGCCTCAATTTTGTGTTATATTTTTCTTGGCCCAATTCATTAAAAGTCCCGTTTTGTAATTCCCGAAATTCCAAATTTACCCTCGGCTTTCCCCGATGTCTTATAATGATTTCATAACCAACATAGTCATGTCAACTAGAATCAAAATATTTCCTCATAACACACAAGTCTTAATTATTTCTCGATTTCCAATTATACGAAAACACGAAACATAACATTCTCCCCCCCTTAAGAACATTCGTCCCCGAATGTTAAATTAACCTTATAAAGTCTTATGACCAAGGCGGGGGAGTTCTTTATTATTAGTGGCATACAAATTTTTTTTTTCAACCCACATAACAAACTGAAAGGTTTAGATTACCTGTGGACGTCGGGAACAAGTGAGGGTATTTCCTTTTCATCTCGTCCTCCGCCTCCCAAGTCATCTCCTCCCGATTATTGTTGCGCCACAGAACTTTGACGGAGGGCACTTCTTTAGTGCGTAGTCTCCGCACCTGTCGATCCAGAATAGATACAGGCTGCTCGTCATAAGATAACTGCTCTGTCACCTGAATGTCATCAACTGGGAATATCCTGGAAGGATCACCAATACATTTCCGCAACATAGACACATGAAACACCGGGTGTACGACCTCCAAGTCGGATGGTAAGTCTAGCTCATAGGCGACCTCGCCTATCTTTCGAACGATCTGATACGGCCCAATATACCGCGGGCTCAACTTACCCTTTCTGCCAAATCTCATAACACCCTTCATGGGCGACACCTTCAGGAATACCCAGTCACCAATCTGGAACTCTAACGGTCGACGTCGTTTATCAGCATAAGCTTTCTGTCGACTCTGAGCAGCCAATAATCGTTCCCGAATAAGTTTCACCTTATCTACAGCTTCCTGGATCACGTCTGGCCCAATTAACTTAGTCTCGCCCACGTCAAACCAGCCAATAGGAGATCTGCATCTCCTGCCATAAAGGGCCTCGTACGGAGCCATCTGAATGCTGGAGTGATAACTGTTATTATAAGCAAACTCGATAAGCGGCAAATGATCATCCCAGCTGCCCCTGAAATCAATAACGCAGGCCCGTAACATATCTTCGAGCATCTGAATAGTGCGCTCGGCCTGCCCGTCGGTCTGAGGATGAAAAGCTGTACTGAGGCTCACCTGAGTCCCTAATCCCTCCTGAAATGACCTCCAGAAGTTAGCTGTAAACTGGGCACCTCGGTCAGTAATAATAGATGCAGGGACTCCGTGAAGTCTGACTATCTCTCTCATATACAATCTAGCATAATCCTCAGCCGAATAAGTAGTCCGGACCGGAAGGAAATGGGCTAATTTCGTCAGCCTGTCCACAATAACCCAAATAGAGTCGTACCTGCGTAGAGTACGCGGCAACCCAACAATGAAGTCCATATTAATCATCTCCCATTTCCAGGCTGGAATCTCCATCTCCTGTAACAATCCACCGGGCTTCTGATGCTCGATCTTAACTTGCTGGCAGTTCGGGCACTGACTAACAAACTCGGCAATATCTTTCTTCATGCCGTCCCACCAATACAAACACCTGAGATCCCGATACATCTTAGTGGAACCAGGATGAACAAAATACCGTGCATTATGTGCCTCGCCCATAATCTGCCGCCGTAAGCCCGCAATGTCCGGCACACAGAATCTGCCATCATATAATAATACTCCTTCAGGCGAGATCTCAAACTGAGTCTTTGCTTTATTAAGGGCCACATCTCTATACTGAATCAAAAGAGGATCTTCAAACTGGCGCTGCTTTACCTCCTGAATAATAGATGACTCAGCAACTGGACGAACAGAAATCCCAGAATCTCCAGAATCCACCAAACGAACTCCGAGGCTGGCCAGCTGATGAATATCACGAACCAAATCTCTCTTATCAGATGGAACATCAGCCAGACTGCCCACGGACTTGCGGCTAAGCGCGTCAGCTACCACATTGGCTTTCCCCGGATGGTACAGAATATCAACGTCGTAGTCCTTTAGTAGCTCAAGCCATCTCCGCTGCCGCAAATTTAGTTCCTTCTGCTTAAAAATATACTGGAGACTCTTGTGGTCCGTATAGATATCAACATGGACCCTATATAAATAATGCCGCCAAATCTTCAAAGCATGAATCACCGCGGCCAACTCAAGATCATGAGTGGGATAGTTCTTCTCGTGCGGTCTGAGCTGCCGGGAAGCATAGGCTATGACTCGACCGTGCTGCATCAATACACAACCTATCCCTATACAGGAGGCGTCACAATAGACAACATACCCGTCAGATCCCTCTGGAAGAGCCAAAACTGGTGCTGTAATCAATCTCTCCTTCAGCATCTGAAAGCTGCGCTCGCAGGCATCTGTCCACTGGAATTTTGCTGCTTTCTGGGTAAGCCTCGTCAGTGGTGCTGCAATAGAAGAAAAATCCTCCACGAACCTGCGATAATACCCGGCCAATCCAAGAAAACTGTGCACCTCTGTCGGAGTAGTAGGCCTGGGCCAATTCTGCACAGCCTCAATCTTCTGCGTATCGACCCGAATACCATCTGCGCCGACAATATGGCCCAAGAATGCCACAGAAGTTAACCAGAATTCACATTTAGAGAATTTAGCATATAACTTCTGCTGACGGAGAACGCCAAGTACCGTCCTCAAATGATCTGAATGCTCCTCGGCTGATCGCGAGTAAATCAAAATATCATCAATAAACACAATAACAAACATATCCAGAAAAGGCCGAAATACCCGGTTCATCAGATCCATAAATACTGCTGGAGCATTAGTCAGTCCGAAAGACATAACTCTGAACTCATAATGCCCGTACCGGGTCCTGAAAGCAGTCTTCGGGATATCGGACTCCCGTACTCGCACTTGATGGTAACCTGAGCGCAGATCTATCTTCGAAAAATATTTAGCACCCTGCAGCTGATCAAACAAGTCATCAATCCGGGGGAGGGGATATTTATTCTTTATAGTCACCTTATTTAGCTACCGGTAGTCGATACACATCCGCAATGACCTATCTTTCTTTCTGACAAACAATACCGGCGCTCCCCAGGGTGATGTGTTGGGTCTGATAAAGCCCTTATCCAACAAATCTTTCAGCTGCTCCTTCAACTCTTTCAACTCAGCCGGTGCCATCCTGTACGGAGGAATAGATATAGGCTGCGTATCCGACATCAATTCTATAGTAAAATCAATCTCTCGCTCAGGCGGAAGGCCAGGAAGCTCGTCAGGAAAAACATCTGGAAACTCACTGACGACCGGAACAGACTGAAGGGTAGGTATCTCCGCTGCAGTATCGTGCACACGAACCAAATGATAGATATAACCCTTCTGGATCATCTTCTTAGCCTTGAGGTATGAAATAAACTTACCCCTCGGCGATGCTGTAGATCCGAACCACTCTATAACTGGTTCCCCTGGAAACTGAAAACGGACTACCTTTTTCTGGCAGTCGACATTAGCATAACAGGAAGACAACCAGTCCATACCCATAATGACGTCAAACTCAAGCATGTCTAACTCTATCAAATCAGCCTTAGTGCTACGATCATAAATGGTCACAGAACAATCTCTATAGATCTGTCTCGCTATAACAAAATCCCCAACTGGCGTAGCTACCTCAAATGGCTCTATAGGCTCAGACACTATCCCAATTTTACTAGCAACGAGCGGGGAAATATATGATAAAGTAGAGCCAGGGTCAATCAATGCATATACAGACCTGGAGAAAATCAGTAATGTACCTGTGACGACGTTTGGCGAAGCCTCCTGATCCTGGCGGCTGGCCAAAGCATATATGCGGTTCGAGGGACCGCTAGAACCTGAAACGCCACCGCGGCCTCGACCGCGTCCTGCCGATGCTGGCATACCTCGCCCTCCAGGGCGTGCAACAGATGGAGCAGAAGAAGAACCAGCGGCTGACCCTGTCGGCTGAGCCACACTACCAGAACCGCTCGCCAACGGACAGTCTCTCATAAAGTGGCCCTGACCACCACAAGAAAAGCAAGCTCCAGTGGCTCGATAGCACTCCCCAGGATGAGACTTCCCGCAATGAGAACAACGGGGCCTGGGTGGTCTGGCCTGGCTGGGACCCCTGGATACCTGTGAACCTGCCGCTCTGGAGCTCTGACCGGCCCCAGACGGTCCTGCATTGTCAAATCTCCGGCTACCTGACTGAGTACTCCGGCCGGACGGAGGAACAGGTCTATCTGACTGCTGTTGCTGAGGCTGTCCGCCTCGAGAATCTCCAGAATAGCCTGCGGACCTAGCCCTCTTGGGCGGCCTCCTATCTCGATCTCTGCCAGAAGGATCAGACCTGCGATGGTTCTCCATACCCATCGCATAGGCCTGGAGTCGGGCAATGTCCATGTCTGTCTGCAATGATACAGCCATACAGCCATCAACCAAATACTGATCCAATCCCATAACATATCTGTGCATCCGATCGGACATATCTGCTACCACGGCCGGTGCATATCGGGCCATAGAATCAAACTCAAGATTATACTCGCGAACACTCCGACCCCTCTGCTGCAGACGTAAGAATCGATCAGTCCGCGCCCGCCGTAACTCTGGGGGCAGAAAGTGGCGGGTGAAAGCAGTCACAAACTGATCCCAAGTGGCTGGAGGGGCACCCTCTCCCCTAGACAGCTCCCAAGTCTCGTACCAATGGGTGGCAACATCTCGAAGTCTGTGCGAAGCCAGCTCGACCGACTCGGTCACTGAAGCCCTGACCAAGTCCAGTGAGCGTCGCATCCCCCGAATAAAGTCATGGGGGTCCTCGTCGGGCTTAGACCCGAAAAACTCTGGAGGGCCACATAATAGAAACTCCCGAACTCTCAGGCTGTCCCGCCTGTCATCGTCATCCTCGTCCCTCCGCCCGCGTCTGCGAGCCTGACCTACTACTAGTGTAGTCAACAACTGTACAGCCTCCCTCAGGGTCCTATCCTCCGCCCCTGGCTGAGGAGCTGGAGTCTCAGGAGCGGGTACACGGACCTCTGGAGCTGCTGAAGGTCCTGCTCCAGGCTGTACTAGTGGGGGTGTAGCAGACCCCTCAGAACGAGGCACAACCTCGGGCAAATCATAGACACGAGCCCGTGTAGCGCGCTGTGCCTGACTAGTCTCTCCCATCCTCGCTTTGCCCTTCTGGGCCGCCGTTTCCTTCTTCGGAGGCATCACTGCAAACTAAATAGCGAGTCAGATCAAAATCACCCTAACAGCACAGCTCTATCGCACGATCTAAGATTCCAAAGAAAGTAACGTCCTAAATGCCCTGTAGCTTCCTGTTTATAGATGCGGTGCACAACACATCGATAAACAAGACTCTACGAGACACGGCCTGTAGACATTCCGAGGACAAACTGCTCTGATACCACTTTTGTCACGACCCAGCCCCGTGGGTCGCGATTGGCACCCTACTTGGGTACCCAGACCAAATTACGTATTCATTGCCAAATCCAAACTTATTGCAGAATTTCATAAAAATCATATCAAACATAGTTTATATCAAAATATGTCTTAAACGGTCGCACAAATCAAAATGTCGTACCAAATCCAAACGAAACGGCGGAATAGACATCGCCGGTCAAAAATGCAAATATAAGCATAAGGGCCATTCAGGGCCATCAAAACAAACGGACCGCTTTAAGACCAGAAAACAAAATCAGACAAACATATATAGGACCCTCGCCCCACATATATGACTACAGGCCTCTACGAACTCAAAACAAAGACATATGGCGAGACAGGGCCCCGCCGTACCCAAATAGTCAAATGTACAGAATATACATAGCAAAAGGGAGTCTGTACCAAAAGTGGACTCCGAGTCAAGAAGGAGTACTCCGAAGTAGCAAAGAGTGAAGCCTATAGTGGAGGATCACCAATATCTACACCTGCGGGCATGAAACGTAGCCCCCGAAGAAAGGGGGTCAGTACGAAATATGTACTGAGTATGTAAAGCACGGAGTACAGAAATATGGGCCAAAACCGAAAGCAAATCAGATGACAAAGTGGGGTACAATTCAGTATGTCAAAATCCGTATCAAAATCATATACGTATACATAATGCAAACGAAATCATGCAAACGCTTAAGAACGTGGTCGCCACTCCGACGCTGGCGCCACACACAGCATAACACCAGAAGGTTTCAAATCTCCGTACATCCCCGAACACAAACACAAACATAGGTGAGCGTATCGCATCACGAGCCATATCACAGCATAACTCCAAACGGAACCCGACCCTATGGCGAAGCCTCGAGAACCGCAACACATCAAACGGCCGAATTATCATAAGGTGCACGAATCATAACCGGCCCGGGAACCGGTGAACGAAGTCATAATGAGGCACGATCGGAGTCGTGAGCGAACAAATGCAAAATATATTTCAAAATAGCTTTTCCAAAACATAATGATGTCATAAGTCATTTCATAGTACAACATAATCGAATACTTAGTCGATACGAAGTTTCATTTCACAAAATGTTTCCAAAATGGTACGTATGGCTCAAAATGTAACTTAGCATATCATAATATTCAAAACATGTCTCTTAGGAGGAAGTTCCAAAACCGAAGGTTTCATATCAAACTTTATTCAAAAGGAGAGCCCAATAGGACAAATAGGGCGTCTCGGGGTTAGCGGGCCCACCTCGAGTCGAATTGAGGTGGCGAACATAATTTACGGACGTTTAGGGGCCAAAAGGTCATGCGTAATCATTTCCAAGTTACCCAACCACATTTCGATAGGTTTCGGACATTTGGTTGCATTCTAACCAAAATAGAGCCCTTAGGCTTCAATTGAATTGAATGAATAGTAACTTTTCTGTGGATCGGGTTTCGAGGAGCAGAAATGCTCCGGAGGTTCCAATATTCACCTAACATACTAAGACATGCCAAACGAAGAAGTGGGAAGCTTTACATACCTTACAGACGTCTTATGCTCTCCCAAAAATCAAGTCCCGTTTCGTCCGAAATCTGCAAATGGTCAAAGTTACCAATTTGAGATTCTTAGGCTTAAAAATGCCATTAACTTCATTTTTGCCTACCGAAATTTCGGCAGCATTTCCCCTATAAATCTAACATCCCCGAGACTTAGCTCGGCTCCAAATACATCAACAACAACAACCCAAACATCACAAACAACAAAAATCACAATCAAATCATTCTAACTTCAAAGTTCTACCTTACTACACAAGTTGACAATTTTTCATTCAAACTTCACAATTCCAAATCTATATCCACATTATTGTATTCATTCACCCATTCAAGATTATGCAATCACATCCCAAATATATTCCAAACCATATACAAAATTTCCCAAAATCCATTACTTTCCATAATTCTTTCAAACATCAAAACTTACAACGAACGTTCTAACTTGCGTCGTTTCATTCCGAATTCATTAACATCAACCATAAGTCATATTTAAAGTCTTTCGCATCAAAGATATACAATGATATACGCAAATATACAAAAGGTATACACTTTCCCGTAATGATCCGAAATCCTTTTCCAACGCCAATTCAATTCTTTAAACGTTCATTTACGACATACAGGTCACAACGACACATTAAACAAGCTAAACAAGATCAATTCACATTACTTTGCACTTCCTAAGTGCCACGGCTCCAACACCAAACACGCACACACCCACGGCTTTCTACATACATCAAAGTTACGGGATTCTCGTCTATTCTCAATCCTTAACACATTCATATCAATTCTATAACACAAAAGTGTAAGAATTCTCACTTTTTCTTGAAAACCCGACTTGTCGCAAACGTGGTTCTTGTGCCAAACTAATTATACCCCGTTGAAGAGGGTCTTGAGTACTTTACAACTATGCAAAAATCAAGATTTTTAGATCACAACCCAAGCTAGCACAATTTTTCTTTTCTCTTTCTCTATTCTCGGCCGAATGCCTATTTTTGTGGTGTTCTTGAATTTTTTTGTTTTGTTCTAGATAATGCTAAGGCTAAGATGATATATATCTAGTTAAGGGTCATGTGCCTAGCACATGACATAAAAAAATGGGTTTGGGCCATGGCTATGGCCGGCCACCCTCAAGATTTTTGGGCCTCAATTTTTTGTTATATTTTTCTTGGCCCAATTCATTAAAAGTCCCGTTTTGTAATTTCCGAAATTCCAAATTTACCCTCGGCCTTCCCCGATGTCTTAACATTAATGATTTCATAACCAACATAGTCATGTCAACTAGAATCAAAATATTTCCTCATAACACACAAGTCTTAATTATTTCTCGATTTCCAATTATACGAAAACACGGAACATAACACTGCTGGTGGGCTGTCCACCTTGTCTGGCCCAGCCTCCTAATAAAACCCACCTAGCCCAGCCTCTTACACCTCTTAGTGGGGCTTGGCCCGGGCCGGTGGTGGGCCGGGTTTATCGGGTCGGGTCCGAGCTGGCCCGGCCCACTTGACACCCTTAGTGATACCCTTGCAGAGAAATTACTTTGAACATGTAAAATATGTATTCACATGATGACTTTACGGCTGGAATCGTGGAGATTCTTTTCTCTTAATAAGAATTCTTTTATCTTTTTTTTCTTTTGGTGTTTATTTTTCGATCCTCAAACAATGTATGCATTTCCTTCTTTGACGTTACCTAATTTTAATTAATTTGTAACACCTCGGGTCCTCAGACTAAAGTACGACTCATATTAAGAAAGTAAAACGATATTTAGAAGGTTTCACATTCTTGCGAAAGTGGCCGAGGGGCCTACTTTGGGCGACCATAACCCCTTGATTAGTTGGGAATTTGGAAAAGTTCCCTTAATGAAAGTTATAGGATGTGGAAATACCTTTTCATTGATATAAAGATCAGGCCAAACGGAGATCAGAGCAAGAAGTTATGAGCGTCACAAAAACACTCAAAGCAGTAGGCCATGTGCGTTGGCCACGCGTCGCGGGCTCAAAGCGCAAAAGTGTGCTCTTTGACCAAAGTATGAGTGAGTCCCCGCGTTGGATGTGAGACGCGGGCCCAACGTGCATGGGTCGGATTTTCGGGTCAAATGTCGGATGTTTGCATTTTTCTCTTATGTTTAAGCTTGGGGTTTAATTCCTTAACACCCCTAATCACAAAAAAAAACATCCTAAGGCAAGAGAGAACAAGTCCCAAGCCTCAATAACCCTCCAAGGTGAGTTCTTCAACAATTCTAGGTCAATTTTAAGTCTTTAATCCCTTTCTTACTTGAGTAAACCCTTTTAATCTATAGAATTGTGATTGGAACATTATTGTTGGACATGGAAACCCTAACATTTGAATTCAAGTAGATTTAACTTCAAAAAGGTAATACTTCTACTCTCTAATCGTTTGTAGATGTGAATTGATGAGTTCTTGGGAGATTAATAAATGGGTTTGATAAAGAGAATCATATGAACGGTGATAGGGTTTTGGATTGTTGACTTAGGATTGCTAAAATCATGGGTGATGAAGAACGTTGTTAATTACATCTAAATGAGATTGTAGAACCACCTAAGTAGTAGAATGAGAATTGGGTGAAGAAAACACCATTAATGAAGGTTGTGAAGTTTTATGCCCACCAAGTGTTTGATAAAATGCTTAGATGACCAAATCATGAATATTATTGCTAATATGGAATCCCTTTGACTTGTATTGCTATAGATTAAAGTTGAAAGGGTTGACGATTGCTGTACTACGCTCAAAAGCAGGAAGTTAAGGTATATGAGGCTAACTCTCTACATTCGGGAATGTTAATGATTCTCCCTACGCAACGTTCTTTTACAACGTTACGAATTGCCTCAGAAATATAGTTAAGCTTAGTTCCTTGAATAGTTACTGAACTTCTATTCTCTAGTTTCGTAATTCGTTCATGACTTTCATTTCGAATGTTGTGAGCTTAGTATGTAATCCATATAGACTCATATTTGATACCTATGAGTCTCAGTCTAGAATACTCAGCATGTTATAAACTAGTCAAAGCTTCAGTTCTCATAATCAGTTCATGAATACATGTCTAAGTGAGTCATTGCTCAGTATGTCAGTATTGTACCTTTCAACATGATTCTCAGTTCTTTTATGCAATTGGTTAAATGTTGAACACCTGTGTTTTTGGGCCTAAGACCACAATTATGTACTTTGCTTGAGGGCTCAATCTCATGTATACGTATACTTGGCCGACTGGCGCACTTACTTGGCCGAGGCCACTGATTTGTGCACTTATATTGGGCCGAGGCTCCACAGATTATGTTTTCAGTTAAACAAGTGATTCTCCATTTGTTATACCCTATTTTAACCGGGTCAGAGCATAATACAATATATTGGTGATTCTTAAATTAATTAACTTAAGGAGTCACCACCCAATTATTTTAACGGTGAATCAGGACACCTAATTAACTAAGTAGTGATAAAATAAACCTCCGTTAAAGATCTACTAATCTATGTCTAGGTAAGGATTCTAATTATCCTAAAGGGAATGGGTTAAACATCTTTTAAGATCCGTTAAAATGGTTAACCGACCAAACCTAGGCTAATTGAAAAAAAAAAGATTAAAATATATTACCAAAAGGGTTAGAAAATATTAATACCTTATATAATTAGGTGCAAATTGACTTCAAGAAAAAGAAACACGGTGATGCTAAAAATTTAAAACATAATTTATGTACGAAAACCCCAAAACGAAGTAAAATCCATTCCAAATTTAAAAGGGAGACCATAACTAGTTAAAACCTGATTTTTAATTTGTCAAAGAGCTTGAAGGCATTTGTTTGGAGTTGTAAGAAATTCAAGAAACTGTTAATCTAGCTCGCAAGGTCTAAATAGCTTTTGAACTTAAACTTAAAAGAACTTGGTTCTAAAAAAAGTTACTTCATTGAAATGCAAAGGAAATCAGTTCCATTAGTTTGAATTTTAAAAGGACGTAGCGTTCACCATGATTAAGAAAAAACCTTCAAGTGATTAATTTTAGCAAAGCTCGACAAGTTAAATCTTGAGCTTGAAATATATTTTAAAAAGATGAGCACTTCATTTAATTATTTTTTGAAATCTAAGCTCAGTTATGATAAATAAAACATGCACAACTGTATCAAACTTGAAGAATTGTTTGTGAAAAAATGCTTGAACCAACACTTGCTCTTATTAGTTGAAGTTTCAGATTTTAATCATAAAGGAAAGTTTGTCCTCTTAATTCAAAGAAATATGCTCAAGTTCTGAAAATCAGTTTTCTGGTCAAAACTTGATTCACATCTTCCTCTTTGCAAAGATTACAGTGATAAGAAAAGAAAGACACAAGTATAGACTCGAATGTTTTAAAGAAAACGTTATAGGTATTATAAGAACTCTAAAATAAGAAAAAAAGAAGAAGGTAACTACTAGTTTCTCCCTTATGTCAACTACCCCGTCTAATCTAGGTGTTCTAAGGTCAATAATCTTAAGATAATCAAATAAACGTAAATAAGAAGACAAAAAGTTAGTTAATCCCATGGCAAGCTATAAATTTAGTCCTCTCTTTGCTTCTGTTTGAATGTTTTCAGGAGGAGGGAACTGAATGTAGAGTAGACACGGGTTCAAAATCGAGCAGCATGTCGAGTCTCAAAATGTGACTTCTAGTGGCAACGAGAGTCTTTTACGAAGACTCCGATTTTCTCCCAAGGGGTATATGTAACAAAAGGAAAAGATAATACGAATTAGAAACGCAATTGTCAAACATAAGGCAAATATAGAGGTATATGCTTATTCAACTCCCGTATAAACACCTTAACAGTAAGCTCAAAGTGAATGAATCAAATTATAAAAGTGGATACCTAATTAACACACACACTCTTTCTGTAACTATGTGATGATGAAAAGAAAAAATTCTTTTAACTAATAGATTCAGGAGCATGCCAAGATAATAGATAAACATCTCACGTAATCTAGTTTTAAACTAAACCAAAGTAACGCATTTATCATAAAACTGGTGACATTCACTAAAACTTATTAGACAATGCAAGAATAATTTATGGACAAATTAAATAAACCAACATATCTATTTAATATCTAAAATTTACTTAGTTAACTGTGGAAAGGCTCTTGGTAGCACTGTAGCTTTAAATACGTAGCACGCTTCGATATGGGACTCGATATTAAACTAGAACACAACAAATATTAAGAAACTTAAATTGTTTAGCTCGACTAGTACATGGTTCAAAGGCATCACTGGGAATCTCATGGTTGTTAAATTCAATTGTTTCAAACAAACAATAGTAAGAATAGGCTAGGACTCGACCTATCATATCAACAATGTAGTTGTTCGTTAATGCAGTTTTCACAAATCATATTAAAATTAAACGAACGAAAGAAAACTCCTAGAGCAGTGTTTCGAACATATTAATACGCGCTACTGAAAACATTGAAACTGTAAATTAAATATAATGACTCTTCCTATTACCCAAACATTCAACGACAGGTTAAAGGTCACTGCTACTACATGGCTTTTCAATACGTGAAATAACAATTAAGGGAAGTTTTAGTTTCTCAAAAAATGAATAGACCTATGGCATGATTTTCTTTTTTAACAAAATAAGGAACAAAGTCCTGAATCATACAAATAAGATGAGATGGTATATATTCTAGCCTAATTTGCTGAATTTCCTATTGTTGATAGCACAACATTCAGCGTAAAACCTGCAATAAATTTTTATACATGTGTTATCGAATTCTATAACAGACCAAAACCATATTTTCATTGACCAACTGTGGGAAGCGAGGTAGCGATGTAAACGTTTCAGCAAAATGCATTTTTATTCAACAAACAGTAGTCTAACTCTAACATCTTTCTTCCTATGTTATGCCAATTAAACAAAGTGTACACTTGAAACTTATTCGAAACACATTATAGCGATGTAAACGTTTCAGCAAAATGCATTTTTATTCAACAAACAGTAGTCTAACTCTAACATCTTTCTTCCTATGTTATGCCAACTAAACAAAGTGTACACTCGAAACTTATTCGAAACACATTATTGCTAGATTCTAAACTTCCGGCAGTAAAGTAAATATTATGTGGTAACTGGGAAGGAGTTTTCACAAGCAGAGATTCTTCGAACACATAGACCAAACATATACTTCACTGTACATGGATGCATTTTACTAAGAAAGAAAACAGGAAGCAGAAATGAGATGAAAACTGTCATACAAAATTATTACGAGATGAATTCTATCAAATAGTATCCTAAAATTAACAAAATTCAAATCACTGTTCCTAAAGAAAATGAACTCTTTCACATCAAGATTTTTGCGAATTTGCACGGAGGGAGAAGGAGCCAAACATAGAACTCTCTGTAAGTTCAAAACGACATCAAACTTAAGAAGTACATCCTAGCCATGGATTAGGAGAACATAAAGGTGTGGTCTCTGTGCGATGCTAACTTACACATCATATATTATACATACAACAAGACAATATAAAAGAAAACAGATTCTTCTACATAATGATTCAGAAACAACAATCAGAATTTACGAGCACAACACACAATTAGTCCTAATGCCACGGTTTCAGGTGAATGCGAAAGTTTAACGTCACAAATAAGAGAAAATGTATCCTTCGCATAATTTAATTAATCAATAACAGGAACATAATTCGACATAACCGAATAATGGACACACAAGGACATGATTCCGAAAACCACAACATAAGAAAGAACTGAACTTAATTCTCAATAATTAAATTACCGGATAGGAATTCATATCTCGAAACTAAACTGAAATCTAGACTATCAGAGAAAAACAACGAATATCTAATTTCATGATATCTAAATGACCGAAATCAGATCAACAACATCTCAGAAGAATAACACATAGAAGTATGAAAATATTCCATAATTTAAAGAGAAAGGGGGAGAATAATCACTGACCTTTTCCAGGTGCAGAAAAGTGGGGCTTTTGGCCTTAACTTTGGGTGTAAGAATCCTTTTTTTTTTTTTTTTTTGTGGGAACATTGAAGAGCCATATTTATAGTGAAAATCCTAAGGCTCTACAAGTGTGAAAACGGGCTGTTCAAATTCAAAAACGAAATGATAATTTCTTTTAATAGATTGGGGAACAAATGAACAGAGAGAGGTAAAACAAAAAAAATATACAAAAAAACTTACCTCTTGGATTTGATATGAACGTTTGACTTCAGACAAGGAGACGTGGACGTCCGCAGATTTTGAAGAATGTGCAAGTGAAAGTTTGAATTTAGCCTTTTGGATGAGGCTATGTCACTGTTGATGCTCAGAGATGATTGACAAGGGTGACTGTTGCTCCCAAACGCACACGCAAGTATACGTGATCGTACAAGTAATATAGACTGTTAAGTCCAGATATCGATCCCACAGACACTTAGATTCTACTGTTAAGCTAATTCAAATTCGAATGAAACTATTCAAGAAAGTGAAAATCAAGATATTTGTTGTACTAAACTAAAACTGAAAAGTAAACAATTTGTGATGGGTGTTTTTGTGACTGGGAATATCTTGACAAAGATTGTAAGAATTATCAGATGAGAGAAAGATCTAGGGTCATGGCTTTCGACAATCCAATTGATCTTCGGACAATTCCACCTATTTTATTTCCTGGGTTACTAGTTGGCGGGTTAATTATACTTTATGATATTCTCTCGAACTACTCACAAGCCTGTAGATGTTACTATAACGCCTATATCTCTATGGCATCAGAGGTAACAAAAACGCATTTATTTCTCCGTTTTCAACTAAGTAGGGCTAAAGGGTATATCTCTATCCTCAGTAGCGAAACGATTAAATCAAACAAACTCTATTTATTCTTATTACTTACGTGAATTCCCTTTCTCAAGTCCAATTCGCGCACCACAGATAGTGTCTAACTATTGGCCAGATAATCAAACAATTAAGATCAAGAATAAATAAGCAACCCAAAATATGGAAAATCAATAGATAATAATTGTCATCAAACCAACTTTCAAGTCTTTCGCCACAACCCTAGAATTAAGAAGTTTAGCTACTCATGATTCGATCATAGACAAAAGAATTCATGAATAATCTAGGGTTGAAAAAGATGAAAAATAAAATAAACCTAGAGAGAGAAAATAGAACGGTGGTTTACAAGTCTTTGAATAATCCCAGCACACCGTTTTCAGCTAATAAAACGTCTATATAGTCTAGGGTAAAAACAATAAAAAATAAGAAAACCTAATCCTAGTCGAACCGGGAAAGCTGCGCAGAACCCCGCTTTCCTTCCGCGATGCGGATGAAAAGCGAGACCTTCAGTTCAGTTTTTTTTCCTTTTAGTTCATCACTTGTGGTCTTCGACTCGTTACCTCGTCTAATCGTCATATGCTCCAAAATCACTCACTTTAAGCATAGTTTTCCATTGTTTGTCATCATCGTACCTATACACATGAAATATAACGACATAAGTTCAAATACGACGATTGCCTCATGAATTAAGCGATAAAAGTCATAAGAATAGGATGTAAAACGACACAAAACATGATATTTGTGCCAAATATCACCACCCCCCACTTAGACTTTGCTCACCCTCGAGCAAACTCAAACCAACACTAAATTACACTTCTAGCCTAACTCATTTGAACAGGTCTACAACGGAATTCGGCTAGTATGACTATCTCAAAAGAAAATTTTCAAAACCAAAACAATAAGCCAAGTTGCGAAAATCATGCCAAAGATTTAAAACCCTCATTTTTAGCACCAAGGACCACCTTCCTAAAAAAACACTTCAATTTTAAAACCAATTGACCCAACGACACCACTTTAAAGCATGTAAGCAACCTTATGATCAAGAAATCAACACTTCACCACTCTATTGCTAATTATGTGCCCTCACCAAAATAAAGTAGTCCATATCTCTCAAGAATCCCATATGTTTAAATCAATGGACCTAAAATCAATAAGTGAGCTCACTCTCACAAAGAATATCACATGTAAAATACGACATACCATAGGCTTGCCCGTAGTGTAACCACTCCACTAATACAAGTAAGGCGAACCTAGAATTAAGTAGGACTTCGAGGGTTATAATGTAGGCTAAGAGACGGGTAGGAATTATTTGGATAATAGTGACTGACCTCCCTAAGCACTTTAATACATATACTTTTATCATTCTTGCACAATTTCTTCATTAGCCCTTATTCAACACCAACCAACCTTTAAATTTCTCCCACTTCACCCATTTTCTTTGTTTAAGCACCACTCTTTTTAAAAGTCACACAAGTTAGAAAGGAAACTTTTTCGCTATATTTTTTTTCTGTCTTTTTCAGTTTTTTTTTTCTTTTTCTTTCAATTCCCAACTAACAAGTGAATTAGTTCTGTTCATTCGGTGCTCCCATTGTCTTCCTAGATTACAATTAACAACCATTTCCCCTCTTTATTTCACATCCCAACTCCTATTATACATGTAAATGATTAAAGTGCTCATAGAGTATTTGGATCAAAAATCAAGTTTTATAGAACAAAGGGGTAAAGACTAATTAACTGCTATTAAAGAACAGGATAAAGGCTCAAAAGGGTTAACTAGGGTGCTATTTGCAAGTTGGTGGGATAACTTTTTAGTCTTTTTAGTGACTAATCAAAGAAACGCCTCTATCGTTTTCTAGGCTCAACCGAACTTCATTTCGCTTTGTGAACACACAGGGCAAGTTCTAGACGTCAATACCAAACATGGATTCAAATGCAAAACCTTACTTACATATGGCACAAAATCAATGCAAGAGGGATCCGGTTGTCCCTCGAATCAAACAACAATGAAAATCAACAATGCCAAGTGTAGACACGTAATTTTTGACCCTCCTGGGATGTTTTCATTGTCTTATTGATTAATTTTTCTTTTAGTCTAATCCTGGATTTTAACTATTATATCATTTTTAGTAGGTTTGTCTGTGAAAATGAAAAAAAAAAGGGCAAAAAAAAAATATTCGCTATTTTCAAGGCATAAGTTTTGTGTTTAAAAGAAAGAAAATTACAAAAAGAATAGGTTTCTTTTAATCTAGTTTTTCTAAGTTAATTCTATCTTTTTTATTTTTCGTTAGTCTATTTATTTATTTAATTTTTTTTTCTTTCTCTTAGTTTTGGTTTAAAAATAGTTGATTAATATATTTATTTTGGTATTTTATATGTCCTTCTAATGGAAAAGAAAAATAAAAAATGGAACCAATGATGGCCCGCCACTTGGCAAAATTTCAAATTATCCACACAAAAAAGGCACAATCCATTTTGGAAAGGGAATATTCCCTTCAACCTTCAAGATATTTTTATTCATGTGGGCATTTTGGGAAAAAAAAAATGAATAACACACTCAAAACCCTAGCCTAAACACTATATAAATATTTAATTATATACCCTAGAAAAGGCTCAGCCGTCACTTCCATAACAAAAAAAACTAATACCCTACAGACAATATTCAGCCGCCATTTTTCCATCCTACATTGACACTAGACATCAGCCGCACCTATCAAAAAAAAATGATAACAACAGCAGCAAATATTTTTCTCCTTTTCATCAAAGCACAATACTAAAACAACCTTCTTCATTACCAAACACCACCACGGACAACAACCATAAGCTCACCCAAAACCCCCCATAAACCAGCTTGAAAGGTTTCCGGTCGTCGGCTCTGGTAGATGTCAAATCTCATCGAGGATATTTGAATTTCTCTATTTTCATAATACGCAGCAGAGTTGTAACAACATTCAGCAATAAAGGTCCAATCTTTCCCATTCGACTATTATTTCATCAAATGTTTGTTTGCTTATCGTAAGTTATTTTCCCACAGTTAAGTCATAAGCTGTTGTTTAAGTACTGAGGTTGAGGCTTATAAGTAAACTGACCGTGTTTTCAATTAAGTTGGGGTGACTATAGTATTATCTAATATTTAGCTTCATGTTTCTTGTCTGCATATTTATATCTTTTCCATAATAGTTCCTTATTAGGAGTTTTGGATTAAGGAAATGACTTCGGGTTTAAAGGGGTGTTGATATTGTTTTCTCCTGAATTTACTATACTAGATCTATGATAAGAAACAAAAAGAGTTATCCAGATTGCCTTAAGTTGATGTTGGACGAAGGGAATATTTTTATTAAGTCATGGTTAAAACAAATGCCTTTTCTCTAAATGACTATAAATGTATTTTTCTTTTTTTTTTTTTAAAATAAAAAGGGAACAGTGCTGCATGTTTGGATATGTTTAGTTATTTACCAAAAGTTAGTATACTTGTAAAGTTTTAGTGGTAGAAATCTTAAGAATATCTTTTGGTACTAGCTTAATTAGTTAATAGATTTTATTACTTAATGCCATATTTACAACTTGTCTTATTTGTACCTGCTTTACTCTATAAAATGTTAGTCCTACGTACGCGAAGAGGAGCAACTCGATTTTCTTGGTTTGAAATATGAGCTAGGAGGTATATTTTGTAAATATTCTGGGGCCTATATCAACATTAGAGGCCTATTTAATCAATTATTTAATTGTGAAATGAGCGAGATGGGGCGCGAATTATTTCAAACCCTATTGTCAAGAATAAAAGAAAAGAGCGGAAAAACCAATTGTAAGGGAGTGAGATGGGTTGCGAATTTATTCAAAATCTGTTGTCAAAGAGTGAAAAAGGACTAAAAATAATAACTAAATAATTTTAAGTCTCGGATTTTAGAGACAAATAATTGCCTTTAACGCTATACGAGCTTTAGGCACGTTTCAAAACATTTGTTTCGATTAAGAATGCGGTTACGCATCTTATTTCGAGACGTTCTTTTAATAACTCAAGGATGCGGTTACGTACCTTGGCCAAACTCGTTTTAATAATTAACCTTGTTTCGAGTAAGAATGCAGTTATGCATCTTATTTTGAGACGCTTAAAAGATTCGGAATGCGGTTACGCATCCGGTTTAAGACCAATAAATGTTCAACAATAAAAATACGAACAAATCAAGGCTCAGATGCATAATATATCCAAAAGTAGTTTAAGCTACGTATAAGTCGATAAAGCGACCGTGCTAGAACCACGGGACTCGGGGAATGCCTAACACCTTCTCCCCGGTCAATAGAATTCCTTACCCGATCTTCTGTTTTCGCGGACCATAATAAAAGAGTCATTTCCTTTTGATTAGGGATTCATAAGGTGGCTTGGAACACCAAAACTCAATTCCAAGTGGCGACTCTATAAATAAGATAATCCCTTTTCAAAACCGTCACTTCAAATGGAAAAACCCTTTAATAATAAAACTTGCGCGTTTAGAATTCGGGGGCGCAAAAAGGGGTGTGACAGCTCTGGCGACTCTGCTGGGGAGGCTAACCAGAATTCGAGCTTTGTGATATTGCCTTATATTTGGCTTTTATTATTATTATTATTATTTGGATATATTATGTTTTTGGCCTAATGTGCTAATTGCCGCTCATTTACCGCTTTGATATTGTTGAACTGTATTATAAAATGCCTTCTCTCGCGCACCCTTCTGAGTCTCTGAAACACTTCACACACGGGCACAGGAATGCAGTTATGCATCCTAACTTTCTGTCAAGATAAAGCCAGAGCGTCTTGGCGCCCGGTGGAGGATTTTAGTCACACATGTTAGGCGGGACAGGATAAGCAATGAAGTCGGAATAGCACTGCTACCGACAGTATTGCCCCTCCCCGGCTCGAGTTGTCCGCTCGGGTGACCCAGTCTAGACACCTTTTCCATTTGGTTTTAAACCTAGCAGAACTGAAAACACAGAACTGGTATCCCTAGTAGGCTACGTTTATCTGCATCACGTGCATTTGACTTAGTGGGACTCGGCATAGGGGCCGGGTCTGACTAGGACAGGTGACCTTTTTATCAGACCAACATGTGCATCTAATGTGCTAATTGTAATATACTTGGAAGGTGCCTGATTGTTGACCGGCTTTAGGATAACCAAGGGGGTTCGAGAGAGATAAATATCACTGACTTTTGGGCCATTAAAAAAAAAAAAAACCTGTTTGGCCCTACCCTTCTTGAGAAAAAAAAGAAGATAAAAAGAAGAAAAAGAGAGGAGGTCAAATATCATCCCCATTCTTTTTGAGTTTATACGAACTACGCGAGCCTGATTCTCACCGTCCGCGAGATACGTAGGCAACTCTCCTCGAGTTCGGCCCTACCTTCTCAGGTTCGAGAGGGTCATTTGTGTCATTTGTGTAGTCCTTTTGTCCATTTGTGTCAGGTTAGTTTGTCAAAACAATACAGATACTAAGTCACTTCGCAGAGTCCTTTTCATAAATTAAACGTACCCACGAATCGGTGACAGGGTATTTAGACAGTTGACTCTAGGTTTGGTTTTTCAAGTCCAATGTTGGGAAAATTTGTTGAGTTTTGCTATCTGGGTCACAGTAGACTGCTGTCATAAAAAACAAAAAAAGCCCCATACGGAGATTGGCTGTGATTTTTCTTGCCTTAGCTTTTAAAACTACATATTTTTCTACAAGTTTATTTGTCATCCACGTGCATTCATGAGTCTAAGTCTAAAAAGGTCATTACTTTCATATCCAACAGGTCTATATGAGTCTTAACCATGTATTTACATCCATAGGTACAACATGTTTTATCCGGGCCGTGGGAAGTGTCAAAAGAGGAAGCGAGATGGGAGTATACCACTTCAGGTTGTCCATGAGGTCCCTTGGAAACTTTGGACATGGTGGAATGAAATGGATGTGCTAGAACACACAAAGATCTTTAAGCATATGGGGTTCTTGACCAACATTATGAAAATCGACCCTAGGAGGGACGTGATTGATGCTTTGTTATCCTTTTGGGACCCTACAAAGAATGTGTTCCGATTTTCAGACTTCGAGCTGACCCCTACCTTAGAGGAAATTGCTGGCTATACCGGACTTGGTGAGAACCTACACCGCCAGAAGCTGGTAGCCCCAAGAATTATTTCTTGAACAGTTTCCTCACAAAAATGAACATCGCTAAGCGCAAAGAGGGTGAGAAGAAAAAGGGCAAGGAAGAATTTTTGGATGAGGGCTGGGAATCCCTCGACAAAGGTTGGGTTTCTTTAGAATTCTTGTATGAGAGGTACGGGAGAAAAGACGGGTTTGAGAGGTTTGGAAAAAGGCTCAGTAATAAAGGAAAGTTTGAAAATTGGAAAGCCCACAGTCGTTTTGCCTTCATGGTGGCATTTTTAGGAATAATGGTCTTCCCAAGAAGGGGGCAGAAAATCAACATCCGTTTAGCCGGGATAGTAGACATCTTGACCACAAAGAAAGATCATACCATTGTGCCAATGATCTTAGCGGATATTTATCGGGCCCTGACGGTTTGCCAAAAGGGAAAGAGTTATTTTGAAGGGTGTAACATATTATTACAAATGTGGATAGTGGAGCATCTCTTCCGACCCCGTCACGTGGCAAGATTTGTTCATGATCGGAGTGATTACATTTCAAGCTATGAAACTAAGGTAAAGGATTATAAGCAAGCGGATGGTGTGGAGGTATGGATTGGAGAATTTCGTTCATTAATGTCAGATAAGATCAGTTGGAACTTCCCTTGGTTCCCTTGGAGGTAAGTCATATACACATCTACGCATCGCCCATTTCTCTTATTGATGGGTATTAGGGGTGTTCAACCGTACGTACCATTACGAGTTTTACGACAATTGGGCTGGCGCCAGATAATACCTGTAACAGAAGACATGACGAATTTTGTATTTGAGGTAAGACCAGAAATCCCCTTGCCTGAAGGATTAGTTGTGGAGATTTGGAATGGCTGTCTGGTTATGACATTCGATACAATGGTTACCGAGCGTCATTCGGGGGAAGTGCATCCGGGATACCCTATATGGCTCGAGAACCAACCAGTTGTGAAAGTTCAGCCCAAGAGATCCACAAAAGGGCCAGTAGATTATGAAGCCAAAATGGACATAAAAATCGCGATGGCGATGCAGGAGCACCATGCCGCCAATCTACTCTTAAAAGCAGATTTAGAGCGTGCTAGAGCGAGCTTGGCCCAACAACAAATGGAGTATGAGGAAAAGATCAGACAAGCCCGTTTAGAAGTAGGCGCAGATTATCTGTTACATCCCGTATTTTTGAACGTCGGATTAATTGTAAGTTAAGGTGGGGCCCACACATCAAGATTTTGTTTTGGGACATGTGACAAATTATATGAATCACATATG
This sequence comes from Lycium barbarum, assembly GCF_019175385.1. NCBI lineage: Eukaryota > Viridiplantae > Streptophyta > Magnoliopsida > Solanales > Solanaceae > Lycium > Lycium barbarum. The sequence continues at coordinate 110,632,004 of NC_083347.1, read as the reverse complement.
TGAAGTTAAACAAAACTCATGAAGTACCCTTGGTCCAAATCAAAGTGGAAGCCCTCCAAACGAATATTTTTAAGAAAACGTTTTCGGATGACCTGACTTGGAGGGGCAAAAACGGTATTATAAGTTTGGAATTTGGAAATATACCAAGAAATAGAAGTTGTAGATAATTGAATTAGCTTTCCATCCATAGGTCGTGGGTTCCAAGGTGACGTCGGTACAAGGAGATATGAACGTTTTAAGGTCGAAAGGTCAGTGGGCTAGGCCCAACTCGGGACCAACCGAATTGGCCCAAAAAAATGAAAAGAAAAATTCAGGCCCAAGTGAGGAGGTGGCCGGCCATGGTCCTTAATAAAGGACCCAAGCCCATTTAAATTAGTCATGTGATTAATAATAAAAAGGGGCTAAGTCTTCATTTTCAACCAAGAACATTCATGAAGCAAAGAAGAGAAAAACAAACACAAAGAAGAGCAAAAATAAGGCCATTTCGGGTTTGGCCATAGAAAAATCACCCCTCAAAATTTTGCCTCTAAAATTATTTTCTTGTTGAATTCCTACTAAATTAAGTGTCCTCTACAACTTGGTGTAGTTGTTTTGGAAGAAGGAGCACTTACTTCTTCAAGTTGACAACTTGTTCAAGTGAAGAAGTTTGTAGAAAAAGGTAAGAATCAATTCCTTTTTCTTATGTTATGAAGGTTTGTTTATGTTGTGGTATGTGGAAATGAGTAGAAATTATGGAAATATGAAAGTTTGCAAAGTGGGTATGTATATATGTATGTAGCCGTGTGTGTATATTGTTGTATATATGATATGAGTTGAATTTTATGTTGTATTCTAGTTGTGGTTATGGTGAAAATTATATTGGAAATGAAAGTTGAATGAATTTTGGTTGAAGTTGGAATGTAGAAGATTATGTCACCTTAGAATAATTTTGAGATATTATGGAAATGAAGTTGTTAAGATGTAAATTATGATTATGGTTGATGAAATTGGAAGGTGGAAATATGTTATGAATATGTAGGTTGAAGATTTGAAGTTTTGGGTGAATTATGTTTTGGTGGAAAGTTTGTATATTTTGTATATCTTGTGAATATTTCGTAGGAATGATATGAAATATTTCCAAATTATATTGTGATGATCTAGATTAATGATGAATGTGAAACCATTGAGATTAGTTTGGAAATTGAAGTTGAAATGAAGGTTATGACATTATGTTGGAAAGATAGCTAGTTAAGTTATATTGTGTTTATGGTGACTATTGTTGTTGTTGATGTTGTTGTTGGGTTGTTGTTATTGTTTTGGCCGAGTTAAATTCTCGGGGATGCTATATGTATAGGGGACATACTGCCCAAATTTCTGTAGGCAATTATGAATAAAGATTGAATACTTAAAAATTGGAAATTGAGAATTGGTAAATGTGACCAATTACAGATTTTGGGCGAAACGGGAATTGAATTTGGAAAGGCGTAAAGAGCATACAAGGTATGTAAAGCTATCCCGATTCTTCTTTTGGCATGCCCTAGGTGTACTAGGATCGGATTTGAGCCTCGAAAAGTGTTCTGCTCATCGGAATCCGCATTTGAAAATACCCCTTTTTCATTCAATGGAATTGAACCCTATAAGTATGCTTTATTGAAAGAATTGTGCAAACTTCCGCAAATTGTTTAGAAAATTATGGAATGACCCTAGAACCTCCGTAGGTGACTTTATAAGCTTTAAATACGTAATTTGAGCCCACCGCTTCGTTTGTCCCGAGGTGGGTCCACTATTTCCGATTTTACCCTTTTAGTGGTTATGACTTGTCTTCGAGCGTTTTTTTTAAGAAATGTTTTAACTACTCTTGTAACTACTAAATAAAACTTGTTTTAAATATTCTATTAAGTCTTGTAAACTGTTTTGGAACTTGGAAACGAACTTAGAAAGATTATGCTTCCGTAATCCATTATGACATTCGAAATTCACTTATTATGATTCCGTCTGATTTTATTGATTTGATTCGTCATTTGATATGCCTCATTGAGTCTCTAGAAATATATAAGGTATTTTATTGCATTTAGTTTCTCACTACTCCATTCGTGGATGCCTCAACGTTTCCCACACTGAACCCGGGCCAGGATATGTTCTCAAGCGTCTTCCACTGCATTGTTCGCCGTGCCTCGATGTGAGGGGGCAGGTATACATGTACATGGGTTGTGGAGTATGCTGTGCCATGTACACTATTCTGATATGATATGATATGATCTGATATGGCCATCTGATATGATATGCTATGTTACGGGGTTATTCCCCTTTTCTGATCCTTATGTGTTGTGGCACCAGTGTCGGGGGGTGACCACGTTCTGTCTGCCGAGTCCCCTGGAAGGGGCCGGATACGATATGGCATATGTTTCTGTACACACTCTTCATGTTTTGAAAATATGCATTTGATACTCTGGACATCTCACTCACATTTCTGTACGTTCTGTTCCGGTTATGATTTTGTTCCGTAATGGGACCAGGTATGACATACGTTTCCTGTAAGTACTATTTATGCTTTATGATCAGCATTTTGCTAATCTGGATATTCCGTTCATTTTCTGTATCTCCTGTTCCGATTATGACTTTGTTTACTACGTTCCATGCTTTACATACTCAGTACATATTTCGTACTGACCCCCTTTCTTCGGGGGCTGCGTTTTCATGTCGCGCAGGTACAAACTACAGATTTGCTGACCCACCTGCCTAGGACACCTATTCTGCTATTCTGGAGCGCTCTTTTGTCCAGAGCCTATACTCTGGTACAGTCTGCTGCTGTTGTATATATGTACGCTATTCAGGGGTACGACGGGGCCCTGTCCCGTCTTATGATTCTGTTATGTTCTGTAGAGGTCTGTAGACATACATGTGGGTTCTGTATATGTTTTGGGTTGCTATGATTTGTGATAGCCTTATCGGCTTCCATGTGCTATATATGTTCCTCTGTGACACTAGTAACGTCGACTGACTTTTATATTTATATAATCAACTAGTCTGCTGGTTTGGGTTATTGGGTACGTTTGGGTGTCCAGCACGGACACTAGTCACGGCCTACGGGGTTGGGTCGTGACATTATCAATCCACACTGCAAACCATAAGCACAGACTTGGAGCACGCTAGGGCAATAATTCAGCAGCGGGATGTAGAAATTGCCGAGGAAAAGGCCAAAACAGCTGCACTACAGGGAAAGCTTCAACTTGTTATGATTAGGGGGTCACAGATAGCGGAACATGCTAAAATTATTAGACAATGTTTGCAAGAGAGATTGCGCATCCTTGAAGAGGACATGCACCAGCAACAGAATGAGTTTGAATGGAAAGAAGAACAGTTTAAAAAAGAGAAGGCTGAGTGGTTACTCTCCCAAGATAAACTTCACGAAGAATTGGAGGAAGCAAAAAGGAACTTGGCTCGCCAAAATGTAGGCTCTGATATGTCCCAATTAATTCAGGAAAGAGAGATGTTACAGGAGAAATTAGAGTCAGTGATCGTGCGTGAGGAAAAGGCGAGAGAGGAGGCCGCTGCCCGTGAGTTAAGGATAAAAGAATTAGAGTTCAAATGTGGGATGGTTCGAGGTAGGGTCCGAGGTATGGCCGTTCGCTCTTCACAAGCAGGTTTGGAATATGAAAGATTGGGCTACGGGCAGTTTCATTCGCAAATACCTACCTTTGTCGATCACCTCACCCGTACACTGCAAGGTTTATATAGGGATATGGGTGGCCAGCTGAATAAGAGTCGTCATGAAGGGGATAAGGAATAGAAGTGTCGATGCAGTCAACGTGTTCGTCTTTTACCTTTTGCTCTTTCATTTTTCCTTTGAGTCAGTGTTACGTTGTCTTTAGTATTAGCGGAGTCGATTTTATTTCATTTTTCATCTTTTCTTGGAGTCCTTGTAAAAATGATGTAATGAAAGTTGAAAATCAATGGAAAAGATTTTATTTTTGAAATAACCCAGCTATTTGTACGAACTACGTTACGATCTGATTCATGTTTTCAACATGATACGTAGGCAACCCCCAACGGGTTCGATCGAAGCTTCTAAAACCTGCAAAAAAAAAAAAAAGGGGGGGGGGGGGGAGAGAAAACAAGAGAGAGAAAAAGAGAGGTTGAAAGAAAGAAAGGGATAAGAAGAAAAGAGAGATGAGCGATGCAAAAAAAAAAAAAAAAAGAGCGAGGTTGCGCCTAGATAAGCTGGGATGAGACATAGGGCCTGCCATGGTATACATGCTTATGAATGAATGATTATGAATTACTTAACCCTAACATTGGCTGTTTTACAGAGAAGAGTTAAGGTAAAAGTGGTTGGTTTGTGGCCATACTGGCAACGCATCATTATTTCACAAGGTCAAAAGGCAGTATCGGAATGACGGAAGGGACTTCGCTACCGATGATCAACACGGGGGATGAAACAGAACGGGTGGCTCAACAGGAATCTGTTATCGCTGAGGAGAATAGAATTCTCAGGCAACAAATGATTGAGATGTTGCAAGGGTGGTCGAATGGTCAGCAACCTCCTCAGTCAATCCCTGGGTTCCCCGACATCACTTCTGCCGCACAGGCATACTCACAAGTACCGTTATCTACTGTGGAAGACCCTGTATACCCACCTGGGTTCAGTCATTACACCAATTTGCCCGATACGGCGGAAACTTCTGTAGGTCGTCCTCCAAGGGTACCAATCAGGACCGATCCGTTCGGGATTGCAACCACTGGGCCTGCCTACACATACCCACTGGCTAACCCCAAGCATGTTGCAAATATAAGGCCCGTTTACACAATATCGCCACCGACGGTTATGCAAAGGTCAAACTTTGGGCCACCATCTGACATCCGCCAGGAGCAGCATTTGGCACCCGATTTTGCATTTGGGGCTCCTGATCCTTATCATCAAACTCTACATTTTAGTCCAATCGATTCTGAAGGACCTGCTAAGAATGTGGTTACGCATCTTGGCCATGAATATGGAGGTCCTGCTAAGAATGCGGTTACGCATCTTAGCGCTGAGTATGGGGTTGCTACTAAGAATGTAGAGCATGACGAAATGGCTAGGAAGATGAAAAGTCTAGAACAAGCTATGAAGAACTTGCAGGGATCAGGAAGCTATAAGAGCGTTTCATACAGTGATTTGTGTATGTTCCCGAGTGTTCACTTACCTCCGGGATTTAAGACACCGAAGTTTGACAAGTACGATGGGCACGGTGATCCCATAGCTCATTTGAGGAGATACTGCAACCAACTGAGAGGAGCTGGGGGTAATCAGGAATTGCTCATGGCTTACTTTGGGGAGAGTCTGACTGGTTTAGCTTCAGAATGGTTTATTGATTAGGACATTGTGAAATGGCATACTTGGGATGATATGGCGAATGCGCTGTGGCAGAAGTATTACCGCTATGGCGGGACCGCTATAGCAGCCAGCTTCTCGCCACAACAGTCAGTCCAATTTCGTTGTGTCCGCTGTGGCAGGCACTGGACCGCTATGGCGCTGTCGCTATAGCAGGATCAGGCCCGCCATAACAGAGGTCAGGTTTAGTGTGGTCCGCTATAGCGGGCACTTGGCCTCTATAGCGAGACCGCTACAGCGGTGATTTGACCGCCGCAGCGAGCGATGGGAACAGAATGTCGGCTTTCAAACACTTAGTTCCGAATTCTTTATTCATAAAACTCCAAAATAGTTCCCTACAAGAACCTAGGGCGAATTTTCAAGCTAGGGCAAGAATAACCTTGAGAGGTAAGTCTTAACCATTCCTTCCATCCTTACGTTATCATTTTCATGATTATCATCCCTTTTATGGGTCTACAATGGTGAATTAGAAATAGTAACCCTATAACCTAATAAACCTTCTATAGTTGATGGGTTATGATTGCTATCATGTGTTTATCATCTAATGGCTTGCGTTACCACGTTTTAATCAAGAATTGAACCGGTAAAGTCACGAACTAAGTGAATTAAAACTTAGGGTTTCATAAAATGGGTAGCTTGACCATGGAAACTGCTTACAATAGATGTTTTGATTAAATAGCCTTATAAATTTATAATCAGTGTTTTAAAAGGAGAGGGCGTAAGGCGGGGCGTTTTACGTCTGCCTCAGTGAGGCGTAAGCCCCGAGGCACGGGGCGTAAGCCCCATGGGTTTTTAATTTTTAGTATTTTATAAAATGATATAATTATAATAAATACTTTTAAATAGGTGAAATAGCATAAAAAATTAAAGAAAACTATAAATAAGTGATATATATATATATATATATATATATATATATATATATATATATGCTCCACTCCCACAAAAAAACTAATTAGAACAATCTATTATATGCTACTTACAAGTACAAGTGACTGCTCGTTACTTTTTGAAATAGTAGAAGACAAGATAAATAATTGGAAAAGAATATATATTAGGCATTCTAGCAATAAAAAAAGATCTTGACTTTTAAATTTAATGTTTCAGTTCCTTTTTAAAACATTTGAGTAATTACATGTTGACTTTTGAGAATTTGGGCATTATATTAAGGACTTATTTAACAAATTTCATTTTAGTTTGAAGAAGTTTTCTAGGCTTACGCCCCAACAAAAAAAACTCGCCCCAAATGCCCGGGCGTACGCCTTTGGAGACTTTCGCCCCGACCCATCGCCCCGGGGCATTTTTGGTACGCCCCTCCCTAGGGCTCGCCCCAAAAATTCCTTTTAAAACACTGTTTATAATTGGTGGTTGCTAAGGCAATTGTTAGGTTGTTTTACACCTATAAATCATTCACCCATTAGAATGGGGCTAGAGGGAAGTATATTCTTTGAATTGGTTTTGTAGTTAGAGTAATTATGACTTATTGAGCATTCTAATTGCTATACTTTGAGCGTTCCGAGGCTTTACAGAAAGGAAATGCTATAGCGGAGGAATCTGCATTATGCCAGCTCGACATTTAAGGTATGCTACGGTCTACTTGAGTTAGACTTTGATTAGTTGATTGTACGTGTTGTGAAATTGGTAGGAGAAAGCATGTCTAGTCTTCAAGCATGATGTGTGTGGTTGAGATTCCTATATGTTGTTGATTGAGTGATTATGTGGGCTTCGTGCCACTATTCATTGTGTTGGGACTTACAGGTCAATGGTGTTATGATGAGAAATTAATATGATCTTGTTCGTGGAATTGAGATACAAATGATCATTTGATTAATGAAAATAATGTGACACTAGATACGACTATATATATATATATATATATATATATATATATATATATGAAAAGGCTCATTTGACCGGGGGTGAGGATGAGGCCTGGATATGAACAGGCACATTTGACCGGGGGTGAGGATGTGGCCTAGTTGTGAGCTTGTGTATGAGGAGAGAGTCCGGAACGAGTGGTAAATGGACACCATGGGTCCCCTGCAGGTCATGACTACTGAGCAATGACATCAATTAGCATGTGTGTATAATGTGTATATGGCTATTGTTGATAGACTTATTTTCGTTGCTTGTTTTCATGATTTGACCCATGTTATCATTGGGTGACTTGATTTTTAATAACTGTGGTTGTCTTGTTGATTAGGTTAATTGACTATGTGTTGTTGGCTGGCTTGTCTATTTTATTGATTTTGTGATGTATGCATGATACTAATCTTAGTCGGCCTATGATATCTACTGGTGCATAGTATTTGTACTGATGCTACCTTGCTGCATTCTTTGAGTGCAGATTGTACTGCTACCCGACCTCATATCGTTGAGGTTGTTTGTTGACAGATTTAGGGTGAGCTTCTATCCATGCCAAGCTGCCCGAAGATCTTCTTTCATGATGTCTATTTCTATTCCAGACATTGTTGGTTATTTGTTCAGACATTACATTCCTTAGACATGTTTTGGATTTAGAGTCCTTGTACGATGACTTTCAGATTTTGGGGTTATAATAGTTAGGACTTCCGCATTTACTTCATTATTTTATGGCATGACTTAATTTTGATTCATCTTGTGTATGAATTAGTTAATATAAAACTGGACTTGAATGAGTAGATGGTTAGACGTACTGGTTCGCCCACTAGGAGTTAATGTGGGTGCCAGTCATGACGGGTTGGGTCATGACAACTTCAATGGCTTCATCAAGAACCTTTGAAAACTCCCCATCTGTAGCTTCATCATCATTTGTTCCCTTGTCTCCCAATTCATTTGATTTATCAACGATCACACGCACACTTTCTTCCACACACTGAGTTCTTTTATTGTAGACCTTGTATGCCTTTCTATGAGAAGAATACCCAAGAAATGTTCCTTTATCACTCTTTGCATAAAAATTATCTCAAAGCTTTCTTACCACTGTTGAGAACAAAACATTTGCATCCACATGCTCTTAGGTAGGTCAGCTTGGGCTTTCTCCCATTTAACAATTCATAGGGGCTCTTCTCAAGCAAGGACCTAATCATGCACCTATTGATCACATGGCAAGCGGTGTTAACAGCCTCAACCCAATAACCTTTGGACACACCACTTGCTATCAACATTGTTCTGGCTATATCTTCAAGTATCCTATTTTTCCACTCCACAACACCATTTTGATGAGGTGTTCTGGGAGTAGAAAAGTTGTGAATTATACAATTTTAAGCATATAATTCTTTAAACTTGGCATTTTCAAACTCAATACCATGATCAGATCTAATGCTCACCACTTGATTTCCCAATTTCACTTGAATCTGTTTCACAAAAGCCACAAACACAGGAAATGTTTTATCCTTGGTTCTTAGAAATAGAGTCTAAGTAAACCTGGAATAGTCATCAACAAGCACAAAGATATACTTCTTTTCTGCTCTTCTTTGAGCCCTCATTGGCCCTTACAAATCCATGTGAAGAAGATCTAGTGGCCTTGATGTGCTCACTTCCTACTTTGGTTTGAAGGAGGATCTCACCTGCTTTCTTTTTATGCATGCATCACACGCCTTATGATATTTGAATTTGACATTTGGTAGCCCACGGACCAGGTCTTTTGCAAAAGGCTTGTTCAACAGAGAGAAAATTGTATGTCCTAGTTAGCTGTGCCACAGTTCAGCATCATCATCTATAGCACTCAGGCATGTCAAATCACCACCATTCAATGAATCAAAATCTACAACATAGATGTTCTTGAATCTTTTTTCTATAAGCACCACTTCACCAGTTTTGAGATTGGTGATAGTGCCGAAACAGGACAAGAACTTCACTTCATTTCCCTTATTACAGATTTGAGACACACTTAACAAGCTGTACTTCAGGCCATTTACATAACAAACATTTTCAATTGCATGGGAGAGTGTCTTTCCAATTTTGCCAATGCCAAGAATATGTCATTTCTTTCCATTTTCAAAAGACACTTCCCACCTTGGAAGGCCTTAAGTGAGAGGACATCATCCATTCTTCCAGACATATGCTTCGAGCATCCACTATCCATGTACCTGCTTCTTTTTGCCCATGCAGGCAACACATTCTTCTTTTTTCGGGGACAAGGTCTCTAGGCTTTAGACTTCTTTTCAACAAAATTCTTGTTTTTTTTCCAAAGACTAAAGCTTGGCTTTACATGTGTCCTTGTAATGGCCAGTTTGACCACAGTGAGTGCACATCCAATTATCAATCACACTGACATACTTGCTATGGGAATTGTAGGGGTCTTTGGCTTTTTGAAAACCAATGCCTTGCTTTCCATCATTACTCTTGTACATTGCAACAACCACATCAGAGGACCAGGACCAATGAAGTGACTTGTCAAGATCAATTTTAACCCTTTTCAGATCCTCTTTAAGTTGCCTATTATTTTCTAGCTCTGCAGTGAGACTCATTTTGATTTTCTTGAGTTCATTTTCAAGCTCAAGGTGAGTCTCACTAGCCTCTTGTTTTCCTTTGGATGGAGTGTTCACCCATTTTTCCATTTGTCTTTGTAACAGAGAGTTGTCTCTAGTTACTTTCTCAACTTGCTCGTTTAGATCCACAACAGTGACTACCAAAATCATTCTTTACTTGTTCTAATTCATCAATCTCTTCACTTAGAGCATTTTTCTCATTAATAAGGCTATGATAGGCATCAATCAACATATTTTCTAAAGATATCAATTTTTTCTTAGAGTAACTTTTCAAATATTTCTGAACATCAAAAAAGTTTACCTCATCTTTCTCATTGTCATCATCATCTTCAGATTTGGCCATGAGTGCAAAGATTGAATCATATTCTGAACGTTCACTGTTGATAAGTCATGGATTTTCAGGTTTTCTACATCCACTACTTATGCTTTTTAGGAGTAATTTCAAGTATTTTTCTCAATTTCTATTATGTTTATGTGTGTTTTAAGGTTTTTTGAGTTCGAAGGCATAAAGGGAACAAAATAGCAGAAAAAGGAGCAAAAACGATCAAAATGCAGCGAAGATGCAGCACCGCAAAGTGGAGATGCAATCGCAAGTTGTTTGCACAAATCAACAGAGAGTTTGCCAAAATATAGCAAGATGCAAAGCAATATGCGGCACCGCAAACTCCAATATGTGGTTGGATACTCCAGCTCCGAGCAACCAGGGAATCAGACAAAGCGCACTAGACTGTGGAGTACATACAACACCGCAAACTCCAGATGCGGTCGTATACTCATGTTGAGACCGCATACTTGGTGTTGCATGTCATCATTTAGGCAATTTTTGTACTTTTTATTATCCTTCTACAAATACTAGTGCCTAGATTTTCGTGGACAGTATTGAATATTCCTTAGACAAACTTTGTTGTTGTCTTTTAGCATTTAGAGCATTGAATAGTGGTGGTTGAAGGTTTCAAGGAGAATCTTCACTTTTGTCATCATCTTCCATTAATCATTGTAAGCTTTATGGATATTCTCTTTACCATTGTTTTGTATTAATGAACATGAGTAGCTAAACCAGTTAGCTAAGGTTAAGGGACGAAGTGTGTTAGCTATGTGATTGGATTTTTATATTTCAACTACGTTTGTATGTTAAAGGTGTTTTCTATCAACTCTTCAAGCTTTAATGTTATTTAATGGTGTCCATCATTATTTGTGCCTAAATACTATTACTTTGCTTGGAAAAGAAAGTAAGCGTTAGGAAAAGAGGTAATAGCAAGAATTTGGGGCTTTAAACCCATCTAATAGCTTGAGCTAGGAATAGGAAGGTTACTTGAAGCTAAAAATAGGGATTCACATTTGTAACATTCTAAGGCTTGGAAAAGTTTAGGAATGAAATTTACTAATTTGGTTGAAAGACTTTTGGTAAAATCAAGCAACCCATTTTTTATCACGCCTCAACATATAGGTTAGTGGAATCAATACCCAATCGCATTACTTTCCTTTAGAACCACAACCTCAGTCCTTTTACTAATGGATCATCTTTTTAACAACATTTGCGAGAAATTAGTTAACAAACTTCAAAACAATATTTATTATCCCCCTTTCCTTAGAAATATAGACTAATAGTCGAGCGTTAAACTTAGTAAGTATATTTTTTCATTGTATTCTCTGTGGGATTCGACCCCAACCTCATTGGGTTCTATATTTGAACAACGACCGCTTTACTCCTATTTTAAAGGTGTAATTTTGGCGTATCAACTGTCAATAACCATCATGGATGTATCGCCTGCATCATCTCCATCTTCAGATTCACTGGAGAAATCTCCCCAAGCAGCTAAAGCCTACTATACTAAGTTGTCAGCAGCTTCCTTCTTGTTGAACTTCTTGTCAGGGACCTGGTTCCTCTTAGCCGCCTTATTAGCATTTTTGTAATAATCCTGCTTGTGAAGAGGACACTCTTCGATGAAGTGTCTAGGCTTCCCACATTTGTGACAGCAATCATTTCCTTTGAAGTTCCTGTTGGAGCTTTCTCTTTTTGGGACCCCACCATTTCTTCGAATCATCTTGTGAAATCTTCAAGTAAGGTACGCCATCTCATATTCATCACTACTCGTGTCACTCTTAGCAACTTTGAGAACCAGGCTCTTCTCATTCTTTGGCTCTCTTCGTTCAAGATCCTTCTTTCTTTTCATCTCAGAAGTCTTAAGGTTACCAATAAGCTCGTCAATAGTCAGTATTTGTAGGTCCATGGCCTCAGTGATAGCATTAACTTTGCTTTCCCAAGAACCTGATAGAACACGAGTATTTTTTGGACTAGCTTGTTGGTGGGAATGATTTCCCTAAGGGAATGAAGCTCATTGATTATAATGGTGAAACGAGTGTGCATCTCATGAATGGACTCATACTCTTTCATTTTAAACAGCTCATACTCAATGGTAAGCAGATCTATTTTGGACTTCTTTACCTGAGTGGTTCCTTCATGGGTTGTTTGAAGAGCTTCCCATATTTCCTTAGCAGATCCACAAGATGAAACACGATTGTATTCATCCGGCCCAATACCACAAATCAAGATCTTTTTTTCCTTGTAGTTTTTCTCAATAGCTTTTCTGTCAGTTTCAGAGTATTGTTTTCTTGTTTTTGGAACTAACATTGAACTCTCCACATCAGTTTTCATAGGAACAAAAGGACCATCACAGATGATGTCCCAAAGCTCTGAGTCCTCAGCCATAATATAATCATGTGTCCTTGTCTTCCACCACCCATAATACTTTCCATTAAACCTTGGGGGTCTTGTTTGAGATTGTCCTTCCTCGAGGTTTGGTGGAGCAGCTATGAAGAAGATCCTTTCTAGGTTTTAACCTTTTAAAGAATCGGATCTGATACTAATTGATAGAAACTAAGAGTCCACCAAACAGAATAAAGAACCAGGTTCTCTATCTATTCCCTCAAGTAAACATAACAGAAAGTAAATGAGACAAGATAATTGCATGGAAAACTATTTGCTCAAGGGATTAAAAATCACGACCCACCGGAGTATGATTTCAATTTCACCAACTGAACAACTTTCAAATTACAACCTTTGCAACCTAGGAATTAAACTCTTAATCCCTCACCCCTTATAATAACTCTATTATAAGTTACAACCCTTGACTAAATCTAGCCAAGTAACCAACTACCCTTGACTAACTCTAGCCACGAAACAATTTACCTTGACTAACTCTAGCCAAGAAAACAAAATAACAAAGGTTGAGAAACTTTCCTACGATGACGCTTCTCGAAAGTAGTGTAGGATTACAAATAAAGATGAAATAACAAAAGACTTAACAAACCTAGGACTTAAGACATCTTCAGTTGTCGGGACTTGGTCCTTGAGTTTGATGAAGCTTTTGTTCTTAAGAGCACCTAGAGAGCGGTGGCGGCTACATTTAAGAGATAGGTTAAACCTTGTAATATGTTGTATATGTATTAGGGAGCATGTGATCATGGATAGGGACATTTCATATTTTGGTAGTGGTCTTTAACTATAGGTTTGGCCTCTAGCAAACTGCAGCTATGCTGCTACGGTTCGGCCAGTCGACACAGTGAAAGTACAGCTGTGGCACATTGACTGTACGACACTCAAGGGACCTGATCGAGTACCTGGTCCCTCAAGTGTTGGTCAAATCATCAAAACAAAAAATGGCATAACTTATCACCTCTGCTCTAGCGTGCATCATAATCGAAAGACATGTTAATCTAACCATACAAGTTGTTGACACTCTTACTTTCGATGTGTAATCTTTGAGATGTTATACCCTATTTTAACCGGAGTCAAAATAGTTTACAACATCCCGGTAATTTCGGGATTACTTAAAGTTAGGGAGTCGCCACCTAATTATTTATGGTGAATTAGGACACCTAAAGTTCATTAAAGTTATTTCCTAAAGTTAACTCCGTTTAAGGTCTACGAAACTTAAGATTCTAGGTAAGGGTTCAACTAATCTAGAGGGAAGGTATTAGGCATCCTCTAAGACCCATTAACAATGGTTAACCGACCGAATTCAGAGTTTAATTAAATGTAAAATATAAGTATTAACCTATAAGATAGTTGATTTAAATTAAGAGCGGGAATTAGTGTTTAAAAGTGAAAGGCAGTGACTGAAAATGTGTTGTGGGATTTTAGCTCCTTGTTGAAAAAAACTTCTTTCTTCATTGGGTATGCTAATCCTTTTAATTCCTCACGAATAATAGCCAAACGTTAAATTGCTTCTTCAATATGGCCTAACTGAACTTTAACTTCCAGTTTTTTTTTTTTTTTTTACCTGTCTTCTTTTGCTTTAAAAACTTGACAGTGTTTATTTGACCTTTCTTCATCTTCTTTAATTATATTCCTATTACAACTTAAGCTCCTGATATTTGTCCATTTTTGCATAAGTGTTTATAACTGTTGTTGATTCTGCGTTTTGCAGACACATATTTTACTAAGAAATAGTAACAAATGAACAAAGCAACCCTTGTTTTTTTTTTTTTGTATTGTTCGTCCCTTCTAACAGAAAAACACATAATCAAAGATAAAAGTCATTCCAACGCAAGTAAGTGAAAGCAAGCAAAAATGAATAAGACGACCCATAGCCATGTCCGGCTTTAACAGAAGGACAAAATCTTTTATGTAGCTCGCTGTTCAAGCAGTGCAAAGGCGAGAAAGAATAAGGGTGTGTGGACTTCCGTAAGCGGTGTCGTTGAGTCTCAAATGAAACTCTTCGGCTCTGATGTCCATGCAAACAAAGAAAAGAAACAACAAATAGGAATTAGAAACAGTAAGATAATCCTTAATAGTGTACAAAAATAAACAAGACAATCACATAAACGTTATACCAAATTCTCATTTACAATGATATAGTTCCTGTCTATCACGACATAGCTTCAAACATGGGCAAATAAATAGATGAAAGATACTAGAATTCATATTCAGACAACCCACATAGATCCTTTATAACAATGCTTAGGCAGATATATAGCTATTATCCCTTAGCCATGAACAACATTCCTAGACTAACAGGTAGCCATTAAATCTAGACTAACAGGTAGCCATTAGACTTCATGGGTTACAAACAAAGCCATGGATTACAAACAAAGACAGCCATTAAACAAAGCCACGACTTCATAATTCTTTAAACTATGAACACTAAACAGGTAGTACAAACTGTAACTCATGATCTCTAACAGGTCATCAAACGCATGTTCTTCAGTCGGCGTACCAATTCCAAATATGGCATAATAAACACAGTAAGCTATTAAACGAATAGAAATACCAGTCTAGATTTACACCTTTGTGGTGTAGTAAACTAAGTAAACAACTAGAGCGTAAATTTTAATAGGCTTCTAAATATAACAAAACTTATTAACATTATACAGAGATGAACACATTTGTTTGGTAACAACCACATGAACCTAGCATTAACTCCAACTTTCTTTAAAATGCTAAGTCATTCAGAGTAATCCACAAAACACTCATGATTCTTCGATTTCATCCAGCGATATAATATTTGAAGATGCGAAAGAAGATGTTGAGACATGATTTCTACTACAAATGCTTTTAAACTTTGTAGCCTTTATAAACTAATCAAACTTCCAGTTCAGATCATGAGATCTATATGACAGGAACAAACTCTTGATCTAATAGGCGACTACATCAACTTGACTTAAGACAAATGGGCATAGAATAGACTACATGAAACAGCTCAAGAATGTTTCATTCGACACACATTTTAACATAAAGACCATGATCATAGTTTCTAACCTATGTAGAAGATTACGAATGTTCTGTCCATAATCATTTACACTCGCTTTCAACGATTTGAGGAACGAAACCCCCGAACATGCTTCTTAAAACATAGAAATCCCAGTCAAGCACATGCTTTAAAAATAGTCGTATGTCCAAAATAAAACACTAAAGGCATGATTTCTATTACACTCAAATGCTACGACTTCGGAGATTCGAAACAGTAATCGATATCATAACTTGATTATAAACATATTTGCATACAAGGGGAATCCAACAGATTTTCGAGCAAAACACAGAATTTTAATTGAAAGAAACCAACGGGTCGAAATAGGATCAGAGTTTACCTCTTGTTGGTGCAGTGAACGGGGTGTGGGAGTCTCGGATCTATGCTCGAACACGACGACCTGAACTCGAAAAATCTTTCGAATCGAAAATCTCGATATCAACAGAAACAATATACTCTTGTTTGAAAAAGAGAAATTCCGTTTGTCAAAAATTTCAAATGTAAGTAAGGGTTCAGGCGACTGAAAAGAACTCCCTTAAACAGAATGGAATTTGACCAAAATCTAAGACTTAAAGTAGTAGTGAAAGGTGGAATTGTTGAGTATGGTAATATCCCCCCTTCGTTGAAGATGTAAGATGGGATTTTATAGGTGTAAAATTAAAGTCTAGGGTTTCTATTTGGGCGGGACTTGAAGTTGAATTCGTTCCAAATCAGAACGTTAGGGCTTGTTCTGATCCCGATCAGAAACAACACAAGAAGGAGACAAAGCTCCATTAAAACTTGTACTCGAAGAATTAAAAAAACTGGTAAGGCGAGATTCGGACTTACAACAGACAAGAAGCCATTAAAGCTTCATATCGAGACAAAACACAAAAAAAAACAAGAAAGATGATGGAAACGTTTCTTCAATATTGAACCCGTGATAGCCCATTAATGATCGCTCCCGATTTAGCCATGCAAGGTCTGTTTATGGTTAAAGATGCATTGGTTATTTGCTGGAAATGGAGAGGGGAGAGGAACTAAGAGAGAGAGCATAGAGAGAGAGAGAGAAGCTGTGCGGATAGGTTTTGTTTTAGGGAAGACGAATAAGATGTGGAGGTTGGGCCGGTCGGGTCGGGTAATGTTGGGCTGGGTGGATGACTTAAAACGTGGACTGCTGAACTTAAAATATGAGCAGATGATATTGGGCTGGTTATTTGTTAGGTGTTTCTTCTTCTAATTCATTCTTTTTGGGCTTCTAACTTAATATTTAGAACAATGTATACTATGTGAAGACAATTAGTAATTAATATGTAGAAAGTAAGGATTTAATAAAGTGTTGACTTGTAATTAATTTAACGAGTCCAAATTCGAAAATAAAATGATGACGCATTAAATAAAAAATTTGTGATAACGTAATACTAGTAATGTTGATAGTAAAATAGTGAAAATGAAAGTAACTATACTAATAGTAGTAGAAATAGAGAATAGTAGCGAAAACAAATTATTTAGCTCGTTAATAAATTTAGAAGCCTAAGGAAACAATTTGGAATAATGGAGGGACGAAATTGGGTGTCAACAGATGCCCCTCTTCGACCGGAGACGATCTAAGAGTTTTTTGGCGAAGAAGTTGACGTAGTAGCCAATTTTGTTCCGACCAACAAATATGAACTCGGAAGAACTTGAGAAAATATGAGTTATGAGAATTGGTGGAAAATATTATGGGATGGAAGGAATTATGGCCGAACCCGTTTTGAGTTGCCTACATATCTCTGGTTTCGTGAGAATCAAGTTGTATGTAGTTCGAAAGGAGCGGGTCGATACTAACGCTACGCTTTTTTCCCCAGTGTTGAATTATGGTGAGACTGGATATAGAAAAGGCTTACAAGATTGTGACAGGAGTTGATTGAGTAGTGTTTTGGCGGTGGATATGAAAGAAGAATTTTGGATAACTCACGTATCACATGTTTGTGGACGTAGGCGGAGTTGAGTTCGAGAGTAGATCTGTGGCCTTTGCTTGTGATTTTGATATTCCTCTTCAGCATGTTTGCCCCAGTTCACTGCGTAAGATAATGTTCTACGTTGTGCTGTGTCTCTGTATGTAGGTCGTACTTTCTGTCAAAAACTGAAATTCATGTCAAAATCATTAATAAAGTCTGGGGTAAAGTTGAAAATGTAAAACTTATAAAGAGTGTAAAATGATAATAAATATGAATGTGGGAATGAAGGTGAAGCCGTGTGGCTTATAATGAGGCTGTGTAGCCAAATGTTGTCTCTGGTTGTCTTCAGGGACTTGAATGAATGCGCGATGTTTATGCCGAAGATGTAATAATATCTCCAGTTGTATTTGGAGACTTCAATGATAATAATAAAGCCTCCGGCTGTCTTCCGGGACTCGATGATAAATGTTGTCTGTAACATGTAAGGTAAAGTCATTGAAGTAGGTAAAGTGAATGATAAAATAATTGATAAAGTAGAGAGTAAAGAAAAAGTGCAGCCGTTTGGCTTATGCAGATGAAGCTGTATAGCCAAATAATGTCTCCGGTTGTCTTCGGGGACTTGATGGTAAAATAATATGCTGATGAGGCCGTACAGCCAAACGATGTCTGTGGAATTTAAGGTAAAGTCGTTAAAATAGGTAAAGTGGATGATAAAGTAAAGTAATAAAGTAGAGAGTAAAGTAAAAGTGTAGCCGTTTGGCTTATGAAAATGAGGCTGTATAGCCATATGATATCTCTGGTTGTCTTCGGAGACTTGATGAAAATTCCCGTAAATTCCGGGATAAAGTCGTTAAAGTAGGTAAAGTGAATGATGTCTCCGGTTGTCTTCGGAGACTTGATGAAAATTCTCGTAGAGTCCGGGGTAAAGTCGTTAAAGTAAAGTGAATGATATCTCCGTTTGTCTTCGGAGACTTGATGAAAATTCCCGTAAAGTCCGGGGTAAAGTCATTAAAGTAGGTAAAGTGAATGATGTCTCTGGTTGTCTTCGGAGACTTGATGAAGATTCCCGTAAAGTCCGGGGTAAAGTCGTTAAAGTAGGTAAAGTGAATGATGTCTCCGGTTGTCTTCAGAGACTTGATGAAGATTCCCGTAAAGTCCGGGGTAAAGTCGTTAAAGTAGGTAAAGTGAATGATGTCTCCGGTTGTCTTCGGAGACTTGATGAAAATTCCCATAAAGTCCGGGGTAAAGTCATTAAAGTAAGTAAAGTGAATGATCTCTCAGGTTGTCTTCGGAGACTTGATGAAAATTCCTGTAAAGTTCAGGGTAAAGTCGTTAAAGTTGATAAAGTGAATGATAAAGTAGAGAGTAAAGTAATAGTGTAGCCGTCTGGCTTATGCAATGAGGTTGTATAGCCGAATGATGCCCCGGTTGTTTTCGGAGACTTAATGATAATTCCTGTAAAGTTCAGGATAAAGTCGTTAAAGTTGGTAAAGTAAATGATAAAAATGTAGCCATTTAGCTTATGCATATGAGGTTGTATAGTCAAATGATGCCCCGGTTGTTTTCAGAGACGTAATGACAATTCCTGTAAAGTTCAGGATTAAGTCGTTAAAGTTGGTAAAGTAAATTATAAAGTAATTGGTAAAATGAAGTAAAGTGTAGCCGTTTGGCTTATGCATATAAGGCTGTATATCCAAATGATGTCTCCAATTGTCTTCGGAGACTTAATGATAATTCCTATAAAGTTCAGGATAAAGTCGCTAAAGTTGGTAAAGTAGATGATAAAGTGATTGATAAAGTATAGAGTAAAATGATAGCATAGTCGTTTGGCTGATAACGTTGATGATATCGCTACAGGCCAAATTAATGACACGTAATCCTGATTTAATTCGCCTTCGATCTCGACAAACTACAAAAACAGGTGCATCTGTTAATAAAGTCATAAAGTTATTGTGATAAAAATTAAATTAAAGATAAAGTTGAAAATAAAGCCGTTTGGCTTTTGAGGCGAGGCCGTGATGAGCCAAATGATGTTTTTTCGGCCATGATTGATAGACTTGATTGTTGGTCTCGCGGCCTTTTAATTCCTGCACTCAAAGAAAAATTCTTAGTTTGGGAGGGGGAAGTTGATTCGTGTTGACTCGAAGCTTTACGTTGTTGGCGCTCCATTCGTCTTGTTTGTTTGGATCTTGTAATCTCCGTTCAAGCCTCGGTAGATGAATAGTAGTGAAAACGATTGAAAGAATGTGTTTCATTTGAAAGATATATATATGTAAGTATATGTATAAGGAAAGATATGTACGTAAGTATATGTATATAAGGAAAGATATATATGTAAATATATGTATGTAAGTTGTAAAATTTTCTGCCAACTTTAGATTGTGACACTTCTGAAACAATTGAAACGTCATTTGTCTATAAGACTTCCTGTCTAATAGCCTTAATATTGTCGATGTCTAACTCTAATCTTTCAAAATATGCCCCAGTCTTGACCTCGTGAGAGTATACTAAACTTATGTTGTGGTGTCACCGAACCTTATATAGGTTGCCTACGTATCCCTCCAAAGGAATCAGGTCAGAACGTACTTCGGAAGGTACATAAGATGGTTTGGAATTTTCTGATAAAGGGACCGAACCCGATGTGGATTGCCTACGTATCCCACCAAGGGAATCAGGTCAGCGTAGTTCTGTTATGTAAATGGTAAAAGGTTTGTTGGATTTCTACCTAAATGTGACTGACCCGTATATTGATAGTCTACGAATCCCACCGAGGGAATCAGGCCATGTGTAGTTTTCCTTACATAAGGATTTTGGATTTTCTGTTATAATGCAACTGAACCCTATGTGGGCTGCCTACGTATCCCACCACGGGAATCAGGTCAGCGTAGTTCGTACGTGTATTGAAAGAAAGGTTGCATACTAGGCAATCTAATGTCGTCTTTGACCTTGTGAGGTAAGGGTGGTCGGCCAGCTCGAGTGTCAACACGAATCAACTCTTTTGGGAATAAAAATAAAAAGAAACATAATAAGAAAAGGGAACATAAAATGCAAATGATGTCAGTCTCATTAACATATCTAGGTAAAGTCATGATCACGTAGAGTCAAGTAAGTCATGTAGCAAATAATTCATCAAATAAAGTAAAACAAGTTGTCAAACAAATGTAAACGAGTATAACGCGTCCTAATATGCATGTGACCTCTTTGTGCCAGAGGTAGGCCTAACGTTTGTTTGAAGGGTAAAGTGTGCCATAATATGTCATCCCATTGCTTTTGATTAATTAAACCAATTCTATTTCCCAAAATAAAGTACAAAAGTAATGCAATATTATTACATATCAAATGAGTACAACATAAAATGTTTCCTAATCTAAGTAAAGTAAATACAATTTCCTATGTCTAACTTCTAGCTCCATTTTGTGATGTCCTGGATCTTCGTCATTTGTTGTACTCCAGTGAAAAATCCATACCTATCATAGAAACGTTAGTCATTCCCTCCCTCCTAAAGTTTAATTAATTAGAGCAAATAGTCAATGTTTAGGCACAATTATCCTTCAAACATGCACATAAAGTATGATTGGTGTCACTTGGGGTCGTGAACCCACTTGGACGTTTAGGTAAAGTCATCTAATGGCCTTAATACACCAAGGGTATTAAACATCCTAGTTCATGAAATGTATGCTCCTAATAAAGAGTGTTGGTTTAGCTCTACCCTAGGTTGACTAAGAGTTGGTTTCCTATGACACAAGGTTTTCGTGCAACAATTTCAGTACAATATTGATTTGGTTCCTGATAAAAAGTCTCTAACCAACCTGAAGAAGAAAGTTACCGAAAGTTTTAGAGAGTTTGCGATTCGTTGGCGTGAACAAGCTGCAAGGGTAAAGCCACCAATGAGAGAAGGAGAGATGGTGGAGACTTTTCTCCAGGCACAAGATGAGACATATTATCAACACATGATCCCGGCCCTAGGAAAACCGTTTATTGAGGCCATTAAAATGGGAGAAATAATAGAAGAAGGAATCAAAACAGGACGTATTGTCGGCTTTGCCGCGTTGAAGGCAACAACCCAAGCCATTCAAAATGGTTCAGGGAGTTTTGGTGGAAAGAAGAAAAGGGAAGATGTAGCTACAGTTGCACCTGGGCCACGACAAAACCCGAGGGGCCCGCCTCGCCAATACACTCAACCCTAACCCCAAAACTGTACCCAAGATCCATATAATTACCCACAACACTACTTCTCTCCCCAAAACCCACAATATTCTATTCCGCCCCCTCAGTACCCCATATACAGTGTGCAACCATATGTCCAGCCCCCTTGTTACCCGCAATGGCGCGCACCAACCCCGCAAGTCCGTCCTCCACCTCCACAGACTTACCAAGGCCCTCCCAGATCCAATTTTTGGCCCAGGCCAGAGTACAAAAGGGCAAATGCGGTCAAGGATAACTTTACTCCCATTGGGGAATCATATGCTGATTTGTTTCAGAAGCTGAGGGCATTAAATGTTTTAAGCCCAATTGAAGGAAGGATCCCAAATCCGCCTCCGAAAAATCTTGATTACTCTCAAAGATGTGCTTATTGCTCTGATACCCCGGGACACAATATAGAGAAATGTTGGTATTTGAAGAAAGCAATCTAAGATTTGATTGATACGCAGTAAATTGTGGTGCAGAATGCAGACATACCGAATATCAATCAAAACCCACTACCAAATCATAAAGAAACAAACATGTTGGAGTTGATCTATGGTAGTGATGGGTCTGATGTTCCATACAAGCCTATCATGAAGATTGAAGCAGGCGTGGAGAAATCAGTAAATGTGGCAGATTCCGCAAAGACAACGCCTTTAGGGTTAAATGAGGTTACAAAGAGGCCAATCCAGTCAGACGCGGTGAAACCCTTATTGATTGTGAAAGGAGCTCCCGAGAAGGTTGGGGCAAGTCAGGGAAAACCAAAGTTGATCGTGCCAGGGGTGTCGAGCAGGCCTATTTTAACTGTCAAAGGGGCGTTCACCACCCCTATCATTGTTAAGCCAGTGACACAACTTCCAATAGTTGATGCTAAGGCGGTTCCCTGGAATTATAATCAGACTATGGTGACTTACCAAGGGAAGGAAATCATCGAAGAGGTAGACGAAGTAGGGGGCCTGACTCGTTCAGGAAGATGCTTCGCTCCGGAGGAGTTGAGGAAAACCAAACAGGTGAGGGAGGGCCAAATACCCGTTAAGAAACCAGTAACAGAGGAGGAAGCTGAAGAGTTCTTGAAAAAGATGAAATTGCCGGACTATTCCATTGTGGAGAAATTAAGGAAAACCCCTTCTCAAATCTCTTTGTTGTCTTTATTAATACACTCAGATGAACACCGCAAAGCTTTGTTGAAGATTCTGAATGAAGCCCATGTCCCTACTGAGATTACAGTTAATCAATTGGAGAAAATTGCTGGGAGAATCTTTGAGGTAAATAGGATCACTTTCTCAGCTGATGAACTACCCGTTGAAGGTACTGGACATAACCGAAGCCTTCATGTTACTGTAAAATATGAGCATTCCTATGTCACTAGAGTTTTGATTGATGGGGGCTCTGGTGCATTCCTATGTCACTAGAGTTTTGATTGATGGGGGCTCTGGTGCAAACATTTGTCCTCTGTCAGCCTTACAAAAACTAAATGTAAGTACTGAAAGAATTCGACCAAACAATGTGTGTGTTAGAGCTTTTGATGGAGCGAAAACTGACGCCATCGGTGAGATAGATCTTGTGCTTACAATAGGGCCTGCTGATTTTACCATAGATTTTCAAGTATTGAACATCAATGCCTCCTATAATATGTTATTGGGAAGACCGTGGGTACATATGGCTGGGGCAATCCCATCCACATTGCATCAGATGATCAAGTTTGAATATGATAGGCAGGAAGTGATCGTTCACGGTGAAGGGGATTTGTCCATTTATAAAGACTCCACTGTTCCCTTTATTGAAGTGGATAATGCTGATGAAACACTGGTGTATCAAGCTTCTGAGATAGTGGTAGCTGAGCAGATCCCTGAAGGGAAACCCATTCTGAGACCGCAATTGCCTCCAACATCTGTTATGGTGGTAAATGAAATGTTGAAACATGGTTTTGAGCCAGGGAAAGGCTTGGGGGCCTCTCTACAAGGTATGGTTTATCCGGTGTGTCCACGTGAGAGTCCAGGTCCATTTGGTCTGGGGTTCAAACCAACGGCTGAAGATAGAAAGAGGGTTAAAAAGCGGAAAAAAGAAGCATGGTCACTTACTAAGCCGGTGCCACCGATCTACAAGTCCTTCGTTTAGAACTCCAACAGTTTTTCCCAGCCAGTACTGGACGTGAATTTTGGGTTGATTGGGTGTTTCCAGAAGTTGTTTGTTGAAGCTGATGTGGTTGAAATTGGAGGGGGTCCCAGTAACGCGGATGTGTAGTTCATTGGCCCTGACGTCCAACTCAGCAATTGGGAAGTCACTCCTCTCCCAACCAGGAAGGAGTTTTGGTAGTCTGTTTTGTTTTCCTTTCCGTTATCCGAGTTATTCCAGGGTTGTAATTCAGATTTTTATTTTTCGCTTGTTTTAATGTTCAAACCCTTCTATCCTTCCTTTCAATGAAATGCAATTTGTCTTTTCCGTAAATTCTGATGTGTTTGTCTATTTTCTTTTGTACAGTTCTGTTTGTGCTGGTTCTAATGATATGACATCCATGCGGAATTCTCAGCCAGATCTTAAAATCCAACCTAACCATGAAACAATGAACCAAGAAGCTGAATATGATGATGAAGAAGTATTTCAGGAAATAAGCAGGGATTTGAAACACTTCGAAGATAAAACGAACCCTAATATGAATGAAACCGAAGCAATCAATCTAGGAGATCAAGATAATGTCAGGGAAACTAAGCTAAGTGTGCATGTTCAACCACATTCCAATGAAGAATTAATCCAGGCTTTGTTTAAATATAAGGATGTTTTTGCCTGGTCTTATGATGATATGTCGGGTTTAAGCACTAAATTGGTGGTTCACAAATTGCCAACTGACCCCACATTCCCTCCTGTGAAGCAGAAATTAAGGAAACTAAAATCAGACATGAGTGTGAAGGTTAAAGAAGAAATCGAAAAGCAACTTGAGGCCAAAGTCATTCGAGTCGCTCGATACCCTACTTGGTTATCCAATGTTGTCCCCGTTCCGAAGAAGGATGGCAAAATGCGTGTGTGTGTGGATTATCGTGATCTAAACAAAGAAAGCCCGAAAGACGACTTTCCATTGCCCAATATCCATATTTTGTTAGACAACTGTGCTAAGCATGAGATTGCATCTTTTGTAGATTGCTACGCAGGGTACCACCAGATCGTTATGGATGATGATGATGCAGAGAAAACATCCTTCATCACAGAATGGGGTACATATTGTTATCGAGTCATGCCATTTGGGTTGAAGAATGCTGGGGCAACATATATGAGGGCGATGACCATCATATTTCACAATATGATGCATAAAGAAATTGAAGTATATGTGGATGATGTGATCATTAAATCAAGAAAGCAGTCTGACCATGTCAAGGATTTGGTGAAATTTTTCGAAAGGCTTCGCAGGTACAATCTTAAGCTCAATCCAGCGAAATGTATATTTGGAGTCCCGTCAGGGAAACTTTTGGGGTTTGTAGTCAGTCGGCGTGGTATTGAATTAGATCCTGCGAAGATCAAAGCTATTCAGGAGTTACCACCGCCAAAGAACAAAATCGAGGTAATGAGCCTACTTGGGAGGTTGAATTACATTAGTCGATTTATTGCTCAACTCACAACAACTTGCTAGCCCATTTTTAAATTGTTAAAGAAGAATGCTGCGATTGAATGGACTGACGAATGCCAAGAAGCGTTTGACAAAATCAAGAGGTATCTGTCGAATCCACCTGTATTGGTTCCTCCCGAACCAGGGAGACCTTTAATATTGTACCTATCGGTTCTGGACAATTCCTTTGGTTGCGTATTGGGTCAACATGATGTTGCAGGAAAGATGGAGCAGGCAATCTATTATCTCAGCAAGAAGTTTACTACTTATGAGGCTAAGTACAATCATCTAGAAAGGACGTGTTGCGCTTTGACTTGGGTTGCACAAAAGTTGAAACATTATCTTTCATCCTACACTACTTATCTTATCTCCCGCTTGGATCCTTTGAAGTATATATTTCAGAAACCCATGCCCACGGGCAGGCTTGCAAAATGGCAGATATTACTCACGGAGTTTGATATTTCGTATGTGACTCGGACCGCGATGAAGGCCCAAACCTTGGCAGACCATTTGGCGGAGAACCCAGTGGATGAAGAATATGAGCCATTGAAAACGTACTTTCCTGATGAAGAAGTGTCATGCCTCGAGGAGGTAATTTCGGATAACGATCCGGGTTGGAAGTTGTTTTTTGACGGGGCTGCTAACATGAAGGGAGTTGGGGTAGGGGCCGTTCTTATCTCGGAATCAGGACAACATTACCCTGTAACAGCCCAGCTTCGATTTTATTGTACCAACAATATGGCGGAGTATGAAACTTGCATTTTCGGTTTAAGGTTAGCTATCGACATGGGGATTCAAGAATTATTAGTATTGGGGGATTCAGACTTGCTAGTCCACCAAGTTCAAGGAGAGTGGGAAACCCGTGATTTGAAGCTTATACCATATTTACAGTGTTTGCAGGATCTTTGCAGACGGTTCATAACAGTGAAGTTTAAGCACATTCCTAGGATTCACAATGAGATTGCTGATGCTTTAGCCACCTTATCTTCAATGCTCCAACACCCAGACAAGGCTCACATTGACCCTTTACACATACAAACTCGCAATCAACATGCTTATTGTAATACAATCAAAGAGGAACTTGATGGTGAGCCTTGGTTCCATGATATTAAAGAATACATCGAGTCGGGGGAATATCCAGCACATGCCACCAGTGACCAGAAGAGAACTATTCGACGACTGGCAAGCGGATTTTTCTTAAGTGGAGGAATTTTGTATAAAAAGACTCCAGATTTAGGACTTTTGAGGTGCGTAGATGCTAAAGAGGCTTCGACTATCATGACTGAGATACATTCAGGAGTTTGTGGACCGCACATGAATGGGTATGTTTTGGCAAAGAAAATACTTCGAGCAGGCTATTACTGGCTCACAATGGAGCGGGATTCCATCTGTTTCGTTCGTAGGTGTCATCAGTGCCAGGTACATGGCGACTTGATACATTCTCCTCCTTCAGAATTACACACAATGTATGCTCCATGGCCTTTTGCAGCTTGGGGTATGGATGTGATCGGGCCAATTGAGCCGAAAGCGTCCAATGGGCATAGGTTCATTTTGGTGGCCATCGATTACTTTACAAAGTGGGTGGAAGCAGCAACTCTCAAGTCGGTGACTAAAAAAGTCGTGGTGGATTTTGTTCATTCCAAAATCATTTGCAGGTTCGGGATCCCGAGGACAATGATTACAGACAATGCGGCGAATCTCAACAGTCATTTGATGCATGAGGTATGTCAGCAGTTTAAGATTACACATCGGAATTCAACTCCATATCGTCTGAAGGCAAATGGGGCTGTGGAAGCTGCTAATAAGAATATTAAAAAGATACTCCGCAAAATGGTGCAACGTTCGAGACAATGGCATGAAAAGTTGCCTTTTGCTTTATTGGGTTATCGCACAACTATTCGCACTTCAGTAGGTGCAACTCCTTATTTGTTGGTATACGGGACCGAAGCGGTTATACCTGCAGAAGTTGAAATCCCGTCCCTTCGAATCATTGAGGATGCTGGAATTGATGATGATGAGTGGGTCAAAACCCGTTTAGAGCAATTGAGTCTGATTGACGAAAAGAGATTAACATCGGTATGTCATGGTCAACTGTATCAAAGGAGGATAGCACGAGCACACAACAAAAAGGTGCGTCCCAGACATTTCGAAGTGGGTCAATTAGTGTTAAAGCGGATTCTTCCACATCAGGCTGAAGCCAAAGGCAAGTTCGCCCCAAATTGGCAGGGGCCATTCGTGGTGAAGAAGGTTTTGCCCAATGGTGCTTTGTATCTGACAGACATAGAAGGCAAAATGTCTGAAACTGCCATCAATGCAGATGCAGTGAAAAGATATTATGTATGATTTTCATCTCCCTACCTTTGGATTACTTGTTTGGTGCTTGATATTTTTAAGGGTTGATATGACGAAGGCATTCTATTCTGCTACCTATACATTATGTCATCCCTTGCTACCCCTCTTGAGCCATAGTTTATTTTTCTTTCGCAACCCTCGTCTGGAATCAAGCTTTTCATAAATATATATATAAAAAAAAAACAACAAAAAATATATATTAAAAAAAAAAACCTGAACTACGTTTGACCTGATTCTTGTCTCGGCAGGATACGTAGGCAGCCCTATTCGGGGGTTCGGTCCAACCAAAGAAAATCCAAAATTTTCCGTTTCAAAGAAACTGGGACAGAAGTTATTGTTTTCTTTTGAGTCGATTCCAAACGTTGTAAGTCTCATTCCTTATTACTTTTGTATTGTCGTTGAGCCTCCATGCCATCCTTTATTTCCAACCCTATCCAAAAGCCATGTTACAACCAAATAAAGACCTTCGGATCAATCATTAAGAATGTCAAGGCTGAGAAAGCTATGAGTATAAGGCATTTGCATCATTGGTATCACTTGTGGCGTCAACATAAGGGAGATGGAAGAAAAAATGAAAATGAGAGAGTCTTATTGGTGAAAACCCTCATGGGCACCGTAAGGCGATTGTGAGTTGAGAGAATTGAAAATGAGAGAGTCTTATTGGTGAAAACCCTCACGGGCACCATAAGGCGATAGTGAGATGAAAAAAATAAAATGAGAGAGTCTTACTGGTGAAAACCCTCACGAGCACCATAAGGCGATGGTGAGTTGAGAGAATTGAAAATGAGTGAGACTTGTTGGTCCACTAGTTGTATGAAGGCCTTGATTTTGACGCAGTTGTTAGGCGTAGACATTCGGTTTCGAAGTCAAAGAGTTAATAAGATTTTATAAACATTTAGGATGGATAAAATCAGGCTGATTAAACCAAAATGCATGTCATATTATTGGAGCTGGCTACAACATTCAGATAAGTTTTCCCTGTTCTTTTCTTTCTCGGAGGGGACATCTTTTTGTTAACCTCTTTTCATCTTTATCTTTTATTTTTCTTTCGTCATTTGGATTTCATGCTTTTTTCTTTTGAGTTATTCTGTTGCGAGATAAGTAAGAAAGGATCACAAAATTTGCTACCAGTTTTCCCAATTGCAAAGCAAAACATCTTGGCTGGCACATGAAGGTAACATAATTCAGTCGGCGTAAGGTACTCAACCAGCTGTCGACCGTTAATAGGTTTTGGATTCAGTGAAATACAAGGTTCAATAAATTTAATTTAACGAACATTATGAAACAAGAGACGTATGGTCTGGTGTTGAAGTTACTTCTGAGACATTTTGGCAACCATGTTTGAGTCAGTAATGCCGTGGGTCAACAGGATGCGATAACTGTCTAAAAGCGGAGCCAAACAAGATGAGTGCAAAAAGCAGTTGCTTTCACAGCCAAGCCACAAACCAACCACAGAGTTTTGAAACTCACAAAATTTTTCTTTGTTTGAAACAGGGACATAAAGTTTTATTCGCTACCTACAGGTACATTCTGAAAAATGCAAGGCGCAAGTATTGCGAGGACAAAAATCAGGACCCTCCTGGAAAATGGGATTTAGTTTATCAGGACCCTCCTGGAAAATGGGATTTAGTTTATCAGGACCCTCCTGGAAAATGGGATTTAGTTTAACAGGACCCTCCTGGAAAATGGGATTTAGTTCATCAGGACCCTCCTGGAAAAGGAATTTAGTTTATCAGGACCCTCCTGGAAAATGGGATTTAGTCATCAGGACCCTCCTGGAAAATGGGATTTAGTTTATCAGGACCCTCCTGGAAAATGGGATTTAGTCATCAGGACCCTCCTGGAAAATGGGATTTAGTTATCAGGACCCTCCTGGAAAATGGGATTTAGTTTATCAGGACCCTCCTGGAAAATGAGATTTAGCTTAGCAGGACCCTCCTGGAAAATGGGATTTAGTTTATCAGGACCCTCCTGGAAAATGGGTGTAGCTAGGGGATGCACTTCTTAGTTAGTACATTTGATTTTACCTCCATAATTAAATTATTTTATAGTTTATAATTTTGCTAACACTCACCACAAATTTCCTGGTACGAACTGGGACAGAAAATTTTGTTCGTGTTTGTTGTTTTTGGTAATTTGCAGGACCCACCTGAAGAATGGGAGAAAGTTGCAAGATCTGCCCAGACATCAGGAACCCGCCTGGAGAATAGGAATAATTTTCAATTACAAGCTCAGGAGCCCGCCTGAAAAATAGGGTGTACTTTCAGTTGGTTTCTAGTTCAGTTAGAAGCAACAGGAGCCCCGCCTGGAGAATAGGGATGGCTTTAAATTTTAAGTTCAGAAACAAGCATGATGATCCAAGTCGAGATTCAAGAGAAGCTGCATAGATAGAGTCTTGTACTTGTATTTTCTTTTTAGCTTTTATTTTTTTTCATTTTGATGTAATAACAGGAGCCGCGGACCGGAACCTCGACAGGACCTCAATCGACTCCCCCAACTCAGTATGTTCATCACCCATTTTACCTCTTGAACTACACGAGACCTGGTTCCCTTATAACCCGGGATATGTAGGATGCCCAAGACCAGGGCTCGGTCACATTTTGTTCCATTCCTTTCTCTTCCTTCAAATAAAGGTCGGGTCCAAATTTGTCTCGTTGTCTACGTGTTTGTCTGAGAACGCTTCGCGTCCCCAACCAAAGAGGGACATGCTGTAGACACGTAATTTTTGACCCTCCTGGGATGTTTTCATTGTCTTATTGATTAATTTTTCTTTTAGTCTAATCTTGGATTTTAACTATTATATCATTTTTAGTAGGTTTGTCTGTGAAAATGAAAAAAAAAAAAGGGCAAAAAAATAAATAAATATATATTCGCTATTTTCAAGGCATAAGTTTTGTGTTTAAAAGAAAGAAAATTACAAAAAGAATAGGTTTCTTTTAATCTAGTTTTTCTAAGTTAATTCTATCTTTTTGATTTTTCGTTAGTCTATTTTTTTTTTCTTTCTCTTAGTTTTGGTTTAAAAATAGTTGATTAATATATTTATTTTGGTATTTTATATGTCCTCTAATGGAAAAGAAAAATAAAAAATGGAACCAATGATGGCCCGCCACTTGGCAAAATTTCACATTATCCACACAAAAAAGGCACAATCCATTTTGGAAAGGGAATATTCCCTTCAACCTTCAAGATATTTTTATTCATGTGGGCATTTTGGGAAAAGAAAAAATGAATAACACACTCAAAACCCTAGCCTAAACACTATATAAATATCTAATTATATACCCTAGAAAAGACTCAGCCGTCACTTCCATAACAAAAAAAACTAATACCCTACAGACAATATTCAGCCGCCATTTTTCCATCCTACATTGACACTAGACATCAGCCGCACCTATCAAAAACAAAATGATAACAACAGCAACAAATATTTTTCTCCTTTTCATCAAAGCAAAATCCTAAAACAGCCTTCTTCATTACCAAACACCACCACGGACAACAACCATAAGCTCACCCAAAACCCCCCATAAACCAGCTTGAAAGGTTTCCGGTCGTTGGCTCTGGTAGATGTCAAATCTCATCGAGGATATTTGAATTTCTCTATTTTCATAATACGCAGCAGAGTTGTAACAACATTCAGCAATAAAGGTCCAATCTTTCCCATTCGACTATTATTTCATCAAATGTTTGTTTGCTTATCGTAAGTTATTTTCCCACAGTTAAGTCATAAGCTGTTGTTTAAGTACTGAGGTTGCGGCTTATAAGTAAACTGACCGTGTTTTCAATTAAGTTGGGGTGACTACAGTATTATCTAATATTTAGCTTCATGTTTCTTGTCTGCATATTTAAAGCTTTTCCATAATAGTTGCTTATTAGGAGTTTTGGATTAAGGAAATGACTTCGGGTTTAAAGGGGTGTTGATATTGTTTTCTCCTGAATTTACTATACTCTATGATAAGAAACAAAAAGAGTTTTCCAGATTGCCTTAAGTTGATGTTGGATGAAGGAAATATTTTTATTAAGTCATGGTTAAAACAAATGCCTTTTCTCTAAATGACTATAAATGTATTTTTCTTTTTCTTTTTTAAAATAAAAAGGGAACAGTGCTGCATGTTTGGATATGTTTAGTTATTTACCGAAAGTTAGTATACTTGTAAAGTTTTAGTGGTAGAAATCTTAAGAATATCTTTTGGTACTAGCTTTAATTAATTAATAGATTTTATTACTTAATGCCATATTTACAGCTTGTCTTATTTGTACCTGCTTTACTCTATAAAATGTTAGTCCTACGTACGCGAAGAGGAGCAACTCGATTTTCTTGGTTTGAAATATGAGCTAGGAGGTATATTTTGTAAATATTCTGGGGCCTATATCAACATTATAGGCCTATTTAATCAATTATTTAATTGTGAAATGAGCGAGATGGGGCGCGAATTATTTCAAACCCCGTTGTCAAGAATAAAAGAAAAGAGCGGAAAAACCAATTGTAAGGGAGTGAGATGGGTTGCGAATTTATTCAAAACCTGTTGTCAAAGAGTGAAAAAGGACTAAAAAAAATAACTAAATAATTTTAAGTCTCGGATTTTAGAGACAAATAATTGCCTTTAACGCTATACGAGCTTTAGGCACGTTTCAAAACATTTGTTTCGATTAAGAATGCGGTTACGCATCTTATTTCGAGACGTTCTTTTAATAACTCAAGGATGCGGTTACGTACCTTGGCCAAACTCGTTTTAATAATTAACCTTGTTTCGAGTAAGAATGCAGTTATGCATCTTATTTTGAGACGCTTAAAAGATTCGGAATGCGGTTACGCATCCGGTTTAAGACCAATAAATGTTCAACAATAAAAGTACGAACAAATCAAGGCTCAGATGCATAATATATCCAAAAGTAGTTTAAGCTACGTATAAGTCGATAAAGCGACCGTGCTAGAACCACGGGACTCGGGGAATGCCTAACACCTTCTCCCCGGTCAATAGAATTCCTTACCCGGTCTTCTGTTTTCGCGGACCATAATAAAAGAGTCATTTCCTTTTGATTAGGGATTCATAAGGTGACTTGGAACACCAAAACTCAATTCCAAGTGGCGACTCTGTAAATAAGATAATCCCTTTTCAAAACCGTCACTTCAAATGGAAAAACCCTTTAATAATAAAACTTGCGTGTTTAGAATTCGGGGGCGCAAAAAGGGGTGTGACACCAAGTGGGTCATACGAGTCAAACAAAAACCATTTTCAGGTGCTTTCAAGAAAAGTGATACAATTTCACGGCATGTTTTCACAAAAATTTTCAAGATCACTCATATGCCAATACTTCACCTAATCCGTGCACCTAGCATTTGAATACACCTATCCTAAGGACTAATTTTCCCTCAAGCGGGTTGTCATCCACCCGTCATCAGGAAAAACCCTTTCTATGACTAAAGAAAAAAAAATCTACCTACGCCCGATTCAAAGGCCCCCTCTCGGGAAAGAACCGAGGCCATAAGAAAACCAAAGGGGGTGGATGATGAATGCCTACTAATGAGGGACTTAAGAAGTTATCATAGAAAAATAAGGAAAATAAAACCTTTTTGATTTGTTTTTCAACTTTTTCTATTTTTTTTTCGATACTAAGATGCAAAACTTCTAAAAAAAATAAAATATCCTAAGGCATACTAATCATCATCCGCAACCTCAAAACATGTTGATACAAACTAGGGACGTATTTTCCCACCCCACACTTAAAATTATGCAATGCCTTCAATGCATATATATTTGAAAAAAAAAACAAAGCGCAAGCAAGGTAAGAAATACTCCCTGGGGCCCACTAGGACCTAGCTAG
The DNA here is from genome assembly GCF_019175385.1 of Lycium barbarum. NCBI lineage: Eukaryota > Viridiplantae > Streptophyta > Magnoliopsida > Solanales > Solanaceae > Lycium > Lycium barbarum. The sequence continues at coordinate 110,598,555 of NC_083347.1, read as the reverse complement.
CAACATGCTCTCATCGTCAAGGGGCGAATGACCCCACACTTAAAACTCTGGCATGCTTCTCAACTTTCAACTTTGGGTATTCAGACTTCGCCTAATTGTCATGGCACGACATGAATCAACTTTTTCCTCCACCTCGAACTTATGAATTTCACCCCTAATTTTGCATCCAATTTTCTATCACGCTTCTGGGGCGGTGGTGTGAAAATAAAGGAACCAAGCAATAAATATCGTTTCTTGAACTTCTTGGCCCTTAAGTGAGGAATGTCGCTTTGTCTTTTCAGTGTGGCAAATTTCAGGATGTAAGACTCTTGTTCCTCATCTATACACTTCTTTATCAGCGTGGAAGGCTTGATTTCCATGTCGCCAACCACACATAATGTAGAAAAAAGTTTAGAACGAGGACAAACACGCCCTAACTCTAAAACTGCATTATATCTGACATCCTCACTTTTGTATACCTTCTCAACAATGACATCATCAACAAAGATCTGATCGAATGGTTGGAATTCCTCTATCTGCTCCACATGCGGGCCACTATCCAAGGTAATATGTAGTTGGGCATCAGACGCCTCAACCTTTTTATTCATTTGTGCCTGCAAGCCATGGATATCTGAGCCAAATTGGTTTATCTCTTGTCCGAGCTCAGTTCTACCTTCTATCAGTTGTGTAGCCATGTTTGTAAGACCATTATGGAGAAACCCATGAAATTTCATTTGTTTAGCTTGTTCTGTTAGCCAAGATTGACTCACTATCTCTGCTTCTTCAAAGCTATCTACTTGTGGGAACTCGCTCTCTTCTTCTGTTTGAGGTTCGTCTTGAGTATTGGCTAAGCCTGTAACTTGTAGATCATTACAAGTTTCGGCCTCGGCCTGCATCTCTGTGAGTTTGGCACGAATCCTCTCTATGGCTTTTCATATTTCTGCGTTTTGCTATCTCATTAATGCATCATGCTCCATCATTTGCTCCCCTATTTGCTTCATCATATCGCTAACCCGAACAAGACTTTCCGCATCCTCCACTTCGTTACTCCTGTCAACATCACAAATAACAGGAGAATCATAATAGGGGCTCGAGGATGGGGAGTAAGAGTTAGGACAACCATTCGAATGATCGTCTTGACCACCACATATATTACAAATATTCCACTCAAAAGATTGGGAAGGTGCACACAACCCATTCCCGGAAATATTTTGATAGTGTTGCCATAAGTGGGGTCCTCCACAAATCAGACAAGGATCACCAAAATAGGAACAACCAATATTCGACCAATTTTTCCTCCAAGATGCCATGTCAAGCAAGCTAACCAAAATATTAAAATAAAAATGAAATAAAATAACAATAAATAAATAAAAACTTGAATAGAAATTCAAAAATCCATATTAGAAAAACAGTAATACTGCTAAGTCCCCGGCAATGGCGCCAAAAACTTGTTGCTCCCAAACGCACACGCAAGTATACGTGGTCGTACAAGTAATATAGACTGTTAAGTCCAGATATCGACCCCACAGATACTTAGATTCTACTGTTAAGCTAATTCAAATTCGAATGAAACTATTCAAGAAAGTGAAAATCAAGATATTTGTTGTACTGAACTAAAACTGAAAAGTAAACAATTTGTGATGGGTGTTTTTGTGACTGGGAATATCTTGACAAAGATTGTAAGAATTATCAGATGAGAAAAAGATCTAGGGTCATGGCTTTCGACAATCAATTGATCTTCGGACAATTCCACCTATTTTATTTCCTGGGTTACTAATTGACGGGTTAATTATACTTTATGATATTCTCTCGAACTACTCACAAGCCTGTAGATGTTACTATAACGCCTATATCTCTATGGTCATCAGAGGTAACAAGAACGCATTTATTTCTCCGTTTTCAACTAAGTAGGGCTAAATGGTATATCTCTATCCTCAGTAGCGAAACGATTAAATCAAATAAACTCTATTTATTCTTATTACGTACGTGAATTCCTTTTCTCAAGTCCAATTCGCGCACCACAGATAGTGTCTAACTATTGGCCAGATAATCAAACAATTAAGATCAAGAATAAATAAGCAACCCAAAATATGGAAAATCAATAGATAATAATTGTCATCAAACCAACTTTCAAGTCTTTTGCCACAACCCTAGAATTAAGAAGTTTAGCTACTCATGATTCGATCATAGACAAAATAATTCATGAATAATCTAGGGTTGAAAAAGATGAAAAATAAAATAAACCTAGAGAGAGAAAATAGAACGGTGGCTTACAAGTCTTTGAATAATCCTAGCACACCGTTTTCGGCTAATAAAACGTCTATATAGTCTAGGGTAAAAACAATAAAAAATAAGAAAACCTAATCCTAGTCGAACCGGGAAAGCTGCACAGAACCCCGCTTTCCTTCCGCGATGCGGATGAAAAGCGCAATGTCCTGAGGCCTCCCGCTTTCCTTCCGCGATGCGGATGAAAAGCGAGACCTTCAGTTCAGTTATTTTTCCTTTTAGTTCATCACTTGTGGTCTTCGATTCGTCACCTCGTCTAATCGTCATATGCTCCAAAATCACTCACTTTAAGCATAGTTTTCCATTGTTTGTCATCATCGTACCTATACACATGAAATATAACGACATAAGTTCAAATACGACGATTGCCTCATGAATTAAGCGATAAAAGTCATAAGAATAGGATGTAAAATGACACATAACATGATATTTGTGCCAAATATCAGTGACAGTGTGCAGACGGCTAGGGGCTTTAGAGGGAGAGGAAGAGGTAAACTTGAGTAGCCATTTGGACTTGATATGAAATCATGAGATGAAATTATGATTTGATATCATGTTTCGACTTGCAATATGGATTTCTTAAATTATATTTTTTCTTATAGACATAAAAACCCCACAAATTGTGAAAACTATCAAAATATTCTCAATTCTTATACAATTATATCAAATGAGCATGTTATAGTTCATAACAAAATTAATACGCTATTAGAAGCCCTTTCAAAAAAATACAACATCAATTGATCAAACTTTAGTTCAATAAAAAAGAAAATTTAACATGAATAGTAATGTAACTACACCTTAATATAATCCTCTCACATGGTTGACATAAAGTTTGGTAAATGATTGATGGGAGTAATTGTTAACAATATCTATCAACTTATGGGTCAAGTTTTATATTTAAAATTTTTGAAACCATGGTTTGAAACCCCAAATCATGCATTTTTTGATGATTTGGGATTTCAAACCATGGTTTGAAATCATGAGATAAAATGCATGTCCAAATACTGATTTCATCTCACGATTTCAAATCGCATGTCCAAACGCCTACTAAGTGATGGCATGGGTTGGGATGACTGATTGGGTTGCTACGTTTGGGCCTCAGCTTGTTGGTCCAAAGATTGTGTGAAGAATGGGCTTAGCCTTGATAGATTATGGCAGTGTTTTGGACTTAAAATTACTTTCTTCCTTATATTTTTTTGGGCTCTTAAATCAAGATTAAAGACACTCTTTTGTAAATTATATGTTAACGTGTCTCTAAGTAGATAAGTCACTTAATGTAAAAATATAATTACTTAGATAAAAAAAATACATGATGTCGTAACAGTATAACATTAAATAAATGTTATCATTTAATTGTCTAAAATAAATGCGATGCGCTTTTGCATAAGATGATACATAGAAAATGTTAAAATGATCATGATGATTATAATATTAAGTGATGACAATTTAATGAAAATGATTATAATAACGATAATAATAATAGTAGTAGTGATAATGATAATAAGGGATGACTACAATTGAATAATTAGGAATGACGATATTAATAATATAGCAAAGAGAACTCTTAATTGAAGGACTAGCGCTCTTAAGTCATCAAGCTACTAGAAGCATAAAGAAATAATTGGAAAGAAAGACGGGATAAAATTGGGTGTCAACACCATTCAGAACAGGAAGTATTCATATCTTTACTTCTTTTGTTCACTTCAGTTATCAGTTTAGTTTCAATATTTACAGTTCTTTCTTTCAGTTGCTTTACATACCAGTGCAATTCGAATGTACTGACGTCATATCTGCTCGCTAGGATCTCCAGTATCAGCTGATTGGTGAGCCCCAGTTCTTTCGAGGCCTTATCATTTATTTAAAGTCTTTTTACAGACAGTCAGGTATGTCAGGGGCCTTGTCCTGGCAACAGTCAGTTTTTAGTACTTCATAGATGCTTCATAGATTATATTAGCAGTTAGACAGACTCACAGGCTTTTATGTTAGACTTATGAACTAAGATATTTATATGTGTTAAGCTTATTTCCGCATTCAGTATATTTTTGATATCACATGTCGATTCAGCCAGCCAGTTGGTTCGTTCGGTCACATGCAATCAAGCACAGAGTGCCGAGTTACGCCCAGACCATGGTTCGGGGCGTGACATAGTTGGTTTAAATGTTTCCTCATAGGACTCCTTAATGTTCAAAAGATTACAACTTGAGCTTATAATTCGCCAATAATAGTCCTACTTTAAGAATTACTAAAAAGGAAGATGCAAGCTTAAAGTTAAATTGAGTACTAAATATAACAAGATGTCATTCTTTTTTGGCCAAATACATAAATAACCCCTTAAACTTATCACAATTTTTCATTTAGACACCTTAGTTAAGGGTGTTACCAAATAAACACTTTTTTGACATTGCATAGACAAGGCCAAGCGCGTGCCAAGTGCCTTTGATGTGACAAATCAAATAAATAAAATGAAGGGTTAAAAAGAAAAAAAAATGACACATTAAAAAATAACTCTATTCCTTCACTTTTCTCGCCGGCAGCCACCACTTCTGGTGGAGCATCTTCTCCGGTAGCCATGTTTGACGATCACCACCTTTGTTTTCTAGTCATTTTTTCTTTCCTCTCTCTCTGTACTTATTGTAACCATTTGTAACTTTACATGACATGAAATTCAGGGGCGGTTCAAAACTGTTGAGGGCCTAAAGTCAAACCTTAATGAGGGGCCTTAAATGTTTTTTCACAAAAACGAGAATAGAAAAAGGAATTCGTTATTATTTTTCATTTGAAGTCTACTTTTTGAGGATGTCTGTCAGATATCTCGCTTACTTCCTCAAGAACTCTTTTTTGAGATTGTATCAAAGATTTAATTCTTCTTTCTTGAGTTTTGAACAACCAGATTCAAATTTTCTAGTTGACATATTTTATATTCTAATAAATTATTAAAGAGACAATATATATTACATAGTAAGATATCAAAACAAGCAAGTTGTAGATGAAAAAAATACTAAAAAGTTGAAATAATAGAACCCGATTCAAGAAGTTGATAACTTGATTTGAGAATACTTATTTGGTGCTTCAATATACCTCTTGCAATATTTGGTGCCCGAGAAAAACAAAAATAGAAAATTCATACACTGTGTTTTTCATAGCAATATAAGTCAAAGACTCTCCTGGGGAAACAAAGAAGGACATAAAAGTGTAGAAGTATATTAAAGTTTAGAGAAAGATTAAAAGTAGATTGAGTATTGTAGAAAAACTAATCAGGGACCTTCTTTTTTGTCAATATACTAGAGATTGAATATTTATATACTATACTTACTTACTGATTTAGGAGCCTTATTTTCTATCAATTAATTAACTATTTCCTTTAATGAGAAAAAGTACTTAGAATACTTTATGATTTTTCAAAAATAAACTATATTGATGAAAAATGGGGCCTCCAAAATTGAGAGGCCTAAAGCCTAGGCTTTAGAGGCTTCACCCAAAAGCCACCCTGGTGAAATTGTTGTTAAGCACTTGTATAGGTTTGGACATACTTTTAAATCAAATTTTTATTCATATATATGTTAGGAATGAATTCTTCTGATAACACCATTGCTGAAATGATCAACGCATTCATGGCTATAAAGAGAACAATTATAAGACCTTTCTAAGTAACCCAATTCATGATTTTCAATAAGAAAGAGAGAGAGTGAAAAACCATTATGAGTATGTAAACTTAAAAGCAATTTCAGTGTTACTAATCAAATCTCTATTTTACCATTTGGATTTTTTCGAAGCCTCTACGAGTGTCGTCAATGGCGACATATGGGTTGTAACAGTGCATAAGTACTTATTAAACACTAGTGAATGAATTTGTTATGCTACTGGAGTCTCTTTTAAACTTAACACTAATTCAAGTGTAGCACTTCTTTTCTTGCTACGGCTGTAATTGATGATGTCCTTGCTCCACTGAATTTGGAGAATATATAAAGAGCCCGTTTGGATTGGTTTATAAGTTGCTTATAAGCTGTTTCAACTTTTTTGAGTGTTTGGCTGGCTAGCTTAAAGTCATTTTGTGCTTAAAATAAAGTCAAAAAAAAAAAAAAAAATTGGGTCCATTTGACTTAGCTTATCTAAAGCAGCTTATAAGACTACCCTAACTTATTTTTTTTTAGCTTATAAGCTGTTTGCAGCTTATAGGCATAAGCCCATCCAAACAGGCTCAAAGTAGATAGTGAGGGAGATAGAAATGAAGTTGAAGATGGGGAGGGAATGTTAATTTTACACAAAATATCTACACACACTACTCACACGTCTAACAGTTCTGTGCCATGTCAGCGTGCGGTGCTTAATAGGCACAACTTACACATATATTAGGTGTTTAATAGGTAACACTCTTAGTTGAGGTGCCTAAATGAAAAATTATGGCAAGTTTAAGGGGCTATTTATGTATTTGGCCTTCTTTTTTAGATTGACTAAAAAGAAAAGAATATCATATAGATTGGACCAGAGAGTATTTTGTAATTAAGCTCTTCTTTCCAATTATATATAGATCTTATCACTAATTAATTATTTGGCTAAAAATAATTGGATAAAGAGTTTAAGTGGAGGGGGTAGATAATTAGTCGATAATAAACACATATTACACTTTTTCTTCATATAACACTATTAGAAAACTGCTAATTACCTGAAGATTTTACCTGGGAATCTTTTTTGCAGAAATTTCCTGCGGATTTTCATGAGAAAATATGAAATTCCAAAATTTTAGAACTTTTTACCTGCGAAAAATATTTCCCTAGGAAAATTGGCGTGTAAATTTGGCGCCATTTTGAGCAAAACTATTACCTGGGGATTATTTGCGAAAATTAATCCGCAAGCACTATTTTCATAGGTAAATTCGCAAGTAAAACATAAAATTAAATTCCTTTGTCAATTTGCAAGAAACTCCCTAGGTAAAACTACCTGCGAATTTTGCTAGGGATAAATAGCTGGGAATTTACCTAGGGATATTCTTATCTGGGGTATTACCTAGGGATATAAGTTCTGCGGATTTTGCTGAAAATTTTCTTTTTGGAGATTTACTTGGAAATTATTTTACCTGGAGAATTACTTGGGCAATTTGTTGCTACGAATTGAGCTGGAGATTGTTTTTTGGGTTTTTACTTGGAGATTTTGCTATTGCGACTTTAACTGAGAGTTTTTTTGGGTGCCTAGGAACTTTCTTACTTGGATATTTACTTGTATTTAAAAAAAATATATATATATAATTTAAGAAATTAAAATTATAATACTATAAAATTGAAAATGACATCACAAATAAATATTATTGTAAAAAAAAAATTCCCAAGTCAAATAAATTATTATGCAATAATCTAACTCTAATAATGTGTTCAAAAGAAAAGGCTTAAAGAAACAAATTAGAATTGTTACAGAGCCATCATATTTAGTTAATTTATTTGTTGATAGCAATTTCACGCATATTTATTGTTGACACCCAATTTTGTCCCTCCTTTATTTAATTTTATTTACTCGGGTTTCTAAATTTATTGACGAGCTAAATACTTTATTTTCACTATTTTTTATTTTTTACTGCTACTACTATTAATATCGCTACTTTTATTTTCAACATTACGAGTATTACTTTATCACAAATTTCAAAAGGGTTCGTCATCACTTTATTTTCATTAAATTAATTATACTTTATCAAGTCCTTTATTTTCTACATATAAATCATTAATTATCATAATATATTTTGTACTAGTTATTAAATTAGAAACCCAAAAATAATTTAAATTAAAGGAGGAAACAGGGGCCAAATTCGGATCAAATAATCAGCCCACATTATTCCCTACCCGGTCCAGCCCAACCAAATAATTACCCGGCCCAATCTTCTTATTTCCCAACCCTAATCCCTTACTCCTCTCTCTACCCTCACCCGCCTCCCTCTCTTTCTCCTTTCCCTTCTCTCCTCCTTCACCTCTCCACCCGCCACGCTCCCCTCCACTCATCTCCCTCTCTCTCTCACGCTCCCTTCCACTTCCCTCTGTCCCCCACGTCTGTCCCCCGCTCCCGTCTCTCTCATACGCTCCTCTCTTTACTTTAATACAAACAAAACCCTATAAATCCGAAGTTGAATCGTTTAGGGGAGGAAAAAAAAACCCAAAAAGTCTGGAACTCGAAAATCCCATGGTTTCTTGACATCAATCGGAAATTCCAAACATTTCATTCTGTTTGCTCTGTTATTATCTCCCCCTCTACTTTATTTGACAGGGGCGGATCAAAAGAGTGGGCGACAAGCAGAATGGAACGAACTCTACCTCGAGGGTGGATGTAATTCAGCTTTCGAAATCGCGTGCATAAAAACTCGAGAATTAAACACTGATCGGACACGGATTGGTGATATATGAGCATTTTCTAAAAAATCTTGAGTTTTCTTTCATTTTCACAAAATCGGGTCTTGAACTTTGTTTCAAATCAGAGAATACTCTCTGTTATGAAATTTGTGTCGAAAAGTTAAGTTTTCATGATTCAATCAACTTTCGTCGCTGTTCGGCAAAAATACCTTAATTGCGACAGCAATACTTTAATTTTGACTTGAGTTTCGAATCTGTCAATACGAGAGTAGATTCGAGACCTCGACACCCCAATTCACTGCACCAACAGAAGGTGAACAATCCTCATTTAATTAGTTTGATTTCAGTTTTAGTAATTTAATACGTATTTATGTGTTTATACATGTCTGTCGTTTCGATCAGTTTAGTTCGTTCATGTGTATTCCGTTATTTGTTAATCTAATTCTAATTAGTAGCCTGATAGGATTCGTGTATATCTGTGTTTATTTGAACAGCTGTGGTAATGTCAACTTTGATTCGTTTACCGCTTTCATAGATAGTCGTGGTAAGTCGTTTAGTTGAAATATGACAAGTGTTAATTTTGCTAGTTTCCTGCTTATTTAAATAGTTGTCATGAGTGGTTTGGTTAATATGATGAAGTGTTAATCGTGTTAGTCTGTTGTTTACATAGTTGATGTAGTTTTTCTAGTAAACATGGTTATTGTTAATGCTTAATTTTGTTAGTTTGTTGTTACCATTAGAAATGTGTGACTTTGATGTTTTGGTAATTTGGGTCCTGTCCCTTTATTCGAACATGAGTGATCATACGCCTAATTTGAAATGGAGGATTGTTTGATTCAATCTGTTTAGTGTACGTCTATTCGGAACTGTGAATACCCATTAAATTAAACATGAATATTGTTTTACTCTTTTAAGTTGAAGCCATAAGTTTGTGTTTGTTGAATGGGAATTAGTGTCAAATATCTATCGTTCTGTCTCTGCTGGAATGAATAATGAAATGGCTTTAATCCATTGTGTCTTTCCCTGCTTTCATCATCTATCTACAAACTCTGATTTCTCTGGAATTAGTTGAGCCAAAATTTAGCTTGTGAAGATCCTGTACGATTTATATATATGCCTATGATCGTCTAAGTATGATTCATATGTCTGCAGTGACTGACCATTTTATTTAAGGTTTATGACAAGCTTGTTTGCATTATATACCTACTAGCATTATTTGTATGTCGAATTTTGAGAATTTGAACCTATCATTGATCTTTGTCCCATCTCCATCAGTGTTAAATATGCATACATCATGTTCCATTAAAACAGTTTCTTGGTTTCTAAATTTACAAATGATCTTGTGGAAAATGCTATATGCTACATGTGTCTTACCTAGAATGAAGTTAAAAATCCTTGTATGGTTTCAGTCTTTCTTTCTTTTACAGTAAGTTTTGCCAGTTAAAGAATGAGCAAGCATGTTTCAGTTTTCCTTGGATCTGTAGTTATTAAATGTTGGTTTAGAAAATGAGATTTGCAAATGATATATGCTCAGTGTAACATCCTCTAAATTCCCTCCACAAATCTGCCAAACAAGTGATAGTCCAAAGAGTCGCATATTGGTTTGTTGAGTTGGGTTCTATACTTGAATTTTGGAAACATTGTATGAAGTTTAACCTATCTGCTGAATGAAACCAGTTTAGGCCGATATAACGAATGTTTATAGGTCCTTGAAATGTTAAGTATTGAAAAGAATCTTATGTGTAATAACTTGAAGTAGCATGTTAAGTCCAAAATGGGATCTCAGGAACTTCATGGTGTTTGCTTAAAGATAAGTGCTCTGTTTTCCTTCATGTTTGAGGGTGTCTCCTCTTCTATTCTCTCTAATGCGATGTGTTGATTATATGCATGTTCCTTCTGGAAGTAACATCTGAACCTTGCATGATTCCTCTGTTTCCAGCCCCTTTTAACTGAATGAATAACCCTGCTTCTGTCCAATAATTGTTCAGTTAGGTGTGGCTAAATAAATGTACTCAATTTTGATACATATAGAATGTCACCATGTATAGCTTTCTTTGTGTAAGCATATTTAATACTCTAAATGGGCAAATGGTCGATTTCTTCCTCAGTTTCTCTGTTAATAGTTTGAAGTTTGTTTGACTTTATTCGTGTATTGTTGTCCTGGAAACTGAATTTGCTCTAATCTTTTGGTTGCTTGGACACGATTTTAGGCCTGAACTTGTTTTCCTCTAACTGTTTTATTGGTATTGAGCTTTACTGCTCATTTTATTTATTTCTATCTGTCACCAGTTCGGCAGCGAGCTTTATTTTGGGCTGCCATTATTTACGTAATGTTGTCCTTGTTCTCTTCACATGCTTGCTTATTCAGTTGTCATGTTGTCTTAATGGTACAATTGCACCCTGCCTAGACTACCACTCTATGTGTTCGTTTTGTTGACAGTATGTGAAGTACACCCATTATACACAATATGTACTCAATCTACATGGTCCACTGGTCTGATTGAATTTGCATTATACACGTTTGGTCTTATTTGTTGGTTATGTACTAATCTTTTTTTTTCGTTTTTTATGCATGACTATCGCATACGAGTCCAAGGGACTCGTCTTCCTCCGTATTCGATGTTGGGCCAAAGCCCAACGAAACATTCTTATCGAGTCAGCTTCATCAGTTGTGTCTAACGACTCTGAACCGAGGCCCATAGCAGCAGTAACAGATTGTGGCAGTGGTCCTAAAATGGGCTGATCCACTCCTTTCTTTCTCTACCTTATTTTTTTGTCTCATCTTGTATGGCCAACCCTTTACCTTATTTTTGTATCTTAGTTTAAGATGAATTATAGGAGAATCAGTGGGGGATAGTTTAGTGACAATGGGTAGTTAGAAATGGAATTTGCTTTCATGGTTTAATAACTTAGCCTATTTCGATAGTTCAAAATCCTTGATTATTGCTCTTTTGCGAGTCTAAAATGGATTGAGTAATCCGATCAAGAATTAAATTCGATTTCAAATTATCCACCTATTTTAAATTATAACTCAACATTGTTTTATAAACCTTTTAGTTTTATGACCAATTCTATTTAAAGGCAATAAATGATCATTTCTAATAAGTGATGAATCCTTTCCAAGCTTACGTTATATCTTTATGTTCCCATACAAGGCCCAATTTTCACAAAGAGGTAGTTATATTTTTCAGAAAACTTTTCACATAATAGTAGGAAATTAATCTGTTCATTGCTTTTTCGATTTTATTTGTTACTTAATAAGCTAAACCGTTAAAAATGAATTACCAATAGATCATTGAATTCTTATTAATGTATTGACCAATCCAGCCTATTTTTCAATATGGTTAAAGTATTTCTTTTATAAACTACGACTTTATTCTAATTTAAATAGTATTCTTCTATATCTATCTATGACTTTAGCAATACTTACAAAGCTATTTTCTTTTCTATAATAATATATTTATACTTAGCCTAACTAATCGTAAGTCCGGTCGGTTAACCATTATTAATGGGTCTTAAAGGATGCCTAATACCTTCCCTTTAGACTAATTGAACCTTTACCTAGAATCTTAAGTTTCGTAGACTTTTAAAACGGAGTTGACTTTAAAATAACTTTAATAAGCTTTAGGTGTCCTAATTCACCATAAATAATTAGGTGGCGACTCCTTAAAAATAACAAAAAAAAAAGGAATCACCAATATGTTGTACTTCTAATTTAACCCAGTTAAAATGGGGTATAACATTTATTTTCCATTTGTTTTAGTTTATGTGGCTTGATTCAAAGTACGGGAGTTAATAAATTAATGTTCGGCGTGGATTATGACATAGATTCTTCAATATTTGTTAAATAAATTAAATTTACATATTTAAAAACTTCATAAAAAGTATTATAAGTCACGGTAGTTAACGAACAAGATATGTAGAAAGTATTTGAAATTTTGAATAAATTATGGTCAAAGAAAATATCCGTTGATTGTTCAAATAGTAACTAAGACAAACAAATTGAAACGAAGAAAATTATTTATTTAAAGTTATATATTGTTAAAATTGAATCCTATATAAAAATAAATGATTTTATATTTGGGTTGAAATATTACAAATCATAAAAATTATATAGCTGATTATTAATGCAATATTAAATAACTATCATAAAATTTGATTTCTGGGATAATATCATTAGGAAAATACTAAATTGTGTATTGTTGAATAATTTAAGTAGAGAAAATATTTCGTAATATATATCATTAACATGAAGCTTCATTATCTCATTCAATAGATAGATGTGTATTAAACAAAAACATTAACATTTTAACTCTCTCTCTGTATATATTACATACTATAATTAAATTATATCATTTTAATACATGATGTGTGTGTATATATATATTCTCATCATTTTCATGAACGCCCAATTAATCATATTTACCCCCATTTTCTAAATTTCATAAAAATAAATACATAAAACTTCTAATTTATAATTTATGTTGTCTGTTTTGATTTGTTTAATTACAAATATACCTTAAGGGCTATAAGCATAGGTTTTATAGTATATGGGGTATAAGTAAACCATAGAAAGTATATTCGATGTTGAATCATACAATAGGAATTGTTTAGTGTAGTTAACACATAAAGCAAATAAAGAAATAAATAAATTTATACATCTTTGATTTAGTAAATGGGTGCAGTTCACAAAAAAATTTTAGGAAATGGGGTATTTCCTGTCCCACGTCGGACGTAAATAATAAAAGTTGGCTGTTTATCTTAAGCTACCGTGTTAGAAAGCGCACAGAGGCTATTTGGCGTGGGATCTTGCGGCACTTAACAGTTAACACCCGTTAATGAATGAACACAAATATTTGTAAAAATATGAAAATAATGAATGATTGTGTAAATGCAAGTAAGCTCAGTGAGCTTTGTGGAGGAGGTCGTGCAAGCCTGGATTGTAGGGGAGGACGAAAGTTATAATATAAGTAAGAAAGTAATTAAAATAATTGCAATTCCAGAAAATACTGTAGTAAAATTTACATATGGAGGAACAAATTTAAAATAAATGAATTGAAATGATTAAATCATACTGCAGTTTTTTCATGCGAATTTACTTTCAGAAAAATCCGTAAGAACATTCCTTTTTTGACGAATATTTATTGGAAATTTCTTGCAAATATGTAGTATTTTTTGGTAAGAAAATCCACAAGTAACTTTCATGCGAATTAAAGTCCCTAGGTAAATACTTGCGGATTTTAAAATTCGCAGGTAATAATTACCCATGAAGATTTTTTCATCGGATTTTTTTTTTTGGTAGTAAAATCCGCATGTAACTTAGTTACCTGCCAATTTTCATGTATAATCACCAAGAAAATCCCCATGTAATTTGTACTTTTCTAGTAGTGTAATAATATTAATCAATACACCTTTTTATAATTCCATAAAGTTCCAATACAAAAGACCAATTGTTTCTTTCAATTCTTAATAGTACAACATATAAGAAATTAAAATATAGAATTCTTCCTTAGGACTATCATATGATTGGATAACAAGACATCTTAGTGATGTCACAATGACCTCCAGGAATCCCAGTATCTCTTATAATTTTCATATATCCATTTTCACCCCAAGTTGTTCCCCATGAATTCTTCAACAACCAATACTTTTGACCCTCCTCATCAGTTCCATACCCTATAGCCATAACTGCATGGTTTATTGTAGACGCACAGCTTCCATGATAAGTTCCATTTGTGTAAAATTGGAATTCTGGGCTAGTAGCAATTCCAATTGACACTGGTTGTTGCGTCACGGCTTGTAACAATGCTGTTTCACTTTCAGGCACAACTAGATAGCTACTTATTTTTACGGCTGGTGTTAGCTCTTGGCTCCTGCATGTGTATTGTTGCCTTTCGTATGGATAATCTGATTCAGTTGAAATTCCCCCATTTTCTATGATGAAGTCAAATGCATCCGTGACTCTACCTCCAAGACAACCGTTGTTAATGGTGCTGCAATCGAGAAGTTCTTGCTCAGAAAGTTCAATCTTTTGACCTGTTGCAATTTTGTAGGCTCCTTCTAGTGCTCCAACGGCAGAAAACACCCAGCAACATCCTAACACAGAAAAGTAGCGAATTATGTTCTTCATGTATGTGTAACTACTTTTTTCTCTTTGCAGACTCGCATGCGTATTGGCCTGAAAAGGTTGGGTCAAGATGGTTAACCAATGAGTAATAATCCAAACCGTCCAACCCTTACCAAATTTAATTTCTTAAATTGGTTAGTTATAATTTGCTTAATTAGCAAATAAAACTAATAAAAAGATTGTTTGTTATGACTACATAATATATTAAATAAGAAAGAATCAAAATAATATTTTGACAAGCTCCCTAAAAGAGCCAACTTCTAGATGAGTTGAATTGGGCAGGTCAAATGAAACTTGGATGACCATATTTTCATGAGCTAATTTTGTCACCCCTAATATGATCTAAATTCGCCAAGGAGGACATAGTGAGTTAATTAAAGTGTTATGTTGTGTCTTACCTAAGCCTGGCAACCGGTTCCAACCGGAACCGGACCGGTAACCGGTTAGGGAACCGGCCGGTTCCGGTTTACCGGTTTGAAACTCCAAACCGGAACCGGTCCGGTTTTAAGTAGTTAAAACTTTTTTTTTTTGTTTTTTGTATTATATATATATATATATATATATATATTATAGTATTTATTAGTATATTGTAGGTATATTTACATATGTTATACAACTTTATAATTAAAGTTTAAATATTTACTGACTAACAGGCTAATAGCAAGTCAGCAATACAGAATAGTGTTTTTCGTATACATATATATGTATAACTTAATATACTTATATATATGTATACTTATATACTATATATACTATATATATTTATATACTATATGTACTATATATACTTATATATATGTATAACTTAATATATATATATATATACTATATATATTTATATACTATATATACTATATACTATATATACTTATATAAATATACTATATACTATATATACTTACTTATATACTATATATACTTATATACTATATACTATATATACTTAATATATATACTATATATATTTATATACTATATATACTTATATACATGTACTATATACTATATATACTTACTTATATACTATATATACTTATATACTATATATACTATATATATTTATTTACTATATATACTTACTTATATACTATATATACTTATATACTATATACTATATATACTTAATATATATACTATATATATTTATATACTATATATACTTATATACATGTACTATATACTATATATACTTACTTATATACTATATATACTTATATACTATATATACTATATATATTTATTTACTATATATACTTACTTATATACTATATATACTTATATACTATATACTATATATACTAAATATATATACTATATATATTTATATACTATATATACTTACTTATATACTATATATACTAAATATATATACTATATATATTTATATACTATATATACTATATATACTTACTATATAT